>NC_141876.1:118500833-118803863 GCF_056163025.1 Triticum urartu | reverse complement strand
ACTACTCGATAGTTCAGTGTGCCATGCTTTATGGCTTAGAATCAGGACTTCAACGACGTTTTGAACGTCATGGAGCATATGAGATGTTCCAGGAGTTGAAGTTAATATTTGAAGCAAATGCCAGAATTGAGAGATATGGTGTCTCCAATAAGTTCTATAGCTGCAAAATGGAGGAGAATAGTTCTGTTAGTGAACATATACTCAGAATGTATGGGTACCACAGCCACTTGACTCAACTGGGAGTTAATCTTCCTGATGATAGTGTCATTGACAGAGTTCTTCAATCACTGCCACCAAGCTACAAAAGCTTCATGATGAACTATAATATGCAAGGGATGGATAAGATTATTCACGAGCTCTTCGCAATGCTAAAAGCTGCGGAGGTAGAAATCAAGAAGGAGCATCAAGTGTTGATGGTCAACAAGACCACTAGTTTCAAAAAGAAGGGCAAAGGGAAGAAGGGGAACTTCAAGAAGAACGACAAACAAGTTGCTGCTCAAGTGAAGAAGCCCAAGGACCTAAGCCTGAGACTGAGTGCTTCTACTGCAAATGGACTGGTCACTGGAAGCGGAACCGCCCAAGTATTTGGCAGATAAGAAGGATGGCAAAGTGAAAGGTATATTTGGTATACATGTTATTGATGTGTACCTTACTAATGCTCGCAGTAGCGCCTGGGTATTTGATAATGTTTCTGTTGCTCATATTTGCAACTCGAAATAGGGGCTACAGATTAAGATAAGATTGGCTAAGGACGAGGTGATGATGCGTGTCGGAAATGGTTCCAAAGTCGATGTGATCGCGGTCGGCACGCTACCTCTACATCTACCTTCGGGATTAGTATTAGACCTGAATAATTTTTATTTGGTGCCAGCGTTGAGCATGAACATTATATCTGGATCTTGTTTGATGCGAGACAGTTATTCATTTAAATCATAGAATAATGGTTGTTCTATTTATATGAGTAATATCTTTTATGGTCATGCACCCTTGATGAGTGGTCTATTTTTACTGAATCTCGATAGTAGTGATACACATATTCATAGTATTGAAGCCAAAACATATAAGTTTAATAATGATAGTGCAACTTATTTGTGGCACTGCCATTTAGGTCATATTGGTGTAAAGCGCATGAAGAAACTCCATGTTGATGGGTTTTTGGAATCACTTGATTATGAATCACTTGATGCTTGCGAACCATGCCTCATCGGCAAGATGACTAAGACTCCGTTCTCCGGGACAATGGAACGAGCAACAGACTTATTGGAAATAATACATACTGATGTATGCAGTCCGATGAGTGTTGATTCTCGCGGCGGGTATCATTATTTTCCGACCTTCACAGATGATTTGAGCAGATATGTGTATATCTACTTGATGAAACATAAGTCTGAAACATTTGAAAAGTTCAAAGAATTTCAGAGTGAAGTGGAAAGTCATCGTAACAAGAAAATTAAATTTCTATGATCTGATCGTGGAGGTGAATATTTGATTTATGAGTTTGGTCTTCATTTGAAACAATGCGGAATAGTTTCGCAACTCACGCCACCTGGAACACCACGGCGTAATGGTGTGTCCGAATGTCGTAACCGCACTTTATTAGATATGGTGCGATCTATGATGCCTCTTACTGATTTACCGCTATCGTTTTGGGGTTATGCTTTAGAGACGGATGCATTCACGTTAAATAGGGCACCATCGAAATCCGTTGAGACGACACCATATGAACTGTGGTTTGGCAAGAAATCCAAGTTGTCATTTCTTAAAGTTTGGGGCTGCGATGCTTATGTGAAAAGGCTTCAACTTGATAAGCTCGAACCCAAATCGGAGAAATGCGTCTTCATAGGATACCCAAAGGAAACTGTTGGGTACACCTTCTATCACAAATACGAAGGCAAGATATTCGTTGCCAAGAATGGATCCTTTCTAGAGAAGGAGTTTCTCTCGAAAGAAGTGAGTGGGAGGAAAGTAGAACTTGATGAGGTAACTGTACTGTCTCCCTTATTGGAAAGTAGTTCATCACAGAAATCAGTTCTAGTGATTCCTACACCGATTAGTGAGGAAGTTAATGGTGATGATCATGAAACTTCTAATCAAGTTACTACCGAACCTTGTAGGTCAACCAGAGCAAGATCCGCACCAGAGTGGTATGTAATCCTATGCTGGAGGTCATGTTACTTGACCATGACGAACCTACAAACTATGAGGAAGCGACGATGAGCCCACATTCCACAAAATGGCTTGAGGCCATGAAATGTGAGATGGGATCCATGTATGAGAACAAAGTATGGACTTTGGTTGACTTGCCCAATGATCGGCAAGCCATAGAGAATAAATGGATCTTCAAGAAGAAGACTGACGCTGACGGTAATGTTACTGTCTACAAAGCTCAACTTGTTGCGAAAGGTTTTCGACAAGTTCAAGGAGTCTACTACGATGAGACCTTCTCACCCATAGCGATGCTTAAGTCCGTCTGAATCATGTTAGCAATTGCCGCATTTTATGATTATGAAATTTGGCAAATGGATGTCAAAACTCCATTCCTTAATGGATATCTTAAAGAAGAGTTGTATATGATGAAACAAGAAGGTTTTGTCGATCCAAAAGGTGCTAACAAAGTGTGCAAGCTCCAGCGATCCATTCATGGACTGGTGCAAGCATCTCGGAGTTGGAATATACACTTTGATAGTGTGATCAAAGCATATGGTTTTATACAGACTTTTGGAGAAGCCTGTATTTGCAAGAAAGTGAGTGGGAGCTCTGTAGCATTTCTGATATTATATGTGGATGACATATTGTTGATCAGAAATGATACTGAATTTCTAAATAGCATAAAAGGATACTTGAATAAGAATTTTTCAATGAAAGACCTCGGTGAAGCTGCTTATACATTGGGCATCAAGATCTATAGAGATAGATCAAGACGCTTAATTGGACTTTCACAAAGCACATACCTCGATAAAGTTTTGAAAAGGTTCAAAATGGATCAAGCAAAGAAAGGGTTCTTGCCTGTGTTACAAGGTGTGAAGTTTGGTCAGACTCAATTCCCGACCACTCTAGAAGATAGAGAGAAAATGAAAGTCATTCCCTATGCCTCAGCCATAGGTTCTATCATGTATGCAATGATGTGTACCAGACCTGATGTGTGCCTTGCTGTTAGTTTAGCAGGGTGGTACCAAAGTAATCCAGGAGTGGATCACTGGACAACGGTCAAGAATGTCCTGAAATACCTGAAAAGTACTAAGGATATGTTTCTCGTTTATGGAGGTGACAAAGAGCTCGTCGTAAACGGTTACGTCGATGCAAGCTTTGACACTAATCCGGATGACTCTAAGTCACAAACCAGATACGTATTTATATTCAATGGTGGAGCTATCAGTTGGTGCAGTTCTAAGCAGAGCGTCGTGGCGGGATCTACGTGTGAAGGAGTTCATATCCGATCTAGGTGTAATACCTAGTGCATCAGGTCCAATGAAAATCTTTTTTGACAATACTGGTGCAATTGCCTTGGCAAAGGAATCTAGATTTCATAAGAGAACCAAGCACATCAAGAGACGCTTCCATTCCATCCGCGATCAAGTCAAGGAGGGATACATAGAGATTTGCAAGATACATACGGATCTGAATGTTGTAGACCCATTGACTAAGCCTCTCTCACGAGCAAAACATGATAAGCACCAAAACTCCATGGGTGTTAGAATCATTCCTGTGTAATCTAGATTATTGACTCTAGTGCAAGTGGGATACTGAAGGAAATATGCCCTGAGGCAATAATAAAGTTGTTATTTATATTTCCTTATATCATGATATATGTTTATTATTCATGCTAGAATTGTATTAACCGGAAACATAGTACATGTGTGAATACATAGACAAACAGAGTGTCCCTAGTATGCCTGTACTTGACTAGCTTGTTAATCAAAGATGGTTAAGTTTCCTAGCCATAGACATGTGTTGTCATTTGATGAATGGGATCACATCATTAGAGAATGATGTGATGGACAAGACCCATCCGTTAGCTTAGCACTATGATCATTTAGTTCATTGCTATTGATTTCTTCATGACTTATACATGTTCCTATGACTATGAGATTATGCAACTCCCGAATACCGGAGGAACACTTAGTGTGCTATCAAACGTCACAACGTAACTGGGTGATTATAAAGATTCTCTACATGTGTCTCTCATGGTGTTTGTTGAGTTGGCATAGATCGAGATTAGGATTTGTCACTCTGATTGTCAGAGAGGTATCTCTAGGCCCTCTCGGTAATGCACATCACTATAAGCCTTGCAAGCAATGTGACCAATGAGTTAATTGTGGGATGATGCATTACGGAACGAGTAAAGAGACTTGCCGGTGACGAGATTGAACTAGGTATGATGATACCGACGGTCGAATCTCGGGCAAGTAACATACCGATGACAAAGGGAACAAAGTATGTTGTTATGCGGTTTGACTGATAAAGATCCTCGTAGAATATGTAGGAACCAATATGAGCATCCAGGTTCCACTATTCTTTATTGACCGGAGATGTGTCCCGGTCATGTCTACATAGTCCTCGAACCCGTAGGGTCCGCACGCTTAACGTTCGATGACGATTTGTATTATGAGTTATGTGATTTGATGTATTGAAGGTTGTTTGGAGTCCCGGATGAGATCACAAAGATGACGAGGAGTCTCGAAATGATTGAGACATAAAGATTGATATATTAGACCATGTTATTTGGACACCGGACGTGTTCCGGATGGTTTCGGATAAAACCGGAGTGTCGAAGAGGTTACCGGAACCCCCTGGGAAGTAATGGGCCTTAGTGGGCCTTCGGGGAGAGAGAGGGAAGCAGCCAGGAGGTGGCGCCCCCCAAGGGGAGTCTGAATAGGACTAGGGGAGGTTGGTGCGACCCCTCTTTTCCTCTCCCTCTCCCTCTCCTTCCTTCTTCTCCTACTTGGACTAGGAAAGGGGGGACCGATTCCTACTTGGAGTAGGATTCCCCCCTTGGGCGCGCCCCTTGTGGCCGGCCGGCCTCCTCCTCCCCTCCTTTATATATGGGGGAGGGGGGCACCCCATAGACACACAAGTTGATCTTTAGCCGTGTGCGGTGCCCCCCTCCACAGTTTTACACCTCGGTCATATTGTCGTAGTGCTTAGGCGAAGCCCTGCGTCGGTAACTTCATCATCACCATCAACATGCCATCGTGCTGACGGAATTCCCCCTCGGCCTCAGCTGGATCAATAGTACGAGGGATGTCACCGAGCTAAACATGTGCAGATCGCGGAGGTGCCATGCATTCGGCACTTGATCGATTGGATCACGAAGATGTTCAACTACATCAACCACGTTACTAAACACTTTCCCTTTCGGTCTACGAGGGTACGTAGACACACTCTCCCCTCTCGTTCCTATGCATCTCCTAGATAGATCTGCGTGATAGTAGGAATTTTTTTGAAATACCGTGTTCCCCAACATTGACCCCAGAACTTTTTAGAAAATAACCCTAAAAACACTGTTCAGTTACTGTTCATACTGAAGAAAAAAATTCCAAAAATACCATTGACCCCACAGATACTTTAGGCTGGCCTCGACGCTGGGAGAGCAACTTCATAGCCTTTAAGATTGCTAAGCGAAAGAGTTATTCAATGCGGTTGATGTAGTCGGACACCTTCACAATCCCTCCTGTTCAAGTACCCAAACGTACGGCACCTCCGCGTTCAGCACACGTTCAGCTCGATGACGTCCTCGCCTTCTCGATCCAGCAAGAGGGGCGAAGTAGTAGATGAGTTCTGATAACCCACAAGTATAGGGGATCATTTGTAGCCTTTTTCTGATAACCCAATGAGGAGCTAAAGGTAGAACAAGTATTCCCTCAAGTTCTATCGACCACCGATACAACTCTACGCACACTAGACGTTTGCTTTACCAGAAACAAGTATGAAACTATTTGGCAAGAATAAGACTATGAGTACTTTGCGAGAATAAAACTACGGATAAATTGCAAGGTAATAAAAGTGGAAAGCTTTTGTCAATAAGAAAGTTATTTGTCCCTAGGCAATCGATAACAAGTACCGGTAATCATTCTTGTAATTTTATATGAGGGAGAGGCATGAGCTAACATACTTTCTCTACTTGGATCATATGTGTTGGGGAACGTAGTAATTTCAAAATTTTCCTATGCACACGCAAGATCATGGTAATGCATAGCAATGAGAGGTAAGAGTGTTTTCTATGTACCCTCGTAGACCGTAAGCGGAAGCGTTATGACAACGTGGTTGATGTAGTCGTACGTCTTCACGATCGACCGATCCTAGCACCGAAGGTACGACACCTCCGCGTTCTGCACACGTTCAGGTCGGTGACGTCCCATGAACTCACGATCCAGTAGAGTGTCGGGGAAGAGCTTCGTCAGCACGACAGCGTGATGACAGCGATGATGATGCTACCGGAACAGGGCTTCGCCTAAGCACTGCTATGATATGACCGAGGTGGATTATGGTGGAGTGGGGCACCGCACATGGCTAAAAGATCAATGATCAACTTGTGTGTCTATGGGGTGCCCCCTTCCCCTGTATATGATGGAGTGGAGGAGGGGGAGGGGGCCGGCCTCCTAGGCACGCCCCAAGGGGAGTCCTACTCCCACCGGGAGTAGGATTCCCCCCTTCCCTAGTTGGATTAGGAGAGAAGGAAGGGGGAGGAAGGAGGAAGGAAAGGGGGGGGGGCACTCCCAATTCGGATTGGGCTTGGGGGGCCGCCCCCTCCTTTGCTCCCTTCTCCTCTCTCCTACTATGTCCCAATAAGACCCATATACCTCCTCGGGGGTTCCGGTAACCTTCCGGTTCATCGGTAAATGCCCGATCTCACCCGGAACCATTCCGATGTCCAACTATAGTCGTCCAATATATCGATCTTTATGTCTCGACCATTCCGAGACTCCTCCTCATGTCCACGATCATATCCGGGACTCCAAACTACCTTCTGTACATCAAAACACATAAACTCATAATACGATCGTCACCGAACGTTAAGCATGCGGACCCTACGGGCTCGAGAACTATGTAGACATGACCGAGACACGTCTTCGGTCAATAACCAATAGTAGAACCTGGATGCTCATATTGGTTCCTGATGTCTACTACACAACCTTCTTCTTGTGGACGTTGTTGGGCCTCCAAGTGCAGAGGTTTATAGGATAGTAGCAAATTTCCCTCAAGTGGATGACCTAAGGTTTATCAATCCGTAGGAGGCGTAGGATGAAGATGGTCTCTCTCAAGCAACCCTGCAACCAAATAACAAAGAGTCTCTTGTGTCCCCAACACACCCAATACAATGGTAAATTGTATAGGTGCACTAGTTCGGCGAAGAGATGGTGAAACAAGTGGTATATGGATGGTAGATAAAGGTATTTGTAATCTGAAATTATAAAAACAGCAAGGTAACTAATGGTAAAAGTGAGCGTAAACGGTATTGCAATGCTAGGAAACAAGGCCTAGGGTTCATACTTTCACTAGTGTAAGTCCTCTCAACAATACTAACATAATTGGATCATAAAACTATCCCTCAACATGCAACAAAGAGTCACTCCAAAGTCACTAATAGCAGAGAACAAACGAAGAGATTATGGTAGGGTATGAAACCACCTCAAAGTTATTCTTTCCAATCAATCCATTGGGCTATTCCTATAAGTGTCACAAACAGCCCTAGAGTTCGTACTAGAATAACACCTTAAAACACAAATCAACCAAAACCCTAATGTCACCTAGATACTCCAATGTCACCTCAAGTATCCGTGGGTATGATTATACGATATGCATCACACAATCTCAGATTCATCTATTCAACCAACACATAGAACCTCAAAGAGTGCCCCAAAGTTTCTACCAGAGAATCACGACGAAAACGTGTGCCAACCCCTATGCATAGGTTCATGGGCGGAATCCGCAAGTTGATCACCAAAACATACATCAAGTGAATCACGTGATATCCCATTGTCACCACAGATATCCACGGCAAGACATACATCAAGTGTTCTCAAATCTTTAAAGACTCAATCCGATAATATAACTTCAAAGGGGAAACTCAATCCATTATAAGAGAGTAGAGGGGGGAAGAAAACATCATAGGATCCAAATATAATAGCAAAGCTCGTGATACATCAAGATTGTATCACCTCAAGAACACGAGAGAGAGAGAGAGAGATCAAACACATAGCTACTGGTACATACCCTCAGCCCCGAGGGAGAACTAATCCCTCCTCGTCATGGAGAGCACCGGGATGATGAACATGGCTACCGGAGAAGGATTGCCCCCTCCGGCAGGGTGCCGGAACGGGTCTAGATTGGTTTTCGATGGCTACGGACGCTTCTGGCGGCGGAACTCCCGATCTATTGTGCGTTCTGGAAGTTTTAGGGTACGTGGAGTTATATAGGCGGAAGAAGCACGTCAGGGGAGCCACGAGGGCCCCACGAGGCAGGGGGCGCGCCAACCCCCCTTGTGAACTCCTCCTTCCTTCCTTGATGTGGGGTCCAAGTCCATCGGGTGACTTTCATTCCAAAAATAACTTCTCTAGTTGATTTCGTTCCGTTTCGACTCCGTCTGATATTCCTTTTCTTCAAAACACTGAAATAGGCATAAAACAACAAATCTGGGCTGGGCCTATGGTTAATAAGTTAGTCCCAAAAGTAATATAAAAGTGGATAATAAAGCCCAATATTGCCCAAAACAGTATATAATATAGCATGGAGCAATCAAAAATTATAGATACGTTGGAGACGTATCAAGCATCCCCAAGCTTAATTCCTGCTCGTCCTCGAGTAGGTAAATGATAAAAAGATAATTTTTGATGTGGAATGCTAGTTGGCATAATTTCAATGTAATTCTTCTTACTTGTGATATGAATATTCAGATTAGAAAGATTCAAGACAAAAGTTCATATTGGCATAAAAATAACAATACTTCAAGCATACTAACTAAGCAATCATGTCTTCTCAAAATAACATGGCTAAAGAAAGCTATCCCTACAAAATCATATAGTCTGGCTATGCTCCATCTTCACCACACAAAGTATTTAAATCATGCACAACCCTGATGACAAGCCAAGCAATTGTTTCATACTTTTTATGTTCTCAAACTTATTCAATCTTCACGCAATACATGAGCATGAGCCATGGACATAGCACTATAGGTGGAATAGAATGGTGGTTGTGGAGAAGACAAAAAGGGAGAAGATAGTCTCACATCAACTAGGCGTATCAACGGGCTATGGAGATGCCCATCAATAGATATCAATGTGAGTGAGTAGGGATTGCCATGCAACGGATGCACTAGAGCTATAAATGTATGAAAGCTCAACAAAAGAAACAAATGGGTGTGCATCCAACTTGGTTGCTCACGAATACCTAGGGCATTTTGAGGAAGCCCATCATTGAAATATACAAGCCAAGTTCTATAATGAAAGATTCCCACTAGTATATGAAAGTGACAACATAGGAGACTCTCTATCATGAAGATCATGGTGCTACTTTGAAGCACAAGTGTGGTAAAAGGATAGTAGAATTGCCCCTTCCCTCTTTTTCTCTCATTTTTTATTTTTTTATTTGGGCCTTTCTCTTTTTTATGGCCTCTTTTTTCTCTCTTTTTTTATTTGGGCTTCTTTGGCCTCTTTTATTTATTTATTTTCGTCCGGAGTCTCATCCCGACTTATGGGGGAATAATATTCTCCATCATTCTTTCCTCACTGGGACAATGCTCTAATAATGGTGATCATCACACTTTTATTTACTTACAACTCAAGAATTACAACTTGATACTTAGAACAAAGATGACTCTATATGAATGCCTCTGGCGGTGTACCGGGATATGCAATGAATCAAGAGTGACATGTATGAAAGAATTATGAATGGTGGCTTTGCCACAAATACGATGTCAACTACATGATCATGCTAAGCAATATGACAATGATGAATGTGTCATGATAAACGGAATGGTGGAAAGTTGCATGGCAATATATCTCGGAATGGCTATGGAAATGCCATAATAGGTAGGTATGGTGGCTGTTTTGAGGAAGGTATATGGTGGGTTTATGGTACCGGCGAAAGTTGCGTGGTACTAGAGAGGCTAGCAATGGTGGGAGGGTGAGAGTGCGTATAATCCATGGACTCAACATTAGTCATAAAGAACTCATATACTTATTGCAAAAATCTAGAAGTTATCAAAGCAAAGTATTACGCACATGCTCCTAGGGGGATAGATTGGTAGGAAAAGACCATCGCCCGTCCCCGACCGCCACTCATAAGGAAGACAATCAATAAATAAATCATGCTCCGACTTCATCACATAACGGTTCACCATACGTGCATGCTACGGGAATCACAAACTTCAACACAAGTATTTCTCAAATTCACAACTACTCAACTAGCATGACTCTAATATCACCATCTTCATATCTCAAAACAATTATCAAGCATCAGACTTCTCTTAGTATTCAACACACTCATAAGAGAATTTTATTATTAATCTTGTATACCTAGCATATTAGGATTTTAAGCAAATTACCATGCTATTTAAGACTCTCAAAATAATCTAAGTGAAGCATGAGAGTTCATCTATTTCTTATAAAATAAGACCACCACCGTGCTCTAAAAAGATATAAGTGAAGCACTAGAGCAAATGACAAACTACTCCGAAAGATATAAGTGAAGATCAATGAGTAGTTGAATAATTATGCAACTATGTGAAGACTCTCTAACATTTAATAATTTCAGATCTTGGTATTTTATTCAAACATCAAGCAAAGCAAAATAAAATGACATTCTAAGAATGGCAAACATCATGTGAAGAAGCAAAAAAACTTAGGATCAACCGATACTAACCGATAGTTGTGGAAGAAGAAAGGTGGGATGCCAACCGGGGCATCCCCAAGCTTAGATGCTTGAGAATTCTTGAAATATATTCTTGGGGTGCCTTGGGCATCCCCAAGCTTGAGCTTTTGTGTCTCCTTAATTCCTCTCATATCAAGGTCTCCCTAAATCTCAAAAGCTTCATCCACACAAAACTCAACAAGGACTCGTGAGATAAGTTAGTATAAACCATTGCCAAAACCTTATCATACTCTACTGTAGAAAATCCCTAAAATTATTATTCAACATTGCATACTAAATGCCACTGCATATTTAATAGTCCTATCCTCAAATAGAATCATTAAAGAAGCAAACATATGCAAACAATGCAAACATAACAGCAATCTGCCTAAACAGGATAGTCTGTAAAGAATGCAGCAACATCCATACTTCCCTAGCTCCAAAAATTATGAAAGAAAATTCCCACTGTAATAAATTTATCAGAGCTTAATATGCAAAAGTTTTCAATATTTTATCACATTCTGACTTTTCTAGGGAATTATTGCAACAGCGGTAAACTTTCTGTTTTCAAACAGCAACATGTATACTTGTAACATAGGCATAGTAAAGGCTATCAATGCCACTTTTATTGTAATAAAAGATGCAAAACATTGTTCTAAATAACAGCAAGCAAATCCTAATAAATTGCCGCTCCAAGCAAAACACATATCATGTGGTAAATAAAAATATAGCTCCAAGTAAAGTTACCGATGAACGAAGACAAAAGAGGGGATGCCTTCCGGGGCATCCCCAAGCTTAGGCTCTTAGATATCCTTGAATATTACCTTGGGGTGCCTTGGGCATCCCCAAGATTAGTCTCTTGCCACTCCTTATTCCATAATCCATCGAATCTTTACCCAAAACTTGAAAACTGCACAACACAAAACTTAACAGAAAACTCGTAAGCTCCGTTAGCGAAAGAAAACAAAACACCACTTCAAGGTACTGCAATGAACTCATTCTTTATTTATATTGGTGTTAAACCTACTGTATTCCAACTTCTCTATGGTTTATAAATTATTTTACTAGCCATAGATTCATCAAAATAAGTAAACAACACATGAAAAACAGAATCTGTCAAAAACAGAACAGTCTGTAGTAATCTGGATCAAACGTATACTTCTGGAACTCATAAAATTCTTAAATAAATTGCTGGACCTGAGGAATTTATCTATTAATAATATTCAAAAAGAATTAACTAAATAGCACTCTCCAAATAAAAATGACAACAGTTCTCGTGAGTGCTAAAGTTTCTGTTTTTTACAGCATGATCAACAAGACTTCACCCAAGTCTTCCCAAAGGTTCTACTTGGCACAAACACTAATTAAAAGCAAAAAACCACATCTAAACAGAGTCTAGATGAATTATTTATTACTAAACAGGAACAAAAAGCAAGGAATAAAAATAAAGTTGGGTTGGCTCCCAACAAGCGCTATCGTTTAATGCCCCTAGCTAGGCATGATGATTTCAACGATGCTCACATAAAAGATAAGAATTGAAACATAAAGAGAGCATCATGAAGAATATGACTAGCACATTTAAGTCTAACATACTTCCTATGCATAGGGATTTTGTGAGCGGACAACTTCTGGGAACAAGAATCAACTTGCATAGGAAGGTAAAACAAGCATAACTTCAAAACTTTAAGCACATAGAGAGGAAACTTGATATTATTGCAATTCCTACAAGCATATGTTCCTCCCTCATAATATTTTTCAGTAGTATCATGAACATTGTTGAGGAAATCGTTAACTGGTAGCTGCTCGGTCGGCTGGTGAGTAGGGGATTAATAGGCTAATCGACAAGTTAATCGACCATTTAATCAATTAATCGGACGATTTATCGGGTTATCGGCTACTCGGGGACCCTATGAGTAGGGATTAATCAGCAAGTTAACTTGTTAATAAGATGAATTCTTGAACAGGGCAATGAATTCAACAATATAACCAGCACCTAAAGCATTCTTTTCATGATCTACAAGCATGCAAAATTTACTACTCTCCACATAAGCAAAACTGTTCTCATGAATAGTAGTGGGAGCAAACTCAACAAAATAACTATCATGTGATTGAAAATTAAGACCAAGATGACAAGTTTCATGGTTATCATTATTTTTTAAAGCATACGTATAATCACAATAATCATCATAGATAGGAGGCATGCTTTTATCATAATAAATTTGCTCATCAAAACCTGGGGGACAAAAAATACCATCTGCATCAAACATAGCTTCCCCAAGCTTGTGGCTTTGCATATCATTAGAATCATGGATATTCAAGGAATTCATACTAACAACATTGCAATCATGCTCATCATTCAAATATTTAGTGCCAAACATTTTATAGATTTCTTCTTCTAGCACTTGAGCACAATTATCATTTCCATCATACTCACGAACGATATTAAAAAGATGAAGCGTATGAGGCAAACTCAATTCCATTTTTTATAGTTTTCTTTTATAAACTAAACTAGTGATAAATCAAGAAACTAAAAGACTTGATTGCAAGATCTAAAGATATACCTTCAAGCGCTAACCTCCCCGGCAACGGCGCCAGAAAAGAGCTTGATGTCTACTACACAACCTTCTTCTTGTAGACGTTTTGGGCCTCCAAGTGCAGAGGTTTGTAGGACAGTAGCAAATTTCCCTCAAGTGGATGACCTAAGGTTTATCAATCCGTAGGAGGCGTAGGATGAAGATGGTCTCTCTCAAGCAACCCTGCAACCAAATAACAAAGAGTCTCTTGTGTCCCCAACACACCCAATACAATGGTAAATTGTATAGGTGCACCAGTTCGGCGAAGAGATGGTGAAACAAGTGGTATATGGATGGTAGATAAAGGTATTTGTAATCTGAAATTATAAAAACAGCAAGGTAACTAATGGTAAAAGTGAGCGTAAACGGTATTGCAATGCTAGGAAACAAGGCCTAGGGTTCATACTTTCACTAGTGTAAGTCCTCTCAACAATACTAACATAATTGGATCATAAAACTATCCCTCAACATGCAACAAAGAGTCACTCCAAAGTCACTAATAGCGGAGAACAAACGAAGATATTATCGTAGGGTACGAAACCACCTCAAAGTTATTCTTTCTAATCAATCCATTGGGCTATTCCTATAAGTGTCACAAACAGCCCTAGAGTTCGTACTAGAATAACACCTTAAGACACAAATCAACCAAAACCCTAATGTCACCTAGATACTCCAATGTCACCTCAAGTATCCGTGGGTATGATTATACGATATGCATCACACAATCTCAGATCCATCTACTCAACCAACACATAGAACCTCAAAGAGTGCCCCAAAGTTTCTACCGGAGAATCACGACGAAAACGTGTGCCAACCCCTATGCATAGGTTCATGGGCGGAACCCGCAAGTTGATCACCAAAACATACATCAAGTGAATCACGTGATATCCCATTGTCACCACAGATATCCACGACAAGACATACATCAAGTGTTCTCAAATCTTTAAAGACTCAATCCGATAATATAACTTCAAAGGGGAAACTCAATCCACTACAAGAGAGTAGAGGGGGGGGGGAGAAAACATCATAGGATCCAAATATAATAGCAAAGCTCGCGATACATCAAGATTGTATCACCTCAAGAACACGAGAGAGAGAGAGAGATCAAACACATAGCTACTGGTACATACCCTCAGCCCCGAGGGAGAACTAATCCCTCCTCGTCATGGAGAGCACCGGGATGATGAACATGGCTACCGGAGAAGGATTGCCCCCTCCGGCAGGGTGCCGGAACGGGTCTAGATTGGTTTTCGATGGCTACGGACGCTTCTGGCGGCGGAACTCCCAATCTATTGTGCGTTCTGGAAGTTTTAGGGTACGTGGAGTTATATAGGCGGAAGAAGCATGTCAGGGGAGCCACGAGGGCCCCACGAGGCAGGGGGCGCGCCCAAGGGGGTGGGCGCCCCTACCCTCGTGAGCTCCTCCTCCTTCCTTGATGTGGGGTCCAAGTCCATCGGGTGGCTTTCGTTCCAAAAATAACTTCTCTAGTTGATTTCATTCCGTTTCGACTCCGTCTGATATTCCTTTTCTTCAAAACACTGAAATAGGCATAAAACAGCAAATCTGGGCTGGGCCTCCGGTTAATAAGTTAGTCCCGAAAGTAATATAAAAGTGGATAATAAAGCCCAATATTGCCCAAAACAGTAGATAATATAGCATGGAGCAATCAAAAATTATAGATACGTTGGAGACGTATCAGTTCCTACATATTCTACGAAGATCTTTATCGGTCAAACCGCATAACGATATACGTCGTTCGCTTTGTCATCGGTATGTTACTTGCCTGAGATTTCATCGTCGGTATATCAATACCGAGTTCAATCTCATTACCGACAAGTCTCTTTACTCGTTCCGTAATGCTACATCCCGTAACTAACTCATTAGCTAGATTGCTTGCAAGGCTTATAGTGATGTACATTACCGAGAGGGCCCAGAGATACCTCTCCGACAATCAGAGTGACAAATCCTAATCTTGATGTATGCCAACTCAACAAACACCATCGAAGACACCTGTAGAGCACCTTTATAATCACCCAGTTACGTTGTGACATTTGGTAGCACACAAAGTGTTCCTCCGGTATTCGAGAGTTGCATGATCGCATAGTCATGGGAACATGTATAAGTTATGGAGAAATCAATATAAACAAACTAAACAATCATCATGCTAGGCTAACAGATGGGTCAAGTCGATCACATCATTCTCAAATGATGTGATCCCGTTAATCAAATGACAACTCATGTCTATGGTTAGGAAACATAACCATCATTGATTGAACGAGCTAGTCAAGTAGAGGCAAACTAGTGACACTCTGTTTATCTATGTATTCACACATGTACTAAGTTTCCGGTTAATACAATTCTAGCATGAATAATAAACATTTATCATGATATAAAGAAATATAAATAACAACTTTATTATTGCCTCTAGGTCATATTTCCTTCAGTCTCCCACTTGCACTAGAGTCAATAATCTAGATTACATGGTAATGATTCTAACACCCATGGAGTCTTGGTGCTGATCATGTTTTGCTCATGAGAGAGGCTTAGTCAATGGGTCTGCAACATTCAGATCCGTATGTATCTTGCAAACCTATATGTCTCCCTCCTTAACTTGATCGTGGATGGAATTGAAGCGTCTCTTGATGTGCTTGGTTCTCTTGTGAAATCTGGATTCCTTTGCCAAGGCAATTGCACCAGTATTGTCACAAAAGATTTTCATTGGACCCGATGCACTAGGTATGACACCTAGATCGGATATGAACTCCTTCATCCAGACTCCTTCATTTGATGCTTCCGAAGTAGCTATGTATTCCGCTTCACACGTAGATCCCACCATGACGCTCTACTTGGAACTGCACCAACTGACGGCTCTACCATTTAATAAAAACACGTATCCGGTTTGTGACTTAGATTCATCCGGATCAGTGTCAAATCTTGCATCGACGTAATCGTTTACGACGAGCTCTTTGTCACCTCCATATACGAGAAACATATCCTTAGTCCTTTTCAGGCATTTCAGGATATTCTTGACTGCTGTCCAGTGATCCACTCCTGGGTTACTTTGGTACCTCCCTGCTAAACTGATAGCAAGGCACACATTAGGTCTGGTACACAGCATTGCATACATGATAGAGCCTATGGCTGAAGCATAGGGAACACCTTTCATTTTCTCTCTATCTTCTGCAGTGGTAGGGCATTGAGTCTGACTCAACTTCACACCTTGTAATACAGGCAAGAACCCTTTCTTTGCCTGATCCATTTTGAACTTCTTCAAAACTTTATCAAGGTATGTGCTTTGTGAAAGTCCAATTAAGTGTCTTGATCTATCTCTATAGATCTTGATGCCCAATATATAAGCAGCTTAACCGAGGTCTTTCATTGAAAAATTCTTATTCAAGTATCCTTTTATGCTACTCAGAAATTCAGTATCATTTCCGATCAACAATATGTCATCTACATATAATATCAGAAATGCTACGGAGCTCCCACTCACTTTCTTGTAAATACAGGCTTATCCAAAATTCTGTATAAAACCATATGCTTTGATCACACTATCAAAGCGTATATTCCAACTCCGAGAGGCTTGTACCAGTCCATAAATTGATCGCTGGAGCTTGCACACTTTGTTTGCACCTTTTGGATCGACAAAACCTCCTGGTTGCATCATATACAACTCTTCTTTAAGATATCCATTAAGGAATGCAGTCTTGACATCCATTTGCTAAATTTCATAATCATAAAATACGACAATTGCTAACATGATTCGGACAGACTTAAGCATCCCTACGGGTGAGAAGGTCTCATCGTAGTCAACTCCTTGAACTTGTCAAAAACCTTTTGCACCAAGTCTAGCTTTGTAGACAGTAATATTACCGTCAGTGTCGGTCTTCTTCTTGAAGATCCATTTATTTCTATGGCCTGCCGATCGTCGGGCAAGTCAACCAAAGTCCATACTTTGTTCTCATACATGGATCCTATCTCAGATTTCATGGCCTCAAGCCATTTTGCAGAATCTGGGCTCATCATCGCTTCCTCATAGTTCGTAGGTTCGTCATGGTCAAGTAACATGACTTCCAGAACATGACTACCGTACCACTCTGGTGCGGATCTTACTCTGGTTGACCTACGAGGTTCGGTAGTAACTTGATCAGAAGTTTCATGATCATCATCATTAGCTTCCTCACTTACCGATGATGCTCAGAACATAGTGGATACTAGGGATCAAACCCTAACAAAACTAACTCGATTACATGATAGATCTCATCCAACCCATCACCGTCCAGCAAGCCTACAACGAAATTACTCACACACGGCAATGAGCATCATGAAATTGGTGATGGAGGATGGTTGATGATGACGATGGCGACGGATTCCCCTCTCCGGAGCCCCGAACGGACTCCAGATCAGCCCTCCCGAGAGGTTTTAGGGCTTGGCGGCGGCTCCGTATCGTAAAACGCGATGAATCCTTCTCTTTGATTTTTTTCTCTCTGAAACCAAATATATAGAGTTGGAGTTGAGGTCGGAGGAGCTCCAGGGGGCCCACGAGGTAGGGGGCGCGCCCTAGGGGGGCAGGCGCGCCCCCACCCTCGTGGACAGGTGGTGGGCCCCCTGGTCTTCATCTTTTGCAAGGATTTTTTATTATTTCCGAATAGATGTTCCGTGAAGTTTCAGGTCATTCCGAGAACTTTGTTTGTGCACATAAATAACACCATAGCAATTTTGCTGAAAACAGCGTCAGTCCGGGTTAGTTCCATTCAAATCATGCAAGTTAGAGTCCAAAAGAAGGGCAAAAGTGTTTGGAAAAGTAGATACGATGGAGACGTATCAAATCCCCCAAGCTTAAACCTTTGCTTGTCCTCAAGCAATTCAGTTGATAAACTGAAAGTGATAAAGAAAAACTTTTGCAAACTCTGTTTGCTCTTGTTGTTGTGAATATGTAAATCTAGCATTCAAGTTTTCAACAAAGATTATGACTAACCACATTCACAATAACGCTTAGGTCTCAAGTTTACTCATATCAATGGCATAATAAACTAGCAAGCAATAATAATAAATCTTGGATGACAACACTTTCTCAAAACAATCATAATATGATATAACAAGAAGGTATCTCGCTAGCCCTTTCTGAGACCGCAAAACATAAATGCAAAGCACCTTTAAAGATCAAGGACTGACTAGACATTGTAATTCATGGTAAAAGAGATCCAGTTAAGTCATACTCAATGTAAACTAACAGTAATGAATGCAAATGACAGTGGTGCTCTCCAACTGGTGCTTTTTAATAAGAAGATGATGACTCAACATGAAAGTAAATAGATAGGCCCTTCGCAGAGGGAAGCAGGGATTTGTAGAGGTGCCAGAGCTCGGTTTTGAAATAGAGATGAATAATATTTTGAGAGGTATACTTTCATTGTCAACATAACAACCAAGAGATGGCAATATCTTCCATGCTACACACATTATGGGCGGTTCCCAAACAGAATGGTAAAGTTTATACTCCCCCTCCACCAACAAGCATCAATCCATGGCTTGCTCGAAACAACGAATGCCTCCAACTAACAACAGTCCCAGGGGGAGTTTTGTTTGCAATCTGATTTAGTTTGCATAAAGCATGGGACTGGGCATCCCGGTGACCAGCCACTTTCTCGTGAGTGAGGAGCGGAGTCCACTCCTCTTAGAATAACCCGCCTAACATGGAAGATACGGACAACCCTAGTTGATATATGAGCTATTCGAGCATACAAAACATGATATTTACTTGAAGGTTTAGAGTTTGGCACATACAAATTTACTTGGAACGACAGGTAGGTACCGCATATAGGAAGGTATAGTGGACTCATGTGGAATAACTTTGGGGTTTATGGGATTGGATGCACAAGCAGTATTCCCGCTTAGTACAGGTGAAGGCTACCAAAAGACTGGGAAGCGACCAGCTAGAGAGCAACAACAGTCATGAACATGCATTAAAATTAATCAACACCGAATGCAAGCATGAGTAGGATATAATCCACCATGAACATACATATCGTGAAGGCTATGTTGATTTTGTTTCAACTACATGCGTGAACATGCGCCAAGTCAAGTCACTTAAATCATTCAGAGGAGGATACCACCCTATCATACCACATCACAACCATTTTAATAGCATGTTGGCACGCAAGGTAAACCATTATAAGCTCCTACCTAATCAAGCATGGCACAAGAAACTATGATCTCTAGTTGTCATTGCAAACATGTTTATTCATAATAGGTTGAATCAAGAACGATGAACTGATCATATTTACAAAAACAAAAGAGGCCGAGTTCATACCAGCTTTTCTCATCTCAGTCAGTCCATCATATATCATCATAATTGCCTTTCACTTGCACGACCGAATGATGTGAATAATAATAATAGTGCGCGTGCATTGCACTTAGCTGGAATCTGCAAGCATTCAATAAACAGGAGAAGACAAGGCAGTATGGGCTCTTTTGTCAGATCAACAATAATGCATATAAGAGCCGCTTCAACAATTTAATTATGGTCTTCTCCTATCAACCCCCAAAGAAAATAAAAGAAATAAAACTATTTACACGGGAAAGTTCCCAACAAGCAAAAGAAGAACATGAAGTATTTTTGGGTGTTCTTTTTAATTACTACTACAAGCAAGGAAATTAAAACTAGCTAAAAGTTACAACTAATTTTTTTGGTTTCTCTTCAGGTTTATTAAACACACAAGAAGAAAGCATAAAAAAGGGAAATAAACTAGCATGGATGATACAATGAAAAAGTATGAGCACCGACATCTAGCAATGAGTGTGTGAACATGAATGTAATGTCGGTGAGAAATACGTACTCCCCCAAGCTTAGGCTTCTGGCCTAAGTTGGTCTACGGCCACGGTTGGCCTGGCGGATATCCATAATAATAGTTGGGGTCATACTGCGATGAAGAAGACTCTGACTGCCACTGGTTGGCAATCATTTCCGGATCCCAATGGTAATTAGACTGTCGTGGAGGATCAACTTGTGGTTCCGACTCTGGCTCTATGGCTGGTGCAGGGTTCCAGTAGGCGTGAATGTCCTCTGGCGAGACGAGGTACTGGCCTTCCTCGTTTCCCCTACGGTGATGGTGTCAATAAACCCATCCACATCGTCACGATGTGGTTCCTCTATTTTTCCCTCGAAAGGGATCAAACAAACCTGACAAAAATCATAAAGTGACATCTTCTTTACCACATCATATAAATGAAACTCTACTGAAGGAGGTGATTCCCTAGGATAATAGTAGAAGTTTTGCACAAAAGTATTGGTGAGTAAGAGATACTGTTCGCGTTGGTCGCGGAGGAAGTCGGTGAGGCCTGCATTCTTAGCCAATTCATAAAAATCCTCATAAATCCCGGTGGCTCTCAACAAATCATCGGAGGGCCATTCACACGGCCTAACCTCCGCGGTGCGAGGCAAATTATATTTGGGATTCATTGCTTCTTCATTTTGCTTTTCCTTCAAGCTTCGTCTCGATGAGCCCCTAAAAAATCTCTTCATTATTCTCTGAAAAATTCTGAAATTTTTAGTAACTTCAAAATAAATGTGAGCCAAACTCAATAATATTGGTAGCAACTACTCATACAAGTGCCTAGAGCATATATCATGCATCAAAACTACTTTTGACCATATAAATTTGACATGCAAGCTCAAGAACAGGGTCACCTAGGCAGCACAAATTTGCAATGAATAAGCACTAGAACAAAAACTAATTGGACCAATGGAGGAGCCATATACCAAGGAACAATCTCCCCAAGCAGTTTTGTGAGAGGTGCTTTGAGCATGGAGATCGAAAATGGCAGCAAAATGAGCTTGGAATCGGGTTTGAGCTGGATATTCGTGTTTGTGGGAGGAAGAAGGAGTGTGTGGGTGTAGGAATAAGTGGAGGAGGGCCACCATGGGCCCACGAGGCAGGGGGGCGCGCCCAGGGGGTAGGGCGCGCCCTCCACCCTCGTGGCCAGGTGGTTGATCCCCCTGCTGTGTTCTCAGTTCCAAATATTCTCAAATATTCCAGAAAAATCAAACTTAAGTTTCAGGGCATTTTGAGAACTTTTATTTTCGGGGTATTTTTATATTGCACGGATAATTCAGGTAACAGACGAAAACTACTTATTTTTATTTTATTTAATATAAATAACAGAAAGTAAAAGGAAGGTACAGAGAGTTGTGCTTTCTAGTTTCATCCATCTCATGCTCATCAAAAGGAATCCACTAACAAGGTTGATCAAGTCTTGTTAATGAACTCATTCCGAATAACATGGAACCGGAGAAATTTCGAATAGCACTATGTTACCTCAACGGGGATATGCAAATCCCCAATAATAAGAATATCATATTTCTTCTTGACAGTAGGAAGAGGAAATTCAAAACCTCCAAATATAATCGGTGGAATTTTTCCAATAGAGTTGATACTATGAACTTGAGGTTGTTTCCTCGGAAAGTGTACCGTATGCTCATTACCATTAACATGAAAAGTGACATTGCCTTTAGTGCAATCAATAACAGCCCCTGTAGTATTCAAAAAGGGTCTTCCAAGAATAATAGACATACTATCGTCCTCGGGAATATCAAGAATAACAAAGTCCGTTAAAATAGTAATATTTGCAACTACAACAGGCACATCCTCACAAATACCGACAGGTATAGCAGTTGATTTATCAGCCATTTACAAAGATATTTTAGTAGGTGTCAACTTATTCAAATCAAGTCTACGATATAAAGAGAGAGGCATAACACTAACACCGGCTCCAAGATCACACAAAGCAGTTTTAACATAGTTTTTTATGGAGCATGGTATAGTTGGTACACCGGGATCTCCAAGTTTCTTTGGTATTCCACCCTTAAAAGTATAATTAGAAAGCATGGTGGAAATTTCAGCTTCCGGTATCTTTCTTTTATTTGTAACAATATCTTTCATATACTTAGCATAAGGATTCATTTTGAGCATATCAGTTAATCGCATACGCAAAAAGATAGGTCTAATCATTTCAGCAAAGCGCTCAAAATCCTCATCATCCTTTTTCTTGGATGGTTTGGGAGGAAAAGACATGGGTTTCTGAACCCATGGTTCTCTTTCTTTACCATGTTTCCTAGCAACAAAGTTTTTCTTATCATAACGTTGATTCTTTGGTTGTGGGTTATCATGATCAACAGCAGATTCAATTTCTATATCATTATCATTGCTAGGTTGAGCATCATCATGAACATTATCATTAACATTATCACTAGTTTCAGGTTCATTACCAGATTGTGTTTCAGCATCAGAGATAGAAATATCATTTGGATTCTCAGGTGTTTCAGTAATAGGTTCACTAGAAGCATGCAAAGTCCTATCATTTTTCTTTTTCTTCCTTTTAGAAGGACTAGGTGCATCTATATTATTTCTCTAAGAATCTTGCTCAATTCTCTTAGGGTGGCCTTCAGGATACAAAGGTTCCTGAGTCATTCTACCAATTCTAGTAGCCACTCCAACAGCATAATCATTATTCTTACTATTCAATTCATTAAGCAAATCATTTTGAGCTTTAAGTACTTGTTCTAATTGAGTGGTAACCATAGAAGCATGTTTACTAATAAGTTTAAGTTCACCTTTAACATTAGCCATATAATCACCCAAGTGTTCAAGCATATTTGAATTGTATTTCAATTGTCTACCAAAATAAGCATTAAAATCTTCTTGCTTAACCATAAATTTATCAAACTCATCTAAGCATGGGCTAGCAAACTTAGTAAATGGGATTTCAGCTTTATCATATCTATAGAGAGAATTTACCTTTACTACCTGTGTCGGGTTATCAAGATCATGAGTTTCTTCAGTAGGTGAAGGATTAAGATCATATGTTTCTTCAACAGGCGGTAAATTAAGACCGTGTATTTCTTCAATAGGAGGTAAATTCTTAACATCTTCAGCTTTAATACCCTTTTCTTTCATGGATTTCTTTGCCTCTTGCATATCTTCAGGACTGAGAAATAGAACACCCCTCTTCTTTGGAGTTGGTTTAGGAATAGGCTCAGGAGTTGGTTCAGGAAGTGTCCAATTATTTTCATTTGTCAACATACTATTCAATAGAATTTCAGCTTCATCCGGCGTTCTTTCCCTGAAAACAGAACCAGCACAACTATCCAGGTAATCTCTGGAGGCATCGGTTAGTCCATTATAAAAGATATCAAGTATTTCATTTTTCTTAAGAGGATGATCAGGCAAAGCATTAAGTAATTGGAGAAGCCTCCCCCAAGCTTGTGGGAGACTCTCTTCTTCAGTTTGCACAAAATTATATATATCCCTTAAAGCAGCTTGTTTCTTATGAGCAGGGAAATATTTAGCAGAGAAGTAATAAATCATATCCTGGGGACTACGCACACAACCAGGATCAAGAGAATTAAACCATATCTTAGCATCACCCTTTAATGAGAACGAAAATATTTTAAGGATATAAAAGCAACGAGTTCTCTCATCACTAGTGAACAGGGTGGCTATATCATTTAATTTAGTAAGATGTGCCACAACAGTTTCAGATTCATAGCCATGAAAAGGATCAGATTCAAACAAAGTAATTATATCAGGATCAACAGAGAATTCATAATCCTTATCAGTAACAAAGATAGGTGAAGTAGCAAAAGCAGGGTCAGGTTTCATCCTAGCATTTATAGATTGCTTATTCCATTTAGCTAATAACCTCTTAAGTTCATAACTATCTTTGCTAGCTAAAATAGCTAAATAAGCTTCTTTATCAAAAACATAACCCTTAGGAATAACGGGCAAGTCTTCATCATCACTTTCATCAATATTATCAGATTCAATATTTTCATTCTCTCTAACCCTAGCAAGTTGTTCATCAAGAAATTCACCAAGTGGCACAGTAGTATCAAGCATAGAAGTAGTTTCATCATAAGTATCATGCATAGCAGAAGTGGCATCATCAATAACATGCGACATATCAGAACGAATAGCAGAAGCAGGTTTAGGTGTCGCAAGCTTACTCAAAATAGAAGGTGAATCAAGTGCAGAGCTAGATGGCAGTTTCTTACCTCCCCTCGTAGTTGAGGGATAAATCTTGGTTTTTGGATCTCTCAAGTTCTTCATAATGATAAGCAGATATAAATCCCAAGTGCTGAAAGAATAGAGCTATGCTCCCCGGCAATGGTGCCAGAAAATAGTCTTGATAACCCACAAGTATAGGGGATCGCAACAGTTTTCGAGGGTAGAGTATTCAACCCAAATTTATTGATTCAACACAAGGGGAGCCAAAGAATATTCTGAAGTATTAGCAGCTGAGTTGTCAATTCAACCACACCTGGAAACTTAATATCTGTAGCAGAGTGTTTAGTAGCAAAGTAATATGATAGTAGTGGTAACGGTAGCAAAAGTAATGTTTTTGGTATTTTGTAGTGATGATAGCAATAGCAACGGAAAAGTAAATAAGCGAAGAACAATATATGGAAAGCTCGTAGGCAATGGATCGGTGATGGAGAATTATGCCACATGCAGTTCATCATGTAACAATCACAACATAGGGTGACACAAAACTAGCTCCAATTCATCAATGTAATGTAGGCATGTATTCCGAATATAGTCATACGTGCTTATGGAAAAGAACTTGCATGCCATCTTTTGTCCTACCCTCCCGTGGCAGCGGGGTCCTAATGGAAACTAAGGGATATTAAGGCCTCCTTTTAATAGAGTACCGGACCAAAGCATTAACACATAGTGAATACAT
Organism: Triticum urartu; assembly: GCF_056163025.1. Lineage (NCBI taxonomy): Eukaryota > Viridiplantae > Streptophyta > Magnoliopsida > Poales > Poaceae > Triticum > Triticum urartu. The sequence continues at coordinate 118,778,703 of NC_141876.1, read as the reverse complement.
GAACTCCTCAAACTACGGTCATCACCGGGAGCGGTCCTGATTATTGTCACTTCGGGGTTGCCGGATCGTAACATATAGTAGGTGACTATAGACTTGCAAGATAGGATCAAGAACTCACATATATTCATGAAAACATAATAGGTTAAGATCTGAAATCATGGCACTCGGGCCCTAGTGACAAGCATTAAGCATAGCAAAGTCATAGCAACATCAATCTCAGAACATAGTGGATACTAGGGATCAAACCCTAACAAAACTAACTCGATTACATGATAGATCTCATCCAACTCATCGTCGTCCAGCAAGCCTACGATGGAATTACTCACGCACAGCGGTGAGCATCATGAAATTGGTGATGGAGGATGGTTGATGATGACGATGGCGACGGATTCCCCTCTTTGGAGCCCCAAACGGACTCCAGAGCAGCCCTCCCGAGAGGTTTTAGGGCTTGGCGGCGGCTCCGTATCGTAAAACACGATAAATACTTCTCTATGTTTTCTCTCTCTCCGAAACCAAATATATAGAGTTGGAGTTGAGGTCGGAGGAGCTCCAGGGGGCCCACGAGGTAGGGGCGCGCCCTAGGGGGGCAGGCGCGCCCCCACCCTGGTGGACAGGTGGTGGGCCCCCTGGTCTTCATCTTTTGCAAGGATTTTTTATTATTTCCGAATAGATGTTCCGTGAAGTTTCAGGTCATTCCGAGAACTTTTGTTTCTGCACATAAATAACACCATAGCAATTTTGCTGAAAAACAACGTCAGTCCGGGTTAGTTCCATTCAAATCATGCAAGTTAGAGTCCAAAACAAGGGCAAAAGTGTTTGGAAAAGTAGATACGACGGAGATGTATCTACTCCCCCAAGCTTAAACCTTTGCTTGTCCTCAAGCAATTCAGTTGATAAACTGAAAGTGATAAAAAAACTTTTACAAACTCTGTTTGCTCTTGTTGTTGTAAATATGTAAAGCCAGCATTCAAGTTTTCAACAAAGATTATGACTAACCACATTCACAATAACGCTTAGGTCTCAAGTTTACTCATATCAATGGCATAATCAACTAGCGAGCAATAATAATAAATCTCGGATGACAACACTTTCTCAAAACAATCATAATATGATATAACAAGATGGTATCTTGCTAGCCCTTTCCGAGACCGCAAAACATAAATGCAGAGCACCTTTAAAGATCAAGGACTGACTAGACATTGTAATTCATGGTAAAAGAGATCCAGTCAAGTCATACTCAATGTAAACTAACAGTAATGAATGCAAATGACAGTGGTGCTCTCCAACTGGTGCTTTTTAATAAGAAGATGATGACTCAACATGAAAGTAAATAGATTGGCCCTTCGCAGAGGGAAGCGGGGACTTGTAGAGGTGCCAGAGCTCGGTTTTGAAATAGAGATGAATAATATTTTGAGCGGTATACTTTCATTGTCAACATAACAAACAAGTGATGGCGATATCTTCCATGCTACACACATTATAGGCGGTTCCCAAACAGAATGGTAAAGTTTATACCCCCCCTCCCCCTCCACCAACAACCATCAATCCATGGCTTGTTCAAAACAACGAGTGCCTCCAACTAACAACAGTCCCAGAGGGAGTTTTGTTTGCAATTATTTTTATTTAGTTTACATAAAGCATGGGACTGGGCATCCCGGTGACCAGCCACTTTCTCGTGAGTGAGGAGCGGAGTCCACTCCTCTTGAGAATAACCCGCCTAACATGGAAGATACATACAACCCTAGTTGATATATGAGCTATTCGAGCATACAAAACATGATATTTATTTGAAGGTTTAGAGTTTGGCACATACAAATTTACTTGGAATGGCAGGTAGATACCGCATATAGGAAGGTATAGTGGACTCATGTGGAATAACTTTGGGGTTTATGGAATTGGATGCACAAGCAGTATTCCTGCTTAGTACAGGTGAAGGCTAGCAAAAGACTGGGAAGCGACCAGCTAGAGAGCGACAACAGTCATGAACATGCATTAAAATTAATCAACGCCGAATGCAAGCATGAGTAGGATATAATCCACCATGAACATAAATATCGTGAAGGCTATGTTGATTTTGTTTCAACTACATGCGTGAACATGCGCCAAGTTAGGTCACTTAAATCATTCAGAGGAGGATACCACCTTATCATACCACATCACAACCATTTTAATAGCATGTTGGCACGCAAGGTAAACCATTATAAGCTCCTAGCTAATCAAACATGGCACAAGAAACTATGATCTCTAGTTGTCATTGCAAACATGTTTATTCATAATAGGCTGAATCAGGAACGATGAACTGATCATATTTACAAAAACAAAAGAGGTCGAGTTCATACCAGCTTTTCTCATCTCAGTCAGTCCATCATATATCATCATAATTGCCTTTCACTTGCACGACCGAATGATGTGAATAATAATAATAGTGCGCGTGCATTGCACTTAGCTGGAATCTGCAAGCATTCAATAAACAGGAGAAGACAAGGCAGTATGGGCTCTTTTGTCAGATCAACAATAATGCATATAAGAGCCGCTTCAACAATTTAATTATGGTCTTCTCCTATCAACCCCCAAAGAAAATAAAAGAAATAAAACTATTTACACGGGAAAGTTCCCAACAAGCAAAAGAAGAACATGAAGTATTTTTGGGTGTTCTTTTTAATTACTACTACAAGCAAGGAAATTAAAACTAGCTAAAAGTTACAACTAATTTTTTTGGTTTCTCTTCAGGTTTATTAAACACACAAGAAGAAAGCATAAAAAAGGGAAATAAACTAGCATGGATGATACAATGAAAAAGTATGAGCACCGACATCTAGCAATGAGTGTGTGAACATGAATGTAATGTCGGTGAGAAATACGTACTCCCCCAAGCTTAGGCTTCTGGCCTAAGTTGGTCTACGGCCACGGTTGGCCTGGCGGATATCCATAATAATAGTTGGGGTCATACTGCGATGAAGAAGACTCTGACTGCCACTGGTTGGCAATCATTTCCGGATCCCAATGGTAATTAGACTGTCGTGGAGGATCAACTTGTGGTTCCGACTCTGGCTCTATGGCTGGTGCAGGGTTCCAGTAGGCGTGAATGTCCTCTGGCGAGACGAGGTACTGGCCTTCCTCGTTTCCCCTACGGTGATGGTGTCAATAAACCCATCCACATCGTCACGATGTGGTTCCTCTATTTTTCCCTCGAAAGGGATCAAACAAACCTGACAAAAATCATAAAGTGACATCTTCTTTACCACATCATATAAATGAAACTCTACTGAAGGAGGTGATTCCCTAGGATAATAGTAGAAGTTTTGCACAAAAGTATTGGTGAGTAAGAGATACTGTTCGCGTTGGTCGCGGAGGAAGTCGGTGAGGCCTGCATTCTTAGCCAATTCATAAAAATCCTCATAAATCCCGGTGGCTCTCAACAAATCATCGGAGGGCCATTCACACGGCCTAACCTCCGCGGTGCGAGGCAAATTATATTTGGGATTCATTGCTTCTTCATTTTGCTTTTCCTTCAAGCTTCGTCTCGATGAGCCCCTAAAAAATCTCTTCATTATTCTCTGAAAAATTCTGAAATTTTTAGTAACTTCAAAATAAATGTGAGCCAAACTCAATAATATTGGTAGCAACTACTCATACAAGTGCCTAGAGCATATATCATGCATCAAAACTACTTTTGACCATATAAATTTGACATGCAAGCTCAAGAACAGGGTCACCTAGGCAGCACAAATTTGCAATGAATAAGCACTAGAACAAAAACTAATTGGACCAATGGAGGAGCCATATACCAAGGAACAATCTCCCCAAGCAGTTTTGTGAGAGGTGCTTTGAGCATGGAGATCGAAAATGGCAGCAAAATGAGCTTGGAATCGGGTTTGAGCTGGATATTCGTGTTTGTGGGAGGAAGAAGGAGTGTGTGGGTGTAGGAATAAGTGGAGGAGGGCCACCATGGAAATTAGAATCATTACAATGTAATCTAGATTATCGACTCTAGTGCAAGTGGGAGACTGAAGGAAATATGCCCTAGAGGCAATAATAAAGTTGATATTTATATTTCCTTGTATCATGATAAATGTTTATTATTCATGCTAGAATTGTATTAATCGGAAACTTAAATACATGTGTGAATACATAGACAAACAAAATGTCACTAGTATGCCTCTACTTAACTAGCTCGTTGAATCAATGATGGTTATGTTTGCTAACCATAGACATGAGTTGTCATTTAATTAATGGGATCACATCATTAGAGAATGATGTGATTGACTTGACCCGTCCGTTAGCTTAGCACGATGATCGTTTAGTTTGTTGCTACTTCTCCATAACTTATACATGTTCCTGTGACTATGAGATCATGCAACTTCTGAATATCGGAGGAACACTTTGTGTGCTACCAAACGTCACAACGTAACTGGGTGATTATAAAGGTGCTCTACAGGTGTCTCCGATGGTGTTTGTTGAGTTGGCATAGATCAAGATTAGGATTTGTCACTCCGATTGCCGGAGAGGTATCTCTGGGCCCTCTCGGTAATGTACATCACTATAAGCCTTGCAAGCAATGTAGCGAATGAGTTAGTTGCGGGATGTAGCATTACGAAATGAGTAAAGAGACTTGCTGGTGACGAGATTGAACTAGGTATTGAGATACCGACGATTGAATCTCGGGCAAGTAACATACCGATGACAAAGGAGACAACGTATGTCTTATGCGGTTTGACCGATAGAGATCTTCGTAGAATATGTGGGAGACAATATGAACATCCAGGTTCCACTGTTGGTTATTTTCCTTGAGACGTGTCTCGGTCATGTGTACATAGTTCTCGAAGGTCCGCACGCTTAACGTTTGGTGACGATCTGTATTATGAGTTTACGTGTTTTGATGTACCGAAGGTAGTTCGGAGTCCCGGATGTGATCACGAACATGACGAGGAGTCTCGAAATGGTCGAGACATAAAGATTGATATATTGGACGGCTATATTCGGACACCGGAAGTGTTCCGGGTGATTTCAGAGAAAACCGGAGTACCGCAGGGTTACGGGAACCCCCCCGGGAGAACTAATGGGCCAGATGGGCCTTAGCAGAGAGAGAGAGAGAGGGCCGGCCAGGGCAGGCTGCGCGCCCCCCTTTCCTTCTCCCTCTCCTCCTTCCTTTCCCCCCTCCTAGTAGGAGTAGGAAAGGGGGGTCCTACTCCTACTAGGAGGAGGACTCCTCCTCTCCTGGCGTGCCCCAAGGGCCGGCCGGCCTCCCCCTTGGTCCTATATATACGGGGGCAGGGGGCACCCTAGAACACACAAGTTGATTGTTTCCAGCCTTGTGCGGTGCCCCCCTCCACCATAATCCACCTCGGTCATATCGTAGCGGTGATTAGGCGAAGCCCTGTTCCGGTAGCATCCTCATCACCATCATAATGCCATCGTGTTGACGAAGCTCTCCCTTGACACTCTGCTAGATCGTGAATTCATGGGATGTCACCGAGCCGAACGTGTGCAGATCACGGAGGTGCCGTACTTTCGGTACTAGGATCGGTCGATCATGAAGACGTACGACTACATCAACCGTGTTGTCATAACGCTTCCGCTTACGGTCTACAAGGGTACATGGACAACACTCTCCCCTCTCGTTGCTATGCATTACCATGATCTTGCGTGTGCGTAGGAATTTTTTTGAAATTACTGCGTTCCCCAACATTCCACTCTTATAAAAAACAGAGTTGGTGATGACGGTGTGCCTGCCATCCTGCAATATAGGTCGTTCGATTTATATCTGACGGATAGGAAGGAAACTATGGCAATTTTGCAAAAAGATACCAACACCCATCTCCACATTTGCAAATAAGGCCTTCCCTCATTCATCCTTTTCTCTCACAAGATAAACTACTCATACAAATGCATCTTGATGTTCCGTCCAATGCACGGGCATCTTGCTAGTAACCCATATAATACTATCTTGTCAATGAACGTTAAGCATGCGGACCCTACAGGTTCGAGAATGATGTAGACATGACCGAGATGCTTCTCCGTTCAATAACCAATAGCGGGACCTGGATGCCCATATTGGTTCCTACATATTCTACGAAGATCTTTATAGGTCGAACCTTTATGACCACATACGTGTTGGGGAACGCAGTATTTCAGAAAAATTCCTACGATCACGCAAGATCTATCTAGGAGATGCATAGCAATGAGAGGGGAGAGTGTGTCCACGTACCCTCGTAGACCGAAAGTGGAAGCATTTAGTATCACGGTAGATGTAGTCGAACGTCTTCGCGATCCAACCGATCCAAGTACCGAACACACGGCACCTCCGCAATCAACACACGTTCAGCTTAGTGACGTCCCTCATACTCTTGATCCAGCTGAGGCCGAGGGAGAGTTCCGTCAGAACGACGGTGTGGTGACGGTGATGATGAAGTTACCGACGCAGGGCTTCGCCTAAGCACTACAACGATATGACCGAGCTGTGTAACTGTGGAGGGGGGCACCGCACACGGCTAAAAGATCAACTTGTGTGTCTATGGGGTGCCCCCTAGCCATGTATATAATGGAGGGGAGGGAAGAGGTGGCCGGACCTAAGGGGGAGTGCCAGGTGTGGGGAATCCTACTAGGACTCCCTAGTCCAGGTAGGATTCCCCTCCTCTTTCCTATTCTTAGTAGGAGAAGGAGGAAAGGAGAAGGAGGAGAGAAGCAAAGGGGGGCCGCCCCCCTCCCCCCAACCCTAACCCAATTCGGATTGGGCTTGGGGGTCGCGCTCCACTCCTTGGCCGGCCTCCTCTCTTCCAACACTAGGCCCACGAGGCCCAATAACTTCCCGGGGGGGGGGGGGTTCCAGTAACCCCCGATACTTCAAAACTCATCCGAAACGACCCGAACCATTCCAGTGTTCGAATGTAACCTTCAAATATATGAATCTTTATGTCTCGACCATTTTGAGACTCCTCGTCATGTCCGTGATCTCATCCGGGACTCCGAACAACCTTCGGTCATCAAATCACATAACTCATAATACAAATCGTCATCAAACGTTAAGCGTGCGGACCCTACAGGTTCGAGAACTATGTAGACATGACTAAGACACATCTCCGGTCAATAACCAATAGCGGAACCTGGATTCTCATATTGGTTCCTACATATTCTATGAAGATCTTTATCGGTTAAACAACATAAGAACATACGTTGTTCCCTTTGTCATCGGTATGTTACTTACCCGAGATTCAATCGTCAGTATCATCATACCTAGTTAAATCTCGTCATCGGCAAGTCTCTTTACTCGTTCCATAATGCATCATCCCATGGATAACTCATTAGACACATTGCTTGCAAGGCTCATAGTGATGCGCATTACCGAGAGGGTGCAGAGATACCTCTCCGATACACAGAGTGACAAATCCTAATCTTGATCTATGCCAACTCAACAAACACCATCGGAGACACCTGTAGAGCATCTTTATAATCACCCAGTTACGTTGTGACATTTGATAGCACACAAGGTGTTCCTCCGGTATTCGGGAGTTGCATAATCACATAGTCTGAGGAACATGTATAAGTCATGAAGAAAGCAATAGCAGAAAAACTAAACGATCATTATGCTAAGCTAACGGATGGGTCTTGTCCATCACATCATTCTCTAATGATGTGATCACGTTCATCAAATGACAACACATCGCTATGGCTAGGAAACTTAACCATCTTTGATTAACGAGCTAGTCAAGTAGAGGCATACTAGTGACACCCTGTTTGTCTATGTATTCACGCATGTACTATGTTTCTAGTTAGTACAATTCTAGCTTGAATAATAAACATTTATCATGATATAAGGAAATATAAACAACGACTTTATTATTGCCTCCAGGGCATATTTCCTTCAGTCTCCCACTTGCATTAGAGTCAACAATCTAGATTACATAATAATGATTCTAACACCCATGGAGTCTTGGTGCTGATCATGTTTTGCTCATGAGAGAGGCTTAGTCAACGGGTCTGCAACATTCAGATCCGTATGTATCTTGCAAATCTCTATGTCTCCCTCCTTAACTTGACCGTGGATGGAATTGAAGCGTCTCTTGATGTGCTTGGTTCTCTTATGAAATCTGGATTCCTTTGCCAAGGCAATTGCACCAGTATTGTCACAAAAGATTTTCATTGGACCTGATGCACTAGGTATTACACCTAGATCGGATATGAACTCCTTCATCCAGACTTCTTCATTTGCCGCTTCCGAAGCAGCTATGTACTCCGCTTCACATGTAGATCCCACCATGACGCTCTGCTTGGAACTGCACAAACTGACAGCTCCACCATTCAATAAAAATACATATCCGGTTTGTGACTTAGAGTCATCCGGATCGGTGTCAAAGCTTGCATCGACGTAACCGTTTACGACAAGCTCTTTGTCACCTCCATAAACGAGAAACATATCCTTAGTCCTTTTCAGGTATTTCAGGATGTTCTTAACCGCTGTCCAGTGATCCACTTCTGGATTACTTTGCTACCTCCCTGGTAAACTAATAGCAAGGCACACGTCAGGTCTGGTACATAGCATTGCATACATGATAGAACCTATGGCTGAGTCATAGGGAATGACGTTCATTTTCTCTCTATCTTCTGAAGTGGCCGGGCATTGAGTCTAACTCAACTTCACACCTTGTAACACATGCAAGAACCCTTTCTTTGACTGATCCATTTTGAACTTCTTCAAAACTTTATCAAGGTATGTGCTTTGTGAAAGTCCAATTAAGCGTTTTGATCTATCTCTATAGATCATGGTGCCCAATATATAAGCAGCTTCACCGAGGTCTTTCATTGAAAAATTCTTATTCAAGTATCCTTTTATGCTATTCAGAAATTCAGTATCATTTCTGATCAACAATATGTCATCCACATATAATATCAGAAATGCTACGGAGCTTGATACGTCCATTTTGCATCATGCTTTTATATCGATATTTATTGCATTATGGGTTGTTATTACACATTATGTCACAATACTTATGCCTTTTCTCTATTATTTTACAAGGTTTACATGAAGAGGGAGAATGCCGACAGTTGGAATTCTGGGATGGAAAAAGAGCAAATATTAGAGACCTATTCTGCGCAACTCCAAAAGTCCCGAAACTCCACGAAAGTCAGTTTTGGAATATATAAAAAATATTGGGCGAAGGAAGCACCAGAGGGGGACCACCCACCATCCACGAGGGTGGAGGGCGCGCCCTACCCCCTTGGGCGCGCCCGTGCCTCGTGGGCCACCTAGAAGCCCCCCGATGCCCATCTTCTGGTATAAGGTGTCTTTTTCCCTGGAAAAATCAGCAGGAAGCTTTCGGGACAAAGCACCGCCATCTCGAGGCGGAACCTTGGCGGAACTAATCTAGGGCTCTGGCGGAGCTGTTCTCCCGGGGAAACATCCCTCCGGGAGGGGGAAAACGTCACCATCGATCCTCTCATCGAGAGGGGGTCAATCTCCATCAACATCTTCACCAGCACCATCTCCTCTCAAACCCTAGTGCATCTCTTGTATCCGATATTTGTCCCAAAATCTCAGATTGGTACCTGTGGGTTGCTAGTAGTGTTGATTACTCCTTGTAGTTGATGCTAGTTGGTTTATTCGGCGGAAGATTTTATGTTCAGATCCTTTATGCATATTAATACCCATCTGATTATGAACACGAATATGATTTGTGAGTAGTTATGTTTGTTCCTGAGGACATGGGAGAAGTCTTGCTATAAGTAGTCATGTGAATTTGGTATTCGTTCGATATTTTGATGAGATGTATGTTGTCTTTCCTCTAGTGGTGTTATCTGAATGTCGACTACATGACACTTCACCATTGTTTGGGCCTAGGGGAAGGCATTGGAAAGTAATAAGTAGATGATGGGTTCCTAGAGTGACAGAAGCTTAAACCCTAGTTTATGCATTGCTTCATAAGGGGCTGATTTGGATCCATATGTTTCATGCTATGGTTAGGTTTACCTTAATTCTTCTTTCGTAGTTGCGGATGCTTGTGAGGGAGGTTAATCATAAGTGGGATGCTTGTCCAAGGAAGGGCAGTACCCAAGGACCGGTCCATCCACATATCAAATTATCAAAGTAATGAACACGAATCATATGAGCATGATGAAAACTAGCTTGACGATAATTCCCATGTCTCCTCGGGAGCGCTTTCCTTTATATAAGAGTTTGTCCAGGCTTGTCCTTTGCTACAAAAAGGATTGGGCCACCTTGCTGCACCTTGTTTACTTTTATTACTTGTTACCTGCTATGAATTACCTTATCACAAAACTATTTGTTACCGATAATTTCAGTTCTTGCAGAGAATACCTTCCAGAAAACTGCTTGTCATTTCCTTCTGCTCCTCGTTGGGTTCGACACTCTTACTTATCGAAAGGACTACGATAGATCCACTATACTTGTGGGTCATCAAGACTCTTTTCTGGCGCCGTTGCCGGGGAGTGAAGCGCCTTTGGTAGGTGGAATTTGGTAAGGAAAAATTTATATAGTGTGCTGAAATTTACTATCACTTGTTACTATGGAAAATAATCCTTTGAGGGGCTTGTTCGGGGTATCTTCACCCCGACCAGTAGAGCAAAGAGTTTCTCCTCAACCTACTGAACCTACTGAAAATGTTTACTTTGAAATTCCTTTCGGTATGATAGAGAAACTGCTATCTAATCCTTTTACAGGAGATGGAACGTTACATCCCGATATGCACCTAATCTATGTGCAAGTTTGTGGATTATTTAAGCTTGCAGGTATGCCCGAGGATGTTATCAAGAAGAAGGTCTTACCTTTATCTTTGAAGGGAAAGGCATTGACATGGTTCAGGCTATGTTATGATATTGGATCATGGAACTACAACCGATTGAAATTGGAATTTCATCAGAAGTTATATCCTATGCATCTGGTTCATCATGATCACAGTTATATATATAATTTTTGGCCTCACGAAGGAGAAAGTATCGCGCAAGCTTGGGGGAGGCTTAAGTCAATGTTATATTCATGCCCCAATCATGAGCTCTCAAGAGTAATTATTATTCAAACTTTTTATGCTCGGCTTTCTCTCAATAATCGCTCCATGCTCGATACTTCTTGTACTGGTTCTTTTATGAAGACGACTATTGAATTCAAATGGGATTTATTGGAAAGAATTAAACGCAACTCTGAAGATTGGGAACTCGACGAAGGTAAGGAGTAAGGTATAACACCTAAGTTTGATTGTGTTAAATCTTTTGTGGCTACCGATGTTTTTCGTGAATTTAGCACTAAATATGGACTTGACTCTGAGATAGTAGCTTCTTTCTGTGAATCATTTGCTACTCATGTTGATCTCACTAAGGATAAGTGGTTTAAATATCGTCCTCCCATTGAAGTAATAGTAGTTGAACCTATTAAAGTTGAAGAAAAGACTATCACTTATAACGTTGATCCTATTGTTCCTACCGCTTATATTGAGAAACCACCTTTCCCTGTTAGAATAAAGGATCATGCTAAAGCTTCAAATGTGGTTCGTAAGAGTAATGCTAGAACACCTACACCCCCTGAGCAAATTAAAGTTGAACCTAGTATTGCTATGGTTAAAGATCTCTTGGTCGATAATATTGATGGGCATGTTATTTACTTCTATGATGAAGCTGCTAGAATTGCTAGACCCGATACTAAAGATAAACATAGACCTGTTGTAGGAATGCCTGTTGTTTCTGTTAAAATAGGAGATCATTGCTATCATGGATTATGTGACATGGGTGCTAGTGCGAGTGCAATACCTCATTCCTTATACGAAGAAATTATGCATGATATTGCACCTGCCGAGATAGAAGGTATTGATGTTACAATTAAGCTTGCCAATAGAGATACTATTTCACCAGTTGGGATTGTTAGAGATGTTGAAGTCTTGCGTGGGAAATTTAAATATCCTACTGATTTTCTTGTTCTTGGTTCCCCACAAGACGACTTTTATCCCATTATATTTGGTAGACCCTTCTTGAATACTGTTAATGCTAAGATAGACTGCAAAAAGGATATTGTTACTGTTGGTTTAGGGAATATGTCTCATGATTTTAATATTGCGAAATTTCGTAGACATCCCCATGATATAGAATTTCCTAGTAAATATGAAATTATTGGTCTCGCTTCTATTGCCATGCCTCCTAATGATCCTTTAGAATAATATTTACTAGACCATGAAAATGATATGTTTATGAATGAAAGAAGGGAAATAGATGAAGTATTCTTTAAACAGAGACCTATTTTGAAACACAACTTGCTTGTTGAAATTCTAGGGGATCCTCCTCCACCCAAGGGTGATCTCGTGTTTGAGCTTAAGCCATTACCTGATACTCTTAAATATGCTTATTTGATGAAAAGAAGATATATACTGTTATTATTAGTGCTAACCTTTCAGAGAAGGAAGAAGAGAGATTATTGAAAACTCCGAAGAAGCACCGTGCTGCTATTGGATATACTCTTGATGATCTTAAGGGCATTAGTCCCTCTCTATGCCAGCAAAAAATAAAATTGGAGAAAGATTCTAAACCGGTTGTTGATCACCAACGGCGGTTAAATCGAAAGATGAAAGAAGTGGTAAGAAATGAAATACTAAAGCTTCTGGTGGCAGGTATAATTTATCCTGTTGCTGATAGTCAGTGGGTAAGTCCTGTCCATTGTGTCCCTAAAAAGGGAGGTATTACGGTTGTCCCTAATGAAAAAGATGAATTGATCCCACAAAGAATTGTTACAGGTTATAGAATGGTAATTGATTTCCGCAAATTAAATAAAGCTACTAGGAAGGATCATTACCCTTTACCTTTTATTGATCAAATGCTAGAAAGATTATCCAAAGATACACATTTTTGCTTTCTAGACAGTTATTCTAGTTTCTCTCAAATACCTGTGTCGAAAGAGGATCAGGAAAAGACCACTTTTACTTGCCCTTTCGGTACCTTTGCTTATAGACGTATGCCTTTTAGTTTATGTAATGCACCTGCTACCTTTCAAAGATGTATGACTGCTATATTCTCTGACTTCTGTGATTTTTTTTTGAGGTTTTCATGGATGATTTCTCCGTTTATGGAACTTCTTTTGATGATTGCTTAAGCAAACTTGATCGAGTTTTGCAGAGATGTGAAGAAACTAATCTTGTCTTGAATTGGGAGAAGTGACACTTTATGGTTAATGAAGGTATTGTCTTGGGGCATAAAATTTCTGAAAGAGGTATTGAAGTTGATAAAGCTAAAGTTGATGCTATTGAAAAGGTGTCGTGTCCTAAGGACATTAAAGGTATAACAAGTTTCCTTGGTCATGCCGGTTTTTATAGGAGATTCATTAAAGACTTCTCAAAAATTTCTAGGCCTCTAACTAATCTCTTACAAAAAGATGTTCCTTTTGTCTTTGATGATAATTGTGTAGAAGCATTTGAAATACTTAAGAAAGTGTGACGCCCCGAGACCGTTGCGCCAGGTGTCTTCCAGTTATTCGCCATCGTTGCCATTTCTTTTGCTTGCGTGTTGCATTTCATCATGTCATCACATGCATTGCATCATCATGTTTTCAAAACTTGCATCCGTCCAGGTTTCCCCAGTTCTCTCTATTGTCCGTTCCGAGTCCAGACGCACTTGCACGCGCCCGTGGCATGTCCGAAATAGTATTTTATAAGTGACTGGAATATGTTCTCAGAATGCGATGAGAGTTGACGTGCGGTCTTATTATAGTGTAGATAGACCGCCTATCAAGTTTCATCGCATTCAGAGTTCGTTTGATAGCCCAACCGTTAAACTATAGCGGCACTATAGTCGGTCTAACGTCGGACGTTTTCGGTCTCCGAAAATAGTCGCCAGGCCTCCCTCTCTTCTCTTCTCTCAGCTGGAGACCGTCTACATAGCTCACTACCGACCGCCAGGCCAGCCTACCCCTCTTTGCACAGTGCATCGACCCGTCGCGCGTGTCCGAAACTCACCCGTACCCGACTCGGACAGTCATCACCGTTGGGTCCGGATCATCCCCAAACGTCTATAAAACATCTCCTTTTTCCTATTTGGACTTCCTAACTATTTATTTCTCGATCGCCCGATTACGATCGGAGGGATCCGATAGCCCCAACTTAATACACCTGCCATATAAATACACAAGGTCCAACCCTAAAAATCCTCCCCTTGTCCCATCGCGCCGCCGCCACCCACTCACCATTCCCCTCGGGATCTTCGCAAATCCACCTCGTAGCCAGCCCGAGCTCCACCTAGTTTTCCCCACCGGACCAACCCCATCGATTCATCCCCTCCAACCAAAGATCCCCACGGCCCTCCTCGTCCAGCAGCAACCAGGAGCTCGAGCTCCTTCCCGCATCCGCGTGCACAAGGAAACGTACGAGGCTGTGCCTCCTCGTCCCCGCGCCTCTGCCTCGCCGGTGGTCGCCGGCCACCCAAGCAGTAGTGCCAGAGAAACCCCGCAGGTTCCTGTGGCCATGGACGAACTCCTCGCCGCGCGTCCCATGCCTCCGCCGCCGCCAAGCTCCTTCAGGAAGGCCACCCCGCGCGCGAGACGACCGCCCGTGACTGCCTTCCTCACCCTCGCTGCTTGCCCGCAGGCCACGCGGCCTGATGCCGGCGACCAGTGCCGCCATGGCCGTCCCCTCGCCCGTCCGTCATCGTGCGCCTTCAGTCCAACCTCGACCCCGCCACCACGTCCTCACCGCCGGCCAGTTCCGCACTCGCGCGGCCGCCCAGTCACTGCTCAGAGCCGGCCCAAGTTCCGTTGTGAGAACCCCAGCCCATCCAGTTTCGGCCAGTGTAGTTTTTTTCCAGATCTGCGTTTTTTCCTATATCCTGAGACAACAGTTTTGCGGTTTAGCCCCTAAACTTCATACATATAATAACTCTCCAACCATGCATCATATGTAAAAACTTTATATATGAAACTTGCTTAGATTTTCATCTAGTTTAATAATATGCAACTTTCATCTATGTTTCAGATGTTTAAAATTATGTTTGTTTAAATTTGCTCCTATGCCATGTTAAAATGACTTAACTCATAACTAAATAACCGTAGCTCGGATTTAAATAATCTTTATATGTAAATGGGATAGAAAAATGCCTAGTTTAACTTGGTGCACTCATCTTGCATGTTTAACAAGTCTAAAATAATGTTTAGGGCAGAACAGTACCAAATCTATAATATGCTCATGAGGAGTTTCCAGAATTGTTGTTCGTTGTTTCCGGCCTCATTTAAACTTGACTAGATAGGTAGTTTTACTTTGCTTCACCCTCTTGCCATGTTTAACAACATTTAATATTGTTGGGTACATAAACAAGATCAAACTAAATAGCTTGAATGTGGTGTTTCGTCAATATGCAACGGAGTTGCATATTGAGCTCCACTTAATTTGTAGTATTGTTTGTGCACTTTGCCATGCCATGCTTCATTAAACCGGACATGCATCATACTTGTTTGCGCATCGTGCCATGTTGTTGTAGTGGTTGTTTACTTTGTTGTTCGCTTTCTTTCCAGTGTACTTCGTCTCGGTAATCCGGTAACGTCGTGTTGTGAGGATTCGTTCGTCTACGTCCGTTTGTCTTCTTCATGGATGCGTTCTTCTTCCTTGCGGGATTTCAGGCAAGATGACCATACCCTTGAAATCACTTCTATCTTTGCTTGCTAGATGCTCGCTCTTTTCCTATGCCTATGCTGCGATACCTACCACTTGCTTATCATGCCTCCCATATTGTTGAACCAAGCCTCTAACCCACCTTGTACTAGCAAACCGTTGTTTGGCTATGTTATCGCTTTGCTCAGCCCCTCTTATAGCGTTGTTAGTTGCAGGTGAAGATTGAAGTTTGTTCCTTGTTGGAACATGGAGATGTTGTTCCTTGTTGGAACATGTTTACTTGTTGGGATATCACAATACCTCTAATTAATGCATCTATATACTTGGTAAAGGGTGGAAGGCTCGGCCTTATGCCTGGTGTTTTGTTCCATTCTTGCCGCCCTAGTTTCTGTCATTTCGGTGTTATGTTCCCGGATTTTGCGTTCCTTACGCGGTTGGGTGATAATGGGAACCCCTTGACAGTTCGCCTTGAATAAAACTCCTCCAGCAATGCCCAACATTGGTTTTACCATTCGCCACCTAGCCTCTTTTCCCTTGGGTTTCGCGGACTCAAGGGTCATCTTTATTTTAAACCCCCCGGGCCAGTGCTCCTTTGAGTGTTGGTCCAAAACGGGCAACCTGCGGGGCCACCTCGGGGCAACTCGAGGGTTGGTTTTGCTCGTAGCTTGAGCTATCTGGTGTGCCCTGAGAACGAGATATGTGCAGCTCCTATCGGGATTTGTCGGCGCATCGGGCGGCTTTGCTAGTCTTGTTTTACCTGTCGAAATGTCTTGTAACCGGGATTCCGAGCCTGATCGGGTCTTCCCGCTAGAAGGAATATCCTTCGTTGACCGTGAGAGCTTGTGATGGGCTAAGTTGGGACACCCCTGCAGGGATTTGAAATTTTGAAAGCCGTGCCCGCGGTTATGGGTAGATGGGAATTTGTTAATGTCCGGTTGTAGAAAACCTGAAGTTGACCTTAATTAAAATACATCAACCGCGTGTGTAACCGTGATGGTCTCTTTCCGGCGGAGTCCGGGAAGTGAACACGGTGTTGGAGTTATGCTTGACGTAGGTTGTTCTAGGATCACTTCTTGATCATACTTTTATCGACCGTGCTTTTGCCTCCTCTTCTCGCTCTCTGTTGCGTATGTTAGCCACCATACATGCTAGTCGCTTGCTGCAGCTCCACCTCATACCTTTTACCTTACCCATAAGCTTAAATAGTCTTGATCGCAAGGGTGTGAGATTGCTGAGTCCCTGTGACTCACAGATACTTCCAAAACCAGCTTGTAGCTGCCGATGAGTCCGTGCAGATGACGCAACCAAGCTCAAGGAGGAGCTCGATGAAGATCTTGTCCTTTGTGTTGTTTCGTTCTAGTTGATCAGTAGTGGAGCCCAGTTGGGGTCGATCGGGGGACCTTGTCGCTTTTGGGGTTCTTCTTTTATTTTGGTTCCGTAGTCGGACCTTGATTGTATTTGGATGTTGTAATGCTTTATTCATGTAATTGTGTGAAGTGGCGATTGTAAGCCAACTATGTATCTCTTTCCCTTATGTATTACATGGGTTGTTTGCGAAGATTACCTCACTTGCGATATTTCTTTCAATGCGGTTATGCCTCTAAGTCGTGCTTCGACACGTGGGAGATATAGCCGCATCGAGGGTGTTACAAGTTGGTAATCAGAGCCTTCCCCGACCTTAGGAGCCCCCACTGCTTGATCGAATTAGCAGCCGTTGTTGAGTCTAGAAAAATGCTTTGAGTCATTTAGGAATTATATATCGGAGAGTTAGGAATTCTTTTTACTCCCCAGTCCCTTCGTCGCTCTGGTGAGGCATCCTGACATAGAGTTTTGTCTCTTCTCTTCTCAAATTTCACTAATTTTTTTTAGGATCACGCGGGTATCTTGGAATCGTTCTAATGGTTTTGTGACGAGAACATTGTTCTTGGTGCCTCCTGTCATTTAGGGGTTGTGGCAGTGTCCCGGGGAGTTGAGCTCCGAGGTGTTGTCGTCACAATTATATCGTTGCAGTTCTGGAATACCCGAGTTTCGCCAACATCGAAAATCTCTTTTATGCAGTTGTTGGTGAGATAACCTCGACGCCACCCAGTACTGGGGTGGGAGTTCGGGAGTATTGCCATAACTTGTATAACGGATGCTTTTCGAAGGTTGAGGTAGATGATTTCTGAAGGTTTCTTGGTTATGTGTTGAAGGATGGATACAGCTGGATGTAGGATTTGCTAGTTTGGGTGAGATATTATGCTTCCCCTGTATCCCCAACACCTGATTGCATAACCGGAAAATTTCGGGAGTTTATAACTAGGAATTCAAGTAGCTCTTAGGTTATCCTTCCGATATATGTGTGATATGAGATTGGGGTTCGACGTCTAGTGGTCCGCCTATCCACGGTTGGTTTTACAGTGGTATCGTTGTGTCTTAAAGAGTCCATGGCTATGCCGACTCGGGGACGCTTCGTATGTCATGTGCACTGCCTTGTACATGATGGTGCTGTACGATCAAGCCCGTGTAGGCAACACCACGAAAACTTCGGACGAAATCTCTATCATATGTTTGTTCTGGCTTATTCTGCAAGCCAATCCTTTGTTTTGTTTTTGAGTTGTGGTATTCGAGTTGCTTCAATGTCAAGTGTTGATTCCATATCTTTCCTAAACGGTGTTCTCATATTCCTATGTGAATACTAATCATTCTTGATCATCGAGATTGTCTTTCCTATCCTTTTCAACCGGTGTGTTTCTCTTCAAGTGGATCCGATCATTTCAACATCCGCAAGATCAATTATCAGTTCTTCTCAACAGTGTTTGTTTCATCTTTCCCAAGGTGCCTTTGTTTTCCCACCCTCCCACCCTTGGTTCTTTAATGACTCGGATTTCTTTATCGAGTATCCATCTTATTGATGTGAAGTCTCTCCATTCTTTTCCGTCAATGTCCTTATCCGATGATTCTCATGAAGATCCTAACGGAACCTCAAGTTCGTCATTCTTCATTCTTTTCTTCTCCGGTGGATTCAATTCAAGCTTTTGGTGTTTCTTTACCCTTTTCCTCATTTCAAGGTTTTCTCATGCTGGTGAAATTCTTAATCGTTCACCTCTCGCTATTCTATTGTCCCGGAGTGCTCAAAATATCTCAGAAGGCTCGTCTTCTCATTCAAGATCAGTTCAACCTATTTTGAGGATGTTATCTCATTCAAGCCATTTATTTCAACTGGCGCAATCTATCTTTTAAATCATTCAACGGTGTTTTTTTGAGTGGGCCCTAACCCACAGGTCTTTTCCTAGGATCTTACCTGACTCTTCTTATTTTTCCGGAGCTACCCTAAATTCTTTTCGAAGTTTGACGTAAGAATGAATTATCATCAGTCATATGTCTTTCTCCAAGATCTTTCAAATTCTTTCATCATTGGTTCAACCTTTCTAATATTCATCCCGGAGTGCCTCAACAATTCTTGGTGGTGTTTCTCGTCGTAATTCTCAGATTTTGAAGACCGAAGAAGAATTTTCTCTCAATCTTGCTCCATTCTCTTCAAGATTCGTGGTTCTAGTTCAAGGCCATCCTCTCATAATAGTTTTGATTGTGAGTATTTTTTTTCACCCATCCGGAGCATTTCATGAGTTGTTTCCATTTCCTTACTCCGAAGGCCATCTTTTCAAATACTAGTCATTCCCGCTTCCAGCTATCTTTCTCCAAATCTTACCGGTGCTTCATTCAAATATCCTCTAATCAGCTCGCGATCTCTTTGTTCACTTGCATCTAAACTCTCTCATGTATCTTCGTTCATTTGCTAATTCTTACCGGTGATTCACCCCTTTTTACTTCGTTCGTTTTCAATTCTTACCGGTGGCTCGTTCAAGATTTCTCTTCCTTTGTTATTGTATCGATTCATTTGTTATTTTTTATCCTATCGGTGGTTCGTTCAATATTTTCCCAAGTTGGCGCTATATCTATCTTAATGCTCTCTACGAGAATAAGTAGTATGTCAAATCCACTACTTGTCATCAATTTAAATTGGTGAAGGATAAGCATAACGTAATTCTTATTCTTGTTCATCCAAGTGATTAATTCCTTATTCCGGAGGTGCATCAACTTCTTGATTCCAATTGTGTTCAGCTTTTTCTTTTCCCGGAGTTTCAAGATCTCTCTTTTATCTCGTCGCAAGCTTCATCTAATCATTGCAAGGTTTCAACCTTATTCTTTTCACCCTTCACTTCTTTGTGATCATTATTTCAACCGGAGTTATTCACGGAGGCTCTACATGAGGGTTCATAAAGGATTTAATTCCTTCTCGAAGTTTTCATTGAGATTATTTTCAGAGGACCTCAAGCATTCTTGTTCTTGCTATCCGGAGTGCAATTCTTTCTACTGTGTCATTCGAGGTGGTATTATGTCATTCTTGATAATTCGAGTTCATGTTTCATGATTCACATGTTATCAAGAATGACATATTTTAAATCCATCAATCTCGTCATTGGAGTTACCTTGGGTTATAGTTCACTTAAAGCTTTCCCTAAGGATTGTTGCTATTATGGTGCTCATAAATGACCCAAGTTCTTCACTTATCCTCCCGACGAAATAGTTTCTCGTCTCCTTGTTCTTTCCAATCAAATCTATTCTGTGAGTGGCAAGTTGTCACCTCATAATTTTGAGATATCTTCTATAAGTACATATCAAGCTTATCCTTTCATTGTTGGTTATTCAATAACTCCGTTCTAGCCTTTGTTGGAAGCGTGCGCATGCCAAGATCTTGTTTTCTACTTCGCTCATTCCATTCCATTCTCTCTTTTCTTCCGGAGGCGTTGTGATGTTGCTCTCTTCACTCATCATCTCGACTTGTGAGGATCATGTTCTTTTCCTTGCTTATCCGTTTAACCCGGAGGTCATGCCCCTTTTAAAATTCTTTCTACTTATCTTTTCTTGCATCTCTTTTCAATCGGAGTGCTGCCCGAAGTTGTTCTCCCTTCTTCCTCTTTTCTAACGGAGTGTTTTCAGCTTCGTCATCTCCGTTGTATCCTTCTATCGATTAGCTTAACCTTTTCAAGGTTCTTTGGTCTCACTCGTTTGTCGAAGAAGCAACTTAATTTTACCTTTCTCTTTCTCTTCCGTTTGCCCTCCGGTGCCATTCTAGATCTCGGGACGAGATCCTCTCGTAGTGGTGGAGTGTTGTGACGCCCCGAGACCATTGCGCCAGGTGTCTTCCAGTTATTCGCCGTCGTTGCCATGTCTTTTGCTTGCGTGTTGCATTTCATCATGTCATCATATGCATTGCATCATCATGTTTTCAAAACTTGCATCCGTCCGGGTTTCCCCAGTTCTCTCTGTTGTCCGTTCCGAGTCCAGACACACTTGCACGCGCCCGCGGCATGTCCGAAATAGTATTTTATAAGTGGCCAGAATATGTTCTCGGAATGGGATGAGAGTTGACGTGCGGTCTTATTATAGTGTAGATAGACCGCCTGTCAAGTTTCATCGCATTCGGAGTTCGTTTGATAGCTCAACCATTAAACTATACCGGCACTATAGCCGGTCTAATGTCGGACGTTTTCGGTCTCCGAAAATAGTCGTCAGGCCTCCCTCTCTTCTCTTCTCTCAGCTAGAGACCGTCTACACAGCTCACTACCGACCGCCAGGCCAGCCTACCCCTCTTTGCACAGTGCATCAACCCCTCGCGCGTGTCCGAAACTCACCCGTACCCGACTCGGACAGTCATCACCATTGGGTCCGGATCATCCCCAAACGTCTACAAAACATCTCCTTTTTCCTATTTGGACTTCCTAACTATTTATTTCTCGATCGCCCGATTACGATCAGAGGGATCCGATAGCCCCAACTTAATCCACCTGCCATATAAATACACAAGATCCAACCCTAAATATCCTCCCCTTGTCCCATCGCGCCGCCGCCACCCACTCACCATTCCCCTCGGGATCTTCCCAGATCCACCTCGTAGCCAGCCCGAGCTCCACCTAGTTTTCCCCACCGGACCAACCCCATCGATCCATCCCCTCCAACCAGAGATCCCCACGGCCCTACTCGTCCAGCAGCAACCAGGAGCTCGAGCTCCTTCCCCACGCCCGCGTGCCCAAGGAAATGCACGAGGCTGTGCCTCCTCGTCCCCGCGCCTCTGCCTCGCCGGTGGTTGCCGGCTACCCAAGCAGCAGCGCCAGAGAACCCCCGCAGGTTCCCGTCGCCATGGACGAACTCCTCGCCGCGCGTCCCATGCCTCCGCCGCCGCCAAGCTCCTTCAGGAAGGCCACCCCGCACGCGAGACGACCGCCCGTGACAGCCTTCCTCGCCCTCGTTGCTTGCCCGCGGGCCACGCGGCCTGATGCCGGCGACCAGCGCCGCCATGGCCGTCCCCTCGCCCGTCCGTCGTTGTGCGCCTTCATTCCAACCTCGACCCCGCCACCACGTCCTCACCGCCGGCCAGTTCCGCACTCGCGCGGCCGCTCTGCTTCCCGGCGAGATGAAGCCCGCTCGTAGCGCCGCCATCCTCTGCGTCAGAGGGACGCTCGAACCTCTCCTGCTCTGTTCGTCGCCGTCTCTGCTAGATCCGGCGAGCGCCTGCACCCCGGCCTCATCCCTGGCTCCAGGTCGCTGCGCCGCCCCACCAGAGGCCGCCAAGTCCATCACCGGTGCCTGCTGTTGCCGTCGCCTTCCTCCAGCGTCGCCGACCTCACCTACTGCTGCTCTGAACCTTGCGCCCCGCTGCTGTTTCTGTTTTCAGAGACGAGGGCAGCAGCGCTCGCCCACGCGTACGTGTTGACCAAGCCCAGCGAGCGCAGGCCCAGCTCCCTTCGCCGGCGTGGGCCACCCAGCCGCCAGGCAGCTGCATTGCCGGGCCCATTCACTGCTCTGAGCCGGCCCAAGTACCATTGTGAGAACCCCAGCCCATCCAGTTTCGGCCAGTGTAGTTTTTTTCCAGATCTGCGTTTTTTCCTATATCCCGAGACAACAGTTTTGCGGTTTAGCCCCTAGACTTCATACATATAATAACTCTCCAACCATGCATCATATGTAAACACTTTATATATGAAACTTGCTTAGATTTTCATCTAGTTTAATAATATGCAACTTTCATCTATGTTTAAGATGTTTAAAATGATGTTTGTTTTAATTTGCTCCTATGCCATGTTAAAATGACTTAACTCATAACTAAATAACCGTAGCTCGGATTTAAATAATCTTTATATGTAAATGGGATAGAAAAATGCCTAGTTTAACTTAGTGCACTCATCTTGCATGTTTAACAACTCTAAAATAATGTTTAGGGTAGAACAGTACCAAATCTATAATATGCTCATGAGGAGTTTCCGGAATTGTTGTTCGTTGTTTCCGGCCTCATTTAGACTTGACTAGATAGGTAGTTTTACTTTGCTTCACCCTCTTGCCATGTTTAACAACATTTAATATTGTTGGGTACATAAACAAGATCGAACTAAATAGCTTGAATGTGGTGTTTCGTCAATATGCAACGGAGTTGCATATTGAGCTCCACTTAATTTGTAGTATTGTTTGTGCACTTTGCCATGCCATGCTTCATTAAACCGGACATGCATCATACTTGTTTGCGCATCGTGCCATGTTGTTGTAGTGGTTGTTTACTTTGTTGTTTGCTTTCTTTCCGGTGTACTTCATCTCGGTAATCCGGTAATGTTGTGTTGTGAGGATTCGTTCGTCTACGTCCGTTTGTCTTCTTCATGGACGCGTTCTTCTTCCTTACGGGATTTCAGGCAAGATGACCATACCCTTGAAATCACTTCTATCTTTGCTTGCTAGATGCTCGCTCTTTTGCTATGCCTATCCTGCGATACCTACCACTTGCTTATCATGCCTCCCATATTGTTGAACCAAGCCTCTAACCCACCTTGTACTAGCAAACCGTTGTTTGGCTATGTTACCGCTTTGCTCAGCCCCTCTTATAGCGTTGTTAGTTGCAGGTGAACATTGAAGTTTGTTCCTTGTTGGAACATGGAGATGTTGTTCCTTGTTGGAACATGTTTACTTGTTGGGATATCACAATACCTCTTATTTAATTAATGCATCTATATACTTGGTAAAGGGTGGAAGGCTCGGCCTTATGCCTGGTGTTTTGTTCCATTATTGCCGCCCTAGTTTCTGTCATTTCGGTGTTATGTTCCCGGATTTTGCGTTCCTTACGCGGTTGGGTGATAATGGGAACCCCTTGATAGTTCGCCTTGAATAAAACTTCTCCAGCAATGCCCAACACTGGTTTTACCATTCGCCACCTAGCCTCTTTTCCCTTGGGTTTCGCGGACTCAAGGATCATCTTTATTTTAAACCCCCCGGGCCAGTGCTCCTCTGAGTGTTGGTCCAAAATGGGCAACCTGCGGGGCCACCTCGGGGCAACTCAAGGGTTGGTTTTGCTCGTAGCTTGACCTATCCGGTGTGCCCTGAGAACGAGATATGTGCAGCTCCTATCGGGATTTGTCGGCGCATCGAGCGGCTTTGCTGGTCTTGTTTTACCTGTCAAAATGTCTTGTAGCCGGGATTCCGAGCCTGATCGGGTCTTCCCGCTAGAAGGAATATCCTTCGTTGACCGTGAGAGCTTGTGATGGGCTAAGTTGGGACACCCCTGCAGGGATTTGAACTTTCGAAAGTCGTGCCCGCAGTTATGGGCAGATGGGAATTTGCTAATGTCCGGTTGTAGAAAACCTGAAGTTGACCTTAATTAAAATACATGAACCGCGTGTGTAACCGTGATGGTCTCTTTCCGGCGGAGTCCGGGAAGTGAACACGGTGTTGGAGTTATGCTTGACGTAGGTTGTTCTAGGATCACTTCTTGATCATACTTTTATTGACCGTGCTTTTGCCTCCTCTTCTCGCTCTCTTTTGCGTATGTTAGCCACCATACATGCTAGTCGCTTGCTGCAGCTCCACCTCATACCTTTTACCTTACCCATAAGCTTAAATAGTCTTGATCCCGGTTACAAGACATTTCGATAATGGTAAAACAAGACCAGCAAAGCCGCCTGATGTGCCGAAAAATCCCGATAGGAGCTGCACATATCTCGTTCTTAGGGCACACCGGATGGACACTACATACAACTAAAACCAACCCTCAAGTTTCCCCGAGGTGGCGCTGCAAGTGGCTCTGTTTTGGACCAACACTCAGAGGAGCACTGGCCTGGGGGATTAAAATAAAGATGACCCTTGAGTCCGTGGAACCCAAGGGAAAAAGGCTTAGGTGGCAAATGGTAAAACCAAGGTCGGGCCTTGCTGGAGGAGTTTTATTCAAGAAGAACTGTCAAGGGGCTCCCATTATAACCCAACTGCGTAAGGAACACAAAATCAAGGAACATAACACCGGTATGACGGAATCTAGGGCGACAAGAGTGGAACAAAACACCAGGCATAAGGCCGAGCCTTCCACCCTTTACCAAGTGTATAGATGCATTAAAGTAAACAAGATATAATAATGATATCCCAACAATAATCATGTTCCAACAAGCAACAAACTCCATCTTCACCTGCAACTAGCAACGGTATAAGAGGGGCTGAGCAAAGCGGTAACATAGCCAAACAACGGTTCGCTAGGAAAGGTGGGTTAGAGGCTTGGCATGGCAATATGGGAGGCATGATAAAGCATGTGGTAGGTATCGCGACATAGCAATAGAGAGAACAACTAGCAAGCAAAGATAGAAGTGATTTCGAGGGTATGGTCATCTTGCCTGCAAAGTTCTCCGAGTTGACGAAAGCTTGATCCTCGTAAGCGTACTCAACGGGTTCCTCGATCACGTAATCGTCTCCCGGCTCTACCCAAAGCAATAACACAAGCACGATGCCATCTAAAATGCAACAAGAAACTAAGCTACTGCACTCAAATATCGCAACAAAACACATGCTAGGGATTTACTCAAGATGCTTGACAAAAGATGAACACTGAGCTACGGCTAAATCACACAATAGCAGGTTCAAACAAGCACGGCAAAAGTGCAAAAGATACCAGCATCACAAACTTAGTGAAAATACTAGCATGTCAGGAATTAACATCAGGAAGCAATGTTTAGAGCAAGATAACAACATGCTACAGGAACAAAACATAGCAACCAAAGGCATGGCATGAATCTACTCAAAGCATAGAACAAAAGTTCCTTACTGACCATAAGCCAAAAAGTATTTGAAGATATGATGGCACCCATGTAAACATAGCAAGTTTCGTTAACAGATTCAGACTTAGCAGAAAACAGGGCATGGCATAAACAGAGTTATGAAGGCCTCTTTGCGAGCTCGATTCACTCATCACAAAGCCTTGCATGACAAACTAAGCATACTACCAGCAAGAAGACATGATCAAGAAGCTAACCATGGCAAGAACAATCTCATAGCATGCATGGATCAACTACAACAACCTTGGCAAAATCGATTAACACGTAAACAATCTGCCAGGAACATTTTATAGAAAAAGTGGAGCAAGATTAAGTCATTCTTGGGCACTCCGTAATTGCAAAAAGGGGCATGGATGGATATAGCACAACCTTATGTCCAAATCATCCTTACTGAAGATACTAAAACAAAGCATGGATCTCTCTGTAGCAACATGAATACATGGCATAAAAATAACAGTAGAGCATTGACTTAGTGAAATTCTAAGTCTCTGAAATCAGCAATATCACGAGAGCTACTTTGCATGCTTGTGCTAGTCACCACAAAGATCACAAAAATACATGGCATACACCCCTGTAAATATGGCATGACATAGCCCAAAACACATGTAGAGCTCATGCCCATATGCATCACACAACAATTGTAGCAAAAATGACAAATGCTCATACTCTGTTAAGAATCATCACCTAACATTTTATAGCACTCTTACATCAACGATTTGGGCATCAAGATGGACTCAAACAAGCATGGCACAATGGAACAAAATGAAGAGCACATCCTGATGTACAGTTTGATATATCATGCATGCAAAATGGATCCACGGATGAGAAGTTATGATGCGATGAACAGTGGCTCAAAATGTTACAAAGAAAGGGGACTTAGTGAAAAAAATATCACCTCCTAGAATAGATCTAGGGTTCATCGCGGTGCACAGATCGAGGATCACCGGAGGGCTTCGCCGGAGTTGGTGGGGGAAGCCGGAGAAGGGCCGGGGAGGCCGGAGCTCGCCGGATCTGGGTCGGACCTGCCCGGATCTAGCCGGAGGCGAGGTCAGCCGGTGACGAGGTCGGCAGGGTCGGGTGCGGCAGGTGGGGCGACGCGCGGCCGGGAGGGCGGCGGCGGCGCTGTAGATCGGCGGCGAAGGGCGGCGCGCGGCGGAATGGCGGCGCGGGCGGCGGAGCCGAGACGGGGTGGTGGCGCTGGGCCCGCGCGGCGGAGTCGGGCCCGGAGGGCCCCATGTGGGCTCGGCGGGCCGCGGCGAATAGCGGGGAGCCATGTGCCGGCGGCGGATTGGGCGAGGGAGGCGCCGGTGGACGCGTCCGGCGCGGAGGGAGAGGTGGAACTAGGGTTTGGACCCGAAAATTCGGAGGAGTGCACATATTTATACATAAAAGGAGGTGGGATTATCCAAATGGAGTGCGGTTTTCGGCCACGCGATCGTGTTCCAACGGCGGAAGACATGGGATAGGTTTGGATGGGTTTGTGGGATGCTTTAGAGGGGTGTTGGGCTGCAACACACACGAGGCCTTTACGGTTCCCCGGTTAACCGTTGGAGTATCAAACGGACTCCAAATGGCACGAAACATGGCAAGCGGTCTAACGGTGTTGTACCAAGGCAGATTGGCAAATCTCGGTCCATTCTAAGAATGTTTAACACCCGCACACGAAAAGAGGCAAAAGGGGACGCCGGAGGACGTAGGAGTGTCGGATTGCATAACGGATAACGGGGAAAAAGCTCGGATGCATGAGACGAACACGTATGCAAATGAGATGCACATGATGACATGATATAAAATGAATGACATGGACAAAATGCAAAACAAATATAAAACCCAACCACGAAGGAATATCATAACTTAGAGCCGAAAATGGCAAGATTTGGAGTACAATTAAGGTAAGTTACATCCGGGGTGTTACAACACTCCACCACTACGAAAGGATCTCGTCCCGAGATCTAGGACTGAAAGAACTCCTGATATTCGAAACGGAGTGGTCCTCGCGTTCCCAGGTGGCTTCTCGGTCGGAATGGTGTGACCACTTCACTTTCAAGAATTTGATAGTCTTGTTGTGAGTCTTGCGCTCGGTTTCTTCAAGGATAGCAACGGGATGCTCATTATAAGACGGGTCTTCTTGGAGATCAATCTCTTCGAAGTTGATGGTGCGCTCCGGCGTCTTGAAGCACTCGCGAAGCTGTGACACGTGAAACACGTCGTGCACGTTTGCAAAGTTGGACGAAAGTTCAAGTTGATAGGCGAGGTCGCCTCTTTTGCCAATGATCTTGAAAGGACCCACGTATCTAGGGGCAAGCTTCCCTTTGATACCAAAGCGACGAGTGCCTTTCATTGGAGAGACGCGGAGGTAGACATGGTCTCCTATCTCGAAAGCCAAGTCACGACGCTTGCTATCATAGTAATTCTTCTGGCACGATTGTGCGGCTTTGAGATTTTCACGAATGACTTTGCACATTTCTTCAGCTTCTGTGATTAAGTCATTGCCAAGAAGTTGGCGTTCACCAGTCTCTGACCAATTAAGAGGAGTACGACACTTTCTGCCATAGAGAATCTCAAATGGGGCCTTGCCTGAACTCGCTAGGAAGCTGTTGTTGTAGGAGAACTCGGCATATGGAAGACAATCTTCCCATTTCATACCGAAAGAAATGACACAAGCCCTGAGCATATCTTCAAGAATTTGATTTACTCGCTCGACTTGTCCACTAGTTTGAGGATGGAAGGCTGTGCTGAAGCGAATGTTCCCATGGCCTTCTGGAACGAGTCCCAGAACTTAGAAGTAAAGATGCTTCCACGATCTGAAGATATCAACTGCGGAATGTCGTGCAAGGAGACAATCCTGGAGGTATATAGCTCTGCCAACTGAGCTGCTGTGATAGATTCTTTGATAGGAAGAAAATGAGCCACCTTTGGACTTGGGAAAACCAGTCACGAAGTCCATCTCAATATGGTCAAACTTCCATTCTGGAATAGCAAGAGGTTGGAGGAGACCAGCTGGCCGTTGGTGTTCTGCTTTTACTCTTCCGCAAACATCACATTCATTCACGAACTTAGCAATTTCTCGCTTCATTCGAGTCCACCAATACGACTGCTTGAGGTCATGGTACATCTTTGTACTTCCAGGATGAATGGATAGGAGGGAATTGTGAGCCTCGTTCATAATGACTTTACGAAGGTCGCCTTTAGGAACAACAATTCGATCCTCGAAGAATAGAGTATCTTTGTCATCAAGGCGATAGCACTTGTACTTGGGTTGGCTCTTGGCGATCCCATTTTTCACCTTCTTCACCATTGCATCAAGAAGTTGTGCGTCACGAATTTGATCTTCCAAAGTAGGAGAGACTTGAAGGTTGGCAAGAAATCCTTGAGGAACAACTTGGATATTAAGTTTGCGGAAAGCTTCACAAAGATCCGGTTGGAAGGGCTTGAGAATCAAACTGTTGCAGTAAGCCTTCCTGCTCAAAGTGTTTGCAATGACATTGGCCTTGCCTGGAGTATATTCAATACTCGGATTATACTCTTGAATCATTTCGACCCAACGAGTCTGCCTGAGGTTGAGGTTGGGCTGAGTGAAGATGTACTTGAGGCTCATATGATCAGTGAAGATGTCCACTTTCCTTTCCAACAAGAGGTGTCTCCATGTTAAAAGAGCATGGACAACTGCTGCCAACTCGAGGTTGTGAGTGGGGTAGTTCTTTTCGTTGGGCTTCAACTGGCGAGAGGTATAGGCCACAACTTTCTTCTCTTGCATTAACACAGCACCGAGACCTTACAGGGAAGCATCACAGAAAACTTCGAATGGTTTAGATTCATCAGGAGGAGTCAGAACTGGAGCTGTGACTAACTTCTCTTTGAGGTGTTGAAAGCGATGTCACATTCATGCGTCGAGACATACTTCACATGCTTCTGGAGGAGGTTGTAAAGAGGCTTTGCAATCTTAGAGAAATTCTCAACGAATCTTCGACAATAGCTTGCAAGCCCAAGAAACCTGCGGAGCTGCTTCACATTCTGAGGCGGATCCCAATTCACAATTGCAGACACCTTCTCAGGATTAACAGCAATGCCCTTGGCTGAGATGATATGGCCAAGGTAGAGAACCTCATCGAGCCAAAACTCACACGTTGAGAACTTCGCATAGAATTGATGTTCTCTGAGTTTGTCCAGCACCAATCTCAAATGCTTGGCATGATCCTCCTTGTTCTTGGAAAAGACCAAAATATCATCGAGATACACCAAGACGAAATCATTTGTGTATGGGTTGAAGATGAAGTTCATCATGCGAGAGAATGTTGGAGGAGCATTGACAAGGCCGAAAGACATGACAGTATATTCATAAGAATCATAGCTTGTTCTGAATGTTGTCTTGGGGATATCTTGTTCACGAATGCAAATCTGATGATAACCCATGCGGAGGTCAAGCTTGGAGAATACTTAAGCACCTTTAAGTTGCTCGAAAAGCTCATTGATGTTGGGAAGTGGGTACTTGTTCTTTATTGTTTTCTTGTTCAACGGACGGTAGTCGACGCAGAGTCGGTCCGTGCCATCCTTCTTCTTGACAAAAATAACACCACAACCCCATGGAGAAGAACTCGGTCGGATCAGACCCATACGCTCTTGTACATCGATTTGTTTCTTCAGCTCCTTCAACTCTTCTGGTCCAAGCTTGTAAGGATGTTTGCAAACAGGTTCCGTGCCAGGCTCAAGATCGATGACGAATTCAACTGGCCGGTGAGGAGGCATTATTGGAAGCTCTTCTGGAAAGACGTCTTGATATTCACAAACGACTGGAATCTGAGAGATGGCATTCAACTCGCCCTTCTCATTGAGAGAAAACTATCGAATGGTATTGTCATGAGCGGCATAGATGATCACATCCTCAGACGAGTGTGTCAATTGGATCTGCCTGGCAGCACAATCAAGCTGAGCCTTGTGCTTAGAAAGCCAGTCCATGCCGAGAATTAGATCAATATTCGAGTCACCAAAAATGATTGGAGAGAACATAAACTAATAGTCACCCATCTTGATAGACACGTCCGGGACGCAATTATTAGATGCCATCTGCTTGCCCGGGGACACAATCTTCAATAGGAAAGGAATTTTTTGGTAACAAACTCATGCTTGGCAACAAAAGGTCTTGAAATGAAAGAAAGTGATGCACCCGAATCAAACAATACTTTTGTAGGAAAAGAGTTAACTGGAATGTTGTATTGGTAAACAGACATGCTGCCTTGCTTCAGATTGCGGAACTCCTCACGCTTACTCTCAGCAACACTTTGTGGAATGTGGTGAGCTTTGAAGTCTCGGCGGAAATCATCCCAGGTAATCACACAACCTCCTCTGGAATCTTTGTATTGTTGATAGCACTTAGCAACTTGGTCTTTGAGTTGGAACGAAGCAAACTTGACAAAGTCCTCAGGCCTGACATTGCTACACTCAAAATGTTTGCAGATATCCACGAGCCAATCGTTAGCGTCTGTGGCCTCGACACAGTTACTGAAGGATTCGACTAGTTTGCGAGGAACTGATTGAGAGCAGCAAACTGAGCTTGATTGTTGCCTTGGCCTTGATTTCCTTGGTTGCACTCTTGCAAGAGTTGCATAAGCATCTGCGTGTTGGCGTTGGTGGTGGCCATGACAGCTTGGCATGCCTCCGGAGGTGGAGGTGGTGGCGGAGGTTCCAGATTCTGACGCGTTGGAGGAGCCATCCTGAAGAGGTTGACATCCGTTAGCATATTGAAAGACATATATTCAAGCTGAATCAATGGATCGAAATTGCAACATATAGCCTTAACATTCGAACAAGAATGAACAAATGAATTCCAAAGTAAATCATCACACTTCCATAAGTTGAGAAGCCACTTAGATAAAGATAGATGAATAAAACAACAATGTACAGATATGAACAAATAATTGGTAAGGATTACCCAATCAAAAACCAAATATCTGCGGGAAGAAATACTAGAGCTACATGAATTCCCACCTATGAAACTCCCGAAACTTTCTGGTTATGCAATCAGGTGTTGGGGATACAAGGGAAGCATAATATCTCACCCAAAACTAGCAAATCCTACATCCAGCTGTATCCATCCTTCAACACATAACCAAGAAACCTTCGAAAATCATTTACCTCAACCTTCGAAAAGCATCCGTTATACAAGTTATGGCAATACCCACGAACTCCCGCCCCAGTACTGGGTGGCGTCGAGGTTATCTCACACACAACTTCATAAAAGAGATTTTCGATGTCGGCGAAACTCGGGTATTCCAGAACTGCAATGATAAAATTGTGACGACAACACCTCGGAGCTCAACTCCCCGGGACACTGCCACAACCCCTAAATGTCAGGAGGCACCAAGAACAATGTTCTCGTCACAAAACCATCGGAACGATTTCAAGGTACCCGCGTGATCCTAATTTTTTTTTCGTGAAATTTGAGAAGAGAAGAGTCAAAACTCTACGTCAGGAGGCCTCACCAGAGCGATGAAGGGATCGAGGAGTAAAAAAAATCCCACTCTCTGATATATATAATCCTAAAAGACTCAAAACAATTTTTTCTAGACTCAACAACGCGAGCGATTCGATCAAGCAGGGGGCTCCTAAGTCGGGGAAGGCTCTGATTACCAACTTGTGACACCCACGATGCGGCTATATCTCCCTCGTGTCGGAGCACCACTTAGAGGCATAACCGCATAGTAGGCATGTCGCAGGAGGGGTAATCTTTACACATCCCATGTACTGAATAAGAAAGGGATAAAGAGTTGGCTTACAATCGCCACTTCACACAATACATAAATATAGCATTACATCATCCAGAATACAATCAAGGTCCGACTACGGAACCAACATAAATAAAGACAACCCCAAATGCTAGATCCCCGATCGCCCCAAGTGGGCTCCTCTACTGATCATCCGGAAAGGAAACATAGTAACGTCCCGAATCCTCATCGATCTCCCAC
The DNA here is from genome assembly GCF_056163025.1 of Triticum urartu. Lineage (NCBI taxonomy): Eukaryota > Viridiplantae > Streptophyta > Magnoliopsida > Poales > Poaceae > Triticum > Triticum urartu. Next base: position 118,746,033 of record NC_141876.1, on the reverse strand, counting down.
TTGAGTTTGGTCGCGTCCCCTGCACTGGCATCATCGGCACCTGCATCTAATTTTGGAAGTAATCTGTGAGTCACGGGGGCTCAGCAATCTCACACCCTCGCGATCAAGACTATTTAAGCTTATGGGTAGGAAAAGGTAGTGAGGTGGAGCTGCAGCAAGCACTAGCATATATGGTGGCTAACTTACGCAAATGAGAGCGAGAAGAGAAGCACAGTCGAGAAGCTATAAAGATCAATAAGTGATCCTAAGCTACTTACGTTCAAGCATAACACGAGACCGTGTTCTCTTCCCAGACTCCGCCGAAAAGAGACCATCACGGCTACACACGTGATTGATTCATTTTAATTAAGTTATGTGTCAGGTTTTATACAACCGGACATTAACAAATTCCCATCAGCCCATAACCGCGGGCACGACTTTCGAAAGTTCAAAACCCTGCAGGGTGTCCCAACTTAGCCCATCACAAGCTCTCACGGTCAACAAAGGATATTCCTTCTCCCAGGAAGACCCGATCAGACTCGGAATCCCAGTTACAAGACATTTCGACAATAGTAAAACAAGACCAGCAAAGCCGCCCGATGTGGCGACAAATCCCGATAGGAGCTGCACATATCTCGTTCTCAGGGCACACCAGATGAACACTACGTGCAACTAAAACCAACCCTCAAGTTTCCCCGAGGTGGCGCTGCAAGTGGCTCTGTTTTGGACCAACACTCAGAGGAGCACTGGCCTGGGGGTTTAAAATAAAGATGACCCTTGAGTCCGCGGAACCCAAGGGAAAAAGGCTTAGGTGGCAAATGGTAAAACCAAGGTTGGGCCTTGCTGGAGGAGTTTTATTCAAGGCGAACTATCAAGGGGTTCCCATAACACCCAACCGCGTAAGGAACGCAAAATCAAGGAACATAACACCGGTATGACGGAAACTAGGGCGGCAAGAGTGGAACAAAACACCAGGCATAAGGCCGATCCTTCCAACAATTACCAAGTGTATAGATGCATTAAAGTAAACAAAACATAATAATGATATCCCAACAATAATCATGTTCCTACAAGGAACAAACTCCATCTTCACCTGCAACTAGCAACGCTATAAGAGGGGCTGAGCAAAGCGGTAACATAGCCAAACAACGGTTTGCTAGGAAAGGTGGGTTAGAGGCTTGGCATGGCAATATGGGAGGCATGATAAAGCATGTGGTAGGTATCACAACATAGCAATAGAGCGAACAACTAGCAAGCAAAGATAGAAGTGATTTCGAGGGTATGGTCATCTTGCCTGCAAAGTTCTCCGAGTTGACGAAATCTTGATCCTCGTAAGCGTACTCAACGGGTTCCTCGATCACATAATCATCTCCTGGCTCTACCCAAAGCAAGAACACAAGCAAAGGAAACAACAATCAACCACGGTGCAATGCGCAAGCAACATGATGCAAGACATGGCATGATATGCAAGATGTGATATGCAATGCATATGCGTGCTCTGGAAGGAAAAGATTGATCAAGGCATCAACTTGGCAAACCAAGTGTGCCGCTGGAAAGATGAGTTGATTTCTGTCGAAATCGATATAAAGATCACTGGAATCAGATGCACGGTTTGCAAATGGCAAGCAACACAATAATAGCACAATTCTGCGATTAATAGCACGATGCCATCTAAAATGCAACAAGAAACTAAGCTACTACACTCCAACATAGCGACAAAGCATAACAGGGATCTACTCAAGATGCTTGACGAAAGATGAACATTGAGCTACGGCTAAATCACACAATAGCAGGTTCAAACAAGCATGGCAAAAGTGCAAAAGATATCAGCATCACAAACTTAGTGAAAATACTAACATGTCAGGAATTAACATCAGGAAGCAATGTTTAGAGCAAGATAACAACATGCTACTGTAACAGAACATAGCAAACAAAGACATGGCATGAATCTACTCAAAGCATAGAACAAAAGTCCCTTACTGACCATAAGCCAAAAAGGATCATAAGATATGATGACACCCATGTAAACATAGCAAGTTTCGTTAACAGATTCAGACTTAGCAGAAAACAGGGCATGGGCATAAACAGAGTTATGAAGGCCTCTTTGCGAGCTCGATTCACTCATCACAAAGCCTTGACTGACAAACTAAGCATACTACCAGCAAGAAGACATGATCAAGAAGCTAACCATGGCAATAACAATCTCATAGCATGCATGGATCAACTACAACAACCTTGGCAAAATTGATTAACACGTAAACAATCTGCCAGGAACATTTTATAGCAAAAGTAGAGCAAGATTAAGTCATGCTAGGGCACTCCATGATTGCAAACAGTGGCATGGATCGATAGAGCACAACCTTATGTCAAATCATCCTTACCAAAGGTACTAAAACAAAGCATGGATCTCTCTGTAGCAACATGAATACATGGCATAAAAATAACACCAGAGCAATGACTTAGTGAAATTCCAAGTCCCTGAAATCAGCAATATCACGAGAGCTACTTTGCATGGTTTTGCTAGTCACCACAAAGATCACAAAAATACATGGCTTACACCCCTGTAAAGATGGCATGGCATAGCCCAAAACACACGTAGAGCTCATGTCCATATGCATCACACAACAACTGTAGCAAATATGACAAATGCTCATACTCTACAAAAATCAGCACCTAACATTTTATAGAACTCTTGCATCAACGATTTGGGCATCAAGATGGACTCAAACAAGCATGGCACAATGGAACAAAATGAAGAGCACATCATGATGAACATTTTGATCTATCATGCATGCAAAACGGATCCACGGATGAGAAGTTATGATGCGATGAACAGTGGCTCAAAATGTTACAGAGAAAGGGGACTTGTTGAAAAAATATCACCTCCTAGAACAGATCTAGGGTTCATCGCGGCGCACAGGTCGAGGATCCCCGGAGGGCTTCGCCAGAGTTGGAGGGGGAAGGCGGAGAAGGGCTGGGTAGGCCGGAGCTCGCCGGATCTGGGCCGGACCTACCCGGATTTGGCCGGAGGCGAGGTCAGCCGGCGACGAGGTCGGCGGGGTCGGGAGCGGCAGGTGGGGCGACGCACGGCTGGGCGGGCGGCGGTGACGCTATAGATCGGCGGCGGAAGGGCGGTGCGGGCGGCGGAGCCGAGGCTGGGCGGTGGCGCTGGGCACGTGCGGCGGAGTCGGGCTCAGAGGGCCCCACGCGGGCTCGGCAGGCCGCGGCAGCTGGCGGCTAGCGGGGAGCCACGTGGCGGCGGCGGATTGGGCGAGGGAGGTGGCGGCGGACGTGTCCGGCGCCGGCGGACGCGTCTGGCACGGAGGGAGAGGTGGAACAAGGTTTGGACCCGAAAATTTCGAGGAGTGCACTTATTTATACATAGAAGGAGGTGTATCCAAATGGAGTGCGGTTTTCGGCCACGCGATCGTGATCCGACGACGGAGGACATGGGATAGGTTTGGATGGGTTTGTGGGCTCCTTTAGAGGGGTGTTGGGCTGCAACACACACGAGGCCTTTATGGTTCCCCGGTTAACCGTTGAAGTATCAAACGGACTCCAAATGGCACGAACTTGACAGGCGGTCTACCGGTGGTGTACCAAGGCCGCTTGGCAAATCTCGGTCCATTTTGAGATTATTTAACACCCGCACACGAAAAGAGGCAAAAGGGGCGCCGGAGGAAGTAGGAGTGTCGTATTGCAAAACGGACAACGGGGAAAAAGCTCGGATGCATGAGACGAACACGTATGCAAATGAGATGCACATGATGACATGATATGAAATGCATGACATGGACAAAATGCAAAACGAAGACAAAACCCAACCAAGAAGGAGTCTCATAACTTAGAGCCGAAAATGGCAAGAGTTGGAGTACAATTATGGTAAGTTACATCCGGGGTGTTACATGCTGTTCTAGGACAAAGAGTTGATAAGAAATTAAATGTTATCCAATATGCTAGTAAAACTCTAGACAGTGCCCAGAGAAATTATGCTACTACTGAAAAAGAATTTTTAGCAGTTGTATTTGCTTGTGATAAGTTCAGACCTTATATTGTTGATTCTAAAGTAACTGTTCACACTGATCATGCTGCTATTAAATATCTTATGGAAAAGAAAGATGCTAAACCTAGACTTATTAGATGGGTTCTCTTGCTACAAGAATTTGATTTGCATATTATTGATAGAAAGGGAGTTGAGAACCCCATTGCACACAACTTGTCTAGGTTGGAAAATGTTCTTGATGACCCACTCCCTATTGATGATAGTTTTCCTGATGAAAAATTAGCTGTCATAAATACTTCTCGTACTGCTCTGTGGTATGCTGATTATGCTAATTACATTGTTGCTAAATTTATACCACCTAGTTTCACATACCAGCAAAAGAAAAAAGTTTTTCTATGATTTAAGACATTACTTCTGGAATGACCCACACCTTTATAAAGGAGTAGATGGTGTTATTAGACATTGTGTACCTGAGCATGAACAGGAACATATCCTACGCAAGTGTCACTCCGAGGTTTATGGAGGACAACATGCTGGAGATAGAACTGCACATAAGGTATTCCAATCTGGTTTTTATTGGCCTACTCTTTTCAAAGATGCCCGTAAGTTTGTCTTGTCTTGTGATGAATGTCAAAGAATCGGTAATATTAGTAGACGTCAGGAAATGCCTATGAACTATTCACTTGTTATTGAACTATTTAATGCTTGGGGCTTTGATTATATGGGACCGTTTCCTTCCTCTAATGGGTATACACATATTTTAGTTGTTGTTGATTATGTTACTAAGTGGGTAGAAGCTATTCCAACTAGTAGTGCTGATCATAAAACCTCTATTAAGATGCTTAAAGAAGTTATTTTTCCGAGGTTTGGAGTCCCTAGATACTTAATGACTGATGGTGGTTCACATTTTATTCATGGTGCTTTTCGTAAAATGCTTGCTAAGTATGATGTTAATCATAGAATTGCATCTCCATACCACCCACGGTCTAGTGGTCAAGTAGAACTGAGTAATAGAGAGCTTAAATTAATTTTGCAAAAGACTATTAATAGATCTAGAAAGAATTGGTCCAAGAAACTTGATGATGCATTATGGGCCTATAGAACTGCATATAAAAATCCTATGGGTATGTCTCCATACAAAATGGTTTATGGAAAAGCATGTCACATACCTCTCGAACTAGAACATAAGGCATATTGGGCCATTAAAGATCTCAATTATGATTTCAAACTTGCCAGTGAGAAGAGACTATTTGACATTAGCTCACTTGATGAGTGGAGAACCCAGGCCTATGAGAATGCTAAACTGTTTAAAGAAAAAGTTAAATGATGGCATGACAAAAGGATACAAAAGCGTGAGTTTAATGTAGGTGATTATGTTTTGTTATACAACTCCCATTTAAGATATTTTTGCAGGAAAAATCCTCTCTAAATGGGAAGGTCCTTACGTTATCGAGGAGGTCTATCGTTCCGGTGCCATAAAAATCAACAATTTCAAAGGCATAAATCTGAAGGTGGTGAACGGTCAAAGAATCAAACATTATATCTCAGGTAATCCCATAAATGTTGAAACCAATGTTATTAATACCATAACCCCGAAGGAGTACATAAGGGACACTTTCCAGAATATTTCGGACTCCGAAAAGGAATAGGTATGGGGTACGGTAAGTAAACCGACTCCAAAACAGTTCTAATAGCAATTTTTCTCCCTTTTGGAATATTTAAGAAAATAGGAAAATAAGAAGTAGTCCGGAAAGGACACCAGGCATCCACGAGGGTGGAGGGCGCGCCCTACCCCCTGGGCACGCCCCCTGCCTCGTGGGCACCTCGTGTGCCCTCCGGACTCCGTTTGCTTGCACGATACTTCTTTTGGTCGGTAAAAAATCATTATAAAATCTCCCAAAAGTTTTGACCACTGTACCACGGCAAAATCCCCTGTTTTCATTTTGAGCTGTTTTCTACCAGAGTTTCCAAGGCCAAGCATTATGTCGTCCTCCTCCTCGAACAAAGCGGACAGCGATGCTTGGTTGATGCAGATGGAACTTAGAAGGGAGGATGCTGGGGGAGCCATGATGGAGGAGGTTGAAGGAGATTCGCTTGAGGAACAACCTCCGGCTTCGGAGAGGGGTACTTTGGCGGGCATCTCCACTATTCCGAATCCCCATCAAGCAACAGAAGCTATAAAAAATCATGAATGCCAAGAGATTTGAGAAGGGCTTCCCCCTAGGAGGCCCTTACATAGGTTACATCGGAACAACTTTCATAATTTGGTCCATAATTACGGAGTGAAGAACACCCCTCGTATACATATACCCTCCAATTGGGACATATCCCGTCCAAGTGAAAGCAATGCAGGGAAGAGTTCTTGGGGGCCTGAAAATAAGCATCTTATGGAGGAAATTCAGAAGAATGCAAATATGCTCCAGCGTGTGCTCGAAGAACTACAAGTTCTGAAGGGTGCATTATTGAAGTTGACTACATCATCAACAACTACATCATCACCACTTTCGAAGAAAGAGACATAAAAACATTGGTATGGGCACTCCCCTTGGCAACTGGCAAGCTTGGGGGAGGTGCCCCAGTATCGTATCACCATCACACTTCTATCTTTACCGTTTTTTCTTAGTTCGATCCTTTTGGTTATATCTTGATCTAGTAGAATAAATTTTAGTATGATTTAGCTTTGAGTTTTTGTGTTGATCCTTATCCATGTAATCTCGTGAGCTATATATAATAAAGATTAGTTTTGAGTCAAGGGCTTGGTTATCTTGCTATGATCTTGAGGGAAAAAAGAAAAAAAGGGGAAATAATAAAAAGAAATAAAGATATCACATTGATCTTATGGAGAGCAATGACTTCACATATAAAGAGTATGATGAATAAAAGTTGTTGAGAGCTGACAAACATAGTTTTGGTCATCGTTGCAATTAATAGGAAGTAATAAAGAAAGAGAGGTTTTCACACATAAATATACTATCTTGGACATCTTTTATGATTGTGAGCACCCATTAAAATATGACATGCTAAAAGGTTGATGTTGGACAAGGAAGACAAAGTAATGAGTTATGTTTTCTTATATCCGAAATAAATTATATTTTCATGGATCATCCAACATGTTGAGCTTGCCTTCCCCCCTTTTGCTAGCCAAATTCTTTGCACCAAGTAGAGATACTACTTGTGCTTCCAAATATCCTTAAACCCAATTTTCCCATAATAGTCCATATCTACCTATGGATTGAGTAAGATCCTCCAAGTAAGTTGTCATTTTTGCAAACAATAAAAATTGCTCTCTAAATATGTGTGATATATTAGTGTGGAGAAAATAAGCTTTATACGAGCTTGTGATATGGAAGAAATAAAGTGACGGACTGCATAATAAAGGTCCCTATCACAAGTGGCAATATAAAGTGACGTTCTTTTGCATTAAGATTTTGTACATCCAACCATAAAAGCACATGACAACCTCTGCTTCCCTCTGCGAAGGGCCCATCTTTTATTTTTGTCTTATACCTTATACAAGAGTCATGGTGATCTTCACCTTTCCTTTTTTACACTTTATCCTTTGGCAAGCACTATGAGTTGGAAAGATCCTGATATATATATATATAATTGGATGTGGGTTTTCATAAAGCATTATTGTTGACATTACCCTTGAGGTAAAAGGTTGGGAGGCAAAACTATAAGCTCCTATGTTTCTCTATGTCCGATTAAAACTTCATACCCATAAGTATTGCATGAGTGTTAGCAATTGTGAAAGACTAAATGCTAGTTGAGTATGTGTACTTGCTGAAAAGCTTTTATATTGACTCTTTCTGATGTGATGATAAATTGCAATTGCTTCAAAGACTGAAATCATAGTTTGCTATTCTTTCAATGAAGTTTCTGATTCATACTCTACATTGTGAATAGATTGTTACTTTAGCATAAGAAATCATATGACTATATATGTTGCTATTCTAAGAATGATCATGATGCCCTCATGTCCGTATTTTATTTTATCGACACCTCTATCTCTAAACATGTGGACATGTTTTTCGATGTCGGCTTCTGCTTGAGGACAAGCGAGGTCTAAGCTTGGGGGAGTTGACACGTCCATTTTGCATCATGCTTTTATATCGATATTTATTGCATTATGGGCTGTTATTACACATTATATCACAATACTTATGCCTTTTGTCTCTTATTTTACAAGGTTTACATGAAGAGGGAGAATGCCGGCAGCTGGAATTCTGGGCTGGAAAAGGAGGAAATATTAGAGACCTATTCTGCACAACTCCAAAAGTCCTGAAACTCCACGAAAGTCAGTTTTGGAATATATAAAAAATATTGGGCGAAGGAAGCACCAGAGGGGGGCCATCCACTGTCCACGAGGGTGGAGGGCGCGCCCTACCCCCCTGGACGCACCCCTGCCTCCTGGGCCACCTGGAAGCCCCCCGATGCCCATCTTCTGGTATAAGTTTGTAACATCCCAAATTTTCAATTTGAAATGTTATGCATTAGATCATTGCATATCATATTTTATTGCATTTTGGCGTGATCCTAGAAATGCTACGCAACTCAAGGACCTACGGAGAGAGTTGGGGATTTTATTATTTTCATATTCGAGTTTTCTCGAATTTTGGAAAGAGGATCGTTTGATTTTAATTATTTTCTCTTCGAATATTTCTTTTATAAAAATAAAAGAGAGAGGATAAAATGACTTCCTCAAAATAGAGAAATATCAAAGATTTAATATTAAAATCAAATGAGATTTTTATTCGGATTTTATCGTTATTTTATTTGAATTAGGAAAAAAGACGTTTTTTCAAAATTGCATTTTAGGCCCAAATAAATGTTCACCTTGTCCGGCTTATTTTTAGAGGACGGGGAAAAGTTATTTCGGAATTTTTGGAGTCCGTTTAGTATTTCTTTTCTTTCTTTTTCTGCGCGTCAGAATTATATATTTTTTAAATAAGTCAAACCGACTTGGGCCGCCGTGGGCAACCCGGACTCCGCCCCGGCCAGCCTTTATAAGCCGCCACCCCACCGCAGCCCACCCCCAGCCCGCGCCACCGAAACCCTAGCCGCCTCGAGCCCGCCGCCGCGCCGCCTCGCCGGAGTTCGCCGGAGTTGCCGCATATTTTTTTTCGTTCGGTTTTTTTAGGTAAACACTAGATCTGTTTTTTAATAGATCGGTTCGGTTTTTTCGGTTTACTTTATTTAGCGAACGTTCGATTTAACGAACGGTTTTCACCGTATAGCCGTAGACAGCAAACGTCCGTTCGTTGGCCTGTTCGTCAGTTTTTCTTTTTCTCAGATTTTTCACGATTATTTTCGATCGCGATTTCTGATCCGATTTTCGTTTTAGTATAACTTTTCGCTCGTTTATCGGAATCAGGTGATTCAAGCGCCTAGAGTTTCGTCTCGAAACCCTCTTTCCGTTTAATCAACTTAAACAAGTTTTTGCTACTGTAAAATTTGACTTCAGTCCAGATTAGTAAACGAAGCTTGTTTCTTTTGCAGTTTGAGTTTCGTTGCTTCGTTTGATTTGATTCTTTTTGCAAGCCGGAGTTCTTAAGTTGAACTTTCTGGTTAGATCTCTTATTTGAGTTTTACCCGTGCCCTTGCTTGATTGCTTATTGTATGCTTATTTGATTGCGATAGAGTACCCGGAGTGCGAAGCGTGCTACATCGAGTGTCTAGGTTTCACGGATTATCAGCAAGGCAAGTAACACTTTGATCATACCTCTTTACTACCCAGTTTTATTGAATTAGATCAATCCTCAAACACTTGCATGGTTAGGATCTGAATAAACTGTGGGTTGGGAAGTAGATGAGGTAGTACCTATTCACCTGTTTCATTATCAAACCATGGGAGTTACTTCTACGTTATGCTTATACTGCCATGCTATGCTCGTAGACGTGGATTGGGTTTGAGTGTATTCCATGACAGATTGTGAGATTGTTTACTTAATGGTTCAACTTAAGGTGGCAACTTTAATACACATCTGGGTGGATTGAGGCACCTGGGGAACCTATTGATTGCTTGTATTTTTGGAAATCCTGGGGTACCGTGTGATTTTCCTATGGACCGCCACCCAAACTCAAAGGGATCATAAGATTATTCATGCTGGAAAGTTTCGTGTGCAGCCACATGCCATTATGGGCTCTGGCATAGTTGATTAAGTCGTGTGAACTCTTACAGTTGTGGACTAGCAGATGTAGGGGATGTAGGTGTACCGGTCTACCCATCGTAAGGTGCTAACGCTTCTGAAAGACTGTGTCTCGGTTATCCGTTTCTCAAACACCACGTAGTGCGAGAAATCCAACGGAGGAGATCAAGTCTTGTGGGGAAAAGTGCACAAACCTCTTCAGAGTGTACAAACTAATCATGGTTAGCCGTGTCCCCGGTTATGGACATCTTGAGTATCTGGTTCTTGGATTATCATGTGGATCTCATCACTCTAAATTAATTTTGGTGGGTTAATGATTAATTTTAATTGGGATTGAGAGGGGGTTTACCTTCTCAATGTTTTCAACCAACTTTGTAGTTAAATAAAATATATTCCTTTGTAGTAGGGAAAAATTGGCTTTTCGCAAAACCTATTAACCATACAGCCTCCACCAGCCATATATGCATGTAGTGATAGCTTTACATTGTTCATTACTCTCTTGTGTTACAATTGCCAGCATATTCCATGTGCTGACCTGTTTCGGGCTGTAACGTACCATCTTACAGACTTTTCAGACGACGAGTAAGGAGCCATAGGTCGTGGTCTTTCACTCAGTGATGCCGTTGGAGTTGATGGACTCACTTTATCTTTCAAGCCTTCCGTTGTTATCGTATTAGATGGCCATAAGCCATATTTATTGTAATAAGTTCTCTTTTGAGACATTCGATGTAATAAGTGTGTGATTGCTACTCTGTTATAAATCCTCAAGTACCGTGCGTTTCAGCATTACCGATCCAGGGATGACACTGATGCACAGAGATCAGACTGTTTGAGGTCTGGTCGCTACAAAGGTGTCTTTTGCCCTGAAAAAAATTCAAAAGTTGTGGATGCTTACGAGGGGGGTTAATATGTTTCATGCTATGGTTAGGTTTACTTCAATTCTGCTTTCATAGTTGTGGATGCTTGCGAGGGGGGTTAATCATAAGTGGGATGCTTGTCCAAGGAAGGGCAGTACCAAAGCACCGGTCCATCCACATATCAAATTATCAAAGTAACGAACGCGAATCATATGAGCATGATGGAAACTAGCTTGACGATAATTCCCATGTGTCCTCGGGAGCGATTTCCTTTATATAAGAGTTTGTCCAGGCTTGTCCTTTGCTATAAACAGGATTGGGCCACCTTGCTGCACCTTGTTTACTTTTATTACTTGTTACCCGTTGCGAATTACCTTCTCACAAAACTATTTGTTACCGATAATTTTAGTGCTTGCAGAGAATACCTTACTGAAAACTGTTTGTCATTTCCTTCTGCTCCTCGTCGGGTTCGACGCTCTTACTTATCGAAAGGACTATGATAGATCCCCTATACTTGTGGGTCATCACAGCTCCCACTCACTTTCTTGTAAATACATGCTTCTCCAAAAGTCTGTATAAAACCGTATGCTTTGATCACAGTATCAAAGCGTATATTCCAACTCCGAGAGGCTTGCACCAATCCATAAATGGATCGCTGGAGCTTGCACACTTTGTTATCATCTTTTGGATCGACAAAACCTTCTGGTTGCATCATATACAACTCTTCTTTGAGATATCCATTAAGGAATGTAGTTTTGACATCCATTTGCCAAATTTCATTATCATAAAATGCGGCAATTTCATACATGTTTCGGACAGACTTAAGCATCGCTACGGGTGAGAAGGTCTCATCGTAGTCAACTCCTTGAACTTGTCAAAACCTTTTGCAACAAGTCGAGCTTTGTAGACAGTAACACTACCGTCAGCGTCAGTTTTTCCTTGAAGACCCATTTATTCTCTATTGCTAGCCGATTATCGGGCAAGTCAACCAAAGTCCATACTTTGTTCTGATACATGGATCCCATCTCAGTTTTCATGTCTCAAGCCATTTTGCGGAATCTGGGCTCATCATCGCTTCCTCATAGTTCATAGGTTCATCATGGTCAAGTAACATGACCTCCAGAACAGGATTACCGTACTACTCTGGTGCGGATCTTACTCTGGTTGACCTACGAGGTTCAGTAGTAACTTGATCAGAAGTTTCATGATGATCATCATTAGCTTCCTCACTTGCTGGTGTAGGAATCACTGGAACTGATCTCAATGATGAGCTACTTTCCAATAAGGGAGAAGGTACAATTACCTCGTCAAGTTCTACTTTCCTCCCACTCACTTCTTTCGAGAGAAACTCCTTCTCTAGAAAGGATCCATTCGTAGCAACGAATATCTTGCCTTCGGATCGGTGATAGAAGGTGTACCCAACAGTCTCCTTTGGGTATCCTATGAAAACATATTTCTCAGATTTGGGTTCGAGCTTATCAGGTTGAAGCTTTTTCACATAAGCATTGCAGCCCCAAACTTTAAGAAATGACAACTTGGGTTTCTTGCCAAACCACAGTTCATATAGTGTCGTCTCAACGGATTTTGATGGTGCCCTATTTAACGTGAATGCAGCCGTGTATAAAGCATAACCCCAGAATGGTAGCGGTAAATCAGTAAGAGACATCATAGACCGCACCATATCTAATAAAGTACGATGTTTGGACACACCATTACGCTGTGGTGTTCCAGGAGGCGTAAGTTGTGAAACTATTCCACATTGTTTCAAATGAAGACCAAACTCAGAACTCAAATATTCACCTCCACGATCAGATCGTAGAAACTTAATTTTCTTGTTACGATGATTTTCCACTTCACTCTGAGATTCTTTGAACTTTTCAAATGTTTCAGACTTATGTTTCATCAAGTAGATATACCCATATCTTCTCAAATCATCTGTCAAGGTCATAAAATAACGATACCCGCCGCGAGCATCAACACTCATCGGACCGCATACATCAATATGTATTATTTTCAATAAGTCTGTTGCTCGCTTCATTGTTCCGTAGAACGGAGTCTTAGTCATCTTGCCCATGAGGCATGGTTCGCAAGCATCAAGTGAATCATAATCAAGTGATTCCAAAAGCCCATCAACATGGAGTTTCTTCATGCGCTTTACACCAATATGACCTAAACGACAGTGCCACAAATAAGTTGCACTATCATTATTAAACTTATATCTTTTGGCTTCAATACTATGAATATGTGTATCACTACTATCGAGATTCAACAAAAATAGACCACTCATCAAGGGTGCATGACCATAAAAGATATTATTCATATAAATAGAACAACCATTATTCTCCGATTTAAATGAATAACCGGCTCGCATCAAACAAGATCCAGATATAATGATCATGCTTAATGCTGGCACCAAATAACAATTATTCAGGTCTAAAACTAATCCCGAAGGTAGATGTAGAGGTAGCGTTATGACCACGATCACATCGACTTTGGAACCATTTCCCATGTCCATCGTCACCTCGTCCTTAGTCAATCTTCGCTTAATCCATAGCCCCTGTTTCGAGTTGCAAATATGAGCAACAGAACCAGTATCTAATACACATGTGCTACTACGAGCATTAGTAAGGTACACATCGATAACATGTATATCAAATATACCTTTCACTTTGTCATCCTTCTTATCCGCCAAATACTTGGGGCAGTTCCGCTTCCAGTGACCAGTCCCTTTGCAGTAGAAGCACTCAGTCTCAGGCTTAGGTCCAGACTTGGGCTTCTTCACAAGAGCAGCAACTTGCTTGCCGTTCTTCTTAAAGTACCCCTTCTTCCCTTCGCCGTTCTTCTTGAAACTAGTGGTCTTGTTGACCATCAACACTTGATGCTCCTTCTTGATTTCTACCTCTGCAGCCTTTAGCATTGCGAAGAGCTCGGGAATAGTCTTATCCATTCCTTGCATATTATAGTTCATCACGAAGGTTTTGTAGCTTGGTGGCAGTGATTGAAGAACTCTGTCAATGACACTATCATAAGGAAGATTAACTCCCAGTTGAGTCAAGTGGTTGTGGTACCCAGACATTCTGAGTATATGTTCACTGACAGAACTATTCTCCTCCATCTTGCAACTATAAAACTTATTGGAGACTTCATATATCTCAATTCGGGCATTTGCTTGAAATATTAACTTCAACTCCTGGAACATCTCATATGCTCCATGACGTTCAAAACATTGTTGAACTCCCGATTCCAAGCCGTAAAGCATGGCACACTGAACTATCAAGTAGTCATTATCTTTGCTCTGCCAGACATTCTTAACGTCATCAGTAGCGTCTGCAGTAGGCCTTGCACCTAGCGGTGCTTCCAGGATGTAATTCTTCTGTGCAGCAATGAGGGTAATCCTCAAGTTACGGAGCCAGTCTGTGTAGTTGCTACCATCATCTTTCAACTTAGCTTTCTCTAGGAACGCATTAAAATTCAAAGGAACAGTAGCATGGGCCATTGATCTACAACAACATAGTCATGCAAAATTCTATCAGGTACTAAGTTCATGATAAATTAAGGTTCAATTAATCATATTACTTAAGAACTCCCACTTAGATAGACATCCCTCTAATCATCTAAGTGATCACGTGATCCATATCAACTAAACCATGTCCGATCATCAGGTGAAATGGAGTAGTTTTCAATGGTGAACATCACTATGTTGATCATATCTATTATATGATTCACGCTCGACCTTCCGGTCTCAGTGTTCCGAGGCCATATCTGCATATGCTAGGCTCATCAAGTTTAACCCGAGTATTCTGCGTGTGCAAAACTGGCTTGCACCCATTGTATGTGAACGTAGAGCTTATCACACCCGATCATCACGTGGTGTCTCGGCACGATGAATTGTAGCAGTGGTGCATACTCAGGGAGAACACTTATACCTTGAAATTTAGTGAGAGATCATCTTATAATGCTACCACCGTACTAAGCAAAATAAGATCCATAAAGGATAAACATCACATGCAATCAAAATAAGTGGTATGATATGGCCATCATCATCTTGTGCCTTTGATCTCCATCTCCAAAGCACCGTGATGATCACCATCGCCACCGGCTTGACACCCTGATCCCCGTCGTAGCATCATTTGTCGTCTCACCAACTATTGCTTCTACGACTATCGCTATCGCTTAGTGATAAAGTAAAGCAATTACATGGGGATTTTATTTCATATAATAAAGCGACAACCATATGGCTCCTGCCAGTTGCCGATAACTATTACAAAACATGATCATCTCACACAACAATTTATATCATCACGTCTTGACCATATCACATCACAACATGCCCTACAAAAACAAGTTAGACGTCCTCTACTTTGTTGTTGCAAGTTTTACGTGGCTGCTACGGGCTTCTAGCAAGAACCGTTCTTACCTACTCATCAAAACCACAATGATTTTTCGTCAAGTGTGCTGTTTTAACCTTCAACAAGGACCGTGCGTAGTCAAACTCGATTCAACTAAATCTAGAGAAACAGACACCCACTAGACACTTGTGTGCGAAGCACATCGGTAGAACCAGTCTCATGAATGCGGTCATGTAATATCGGTCTAGGCCGCTTCATCCAACAATACCGTCGAACGAAAGTAAGACATGCCGGTAAGCAGTACGACTATTATCGCCCACAACTCATTGTGTTCTACTCGTGCATATAACATCTACGCATAAACCTGGCTCGGATGCCACTGTTGGGGAACGCAATATTTCAAAAAAAATTCCTACAATCACGCAAGATCTATCTAGAAGATGCATAGCAACGAGAGGAGAGAGTATGTCCACGTACCCTCGTAGACCGAAAGCAGAAGCGTTTAGTAATGTGGTTGATGTAGTCGAACGTTGTAACGCCCCGAGACCGATGTGCCAGGTGTCCTCCGCTTATTTGCTGTTGTTGCCTTGTCTTTCGCTTGCGTGTTGCATCTTGTCATGTCATCATGTGCATTGCATCATCATGTTTTCAAAACTTGCATCCGTCCGGGTTTCCCCAGTTCTCTCTGTTGTCCGTTCTGAGCCCAACCACACTCGCACGAGCCCGCGGCATGTCCGAAATATTATTTTATAAGTGGTTGGAAAATGTTCTCGGAATGGGATGAGAGTTGATGTGTGGTCTTATTATAGTGTAGATAGACTGCCTGTCAAATTTCATCGCATTCGGAGATCTTTTGATGCCCCAACGGATAACTATAGCGGCAGTATAGCCGGTCTAACGTCGGATGTTTTCGGTCTCCGGAAACAGTAGCCGGGCCTCCCTCTCTTCTCTTCTCTCAGTTCGAGACCGTCTACACAGCCCATGACCTACCGCTAGGTCCAACCTAACCTCTCTCGTCAGCCCGCGGCCCTCCTCGCGCGCGCCCGAAAGCTGTCCCGGACCCGACCCGGACTGTCGCCACCATTACGTCCAGATCATCCCCAAACATCTACAAAACGTCTCCATTTTCTTTTTTGGACTCCCTAACTATTTTATTCGCAATCATCCGATTACGGTCGGAGGGACGGATTAGCCCCTACCCAAAATTCTTATTGCTATATATATATCAACCCCTAACCCTAAAACATAGGAGGTTTGTCCCTTCACGCCGCCGCCACTCTCAAATCCCACCTCGGGATCCTCCCAGATCTATTTCTCCTCGCGCTGTGGATCCCCTTTGCCTCGCTTGAGCTCGCCAGGGAGCAGAGCACCACGGCGCCCCAATTTTCCCGCCCCCCCTCTCGAACCAGGAGCCAGAGCTCGTCCACGCGCTGGGCAGCAGCAGTGCGCCCCGCCTCGACTCGCCATGGAGACCACCGGGGGCTTCGACGCTGCCGTCCTCGTCTTCTCACGCACCCGATCCCCGAGCCGCCTCCTCTACCTCATTCCCGACGCCGTTGGCGCCGAGCTCCCCCTTGCGCCGCCGTGCACCCCGCGCCCCTCGAGCACCTCGTCGCTGTGGCCCAAACAACCGCCGGCGACCAGCAGGTCACCAGCGCCACGCCTCTGTCTTCTCTCTTCTTCCCCTGCTCCACTTCCTCCTTCCTTCACGCGCCCCTCTCTCTCGATCTGCAGGAACCGTGGCGCGCGAAGGCCTCCGAGCTCGCCCACCTCCTGGTTCCGACGACCACTGCTGCGTGGTCACCGGAGGACGGCGCCGCCGTCGCATGGGACCTACTAGGAGCTGAGTCATCGTCGTCCTGTTCGACTCCCGCCGTCAGGAACAAGCTCCCCTCGTAAGATCCTCCGTTTGCTACTTGAAGAGTCCATTGATGGGTTTCGTAGTAATTTAAAAAATTTCCGACGCTCACGCAAGATCATGTGATGCATAGCAACGAGATGGGAGAGTGTTGTCTATGTACCCACGCAGACCGACTGCGGAAGCGTTGACGCAACGTAGAGGAAGTAGTCGTACGTCTTCCCGATCCGAGCAATCAAGCACCGAAACTACGGCACCTCCGAGTTCGAGCACACGTTCAGCTCGATGACGATCCTCGGACTCCGATCCAGCAAAGTGTCGGGGAAGAGTTCCATCAGCACGACGGCGTGGTGACGATCTTGATGCACTACAGCAGCAGGGCTTCGCCTAAACTCCGCTACAGTATTATCGAGGACTATGGTGGCTGGGGGCACTGCACACGGCTAAGGAATAGATCACGTGGATCAACTTGTGTGTTTTTGGGGTGCCTCTGCCTCAGTATATAAAGGATTAGAGGGGGGAGGCTGGCCGGCCACAGGAGGCGCGCCAGGAGAGTCCTACTCCCTCTGGGACTAGGATTCCCCTCCCAATCCTAGTTGGAATAGGACTCCTTGAGGGGGGAAAGAGAGAGAGGGGGCCGGCCACCTCTCCTAGTCCTTTTTGAAGTTTGGGTTTGGGTTTGGGTTTGGGTTTGGGTTTCTTCTCTTGAGTAGCAACTTGCTTTCCGTTCTTTTTGAAGTTCCCCTTCTTCTTCCCTTTGCCCTTTTTCTTGAAACTAGTGGTCTTGTTGACCATCAACACTTAATGCTCCTTCTTGATTTCTACCTCCGCAGCTTTCAGCATCGCGAAGAGCTCGGGAATTTTCTTGTTCATCCCTTGCATATTATAGTTCATCACGAAGCTCTTGTAGCTTGGTGGCAGTGATTGAAGAATTCTGTCAATGACGCAATCATCTGGAAGATTAACTCCCAATTGAATCAAGTGATTATTATACCCAGACATTTTGAGTATATGCTCACTGACAGAACTGTTCTCCTCCATCTTGCAGCTATAGAACTTATTGGAGACTTCATATCTCTCAATCCGGGCATTTGCTTGAAATATTAACTTCAACTCCTGGACCATCTCATATGCTCCATGACGTTCAAAACGTCGTTGAAGTCCCGATTCTAAGCCGTAAAGCATGGCACACTGAACTATCGAGTAGTCATCAGCTTTGCTCTGCCAGACGTTCATAACATCCGGCGTTGCTCCTGCAGCAGGCCTGGCACCCAGCGGTGCTTCCAGGACGTAATTCTTCTGTGCAGCAATGAGGATAATCCTCAAGTTACGGACCCAATCCGTGTAATTGCTACCATCATCTTTCAACTTTGCTTTCTCAAGGAACGCATTAAAATTCAATGGAACAACAGCACGAGCCATCTATCTACAATCAAACATAAACAAGCAAGATACTAATCAGGTACTAAGTTTCATGATAAATTTAAGTTCAGTTAATCAAATTAATTAAAGAACTCCCACTTAGATAGACATCCCTCTAATCCTCTAAGTGATTACGTGATCCAAATCAACTAAACCATAACCGATCATCACGTGAGATGGAATAGTTTTCAATGGTGAACATCGTTATGTTGATCATATCTACTATATGATTCAGGCTCGACCTTTCGGTCTCTGTGTTCCGAGGCCATATCTGTATATGCTTGGCTCGTCAAGTATAACCTGAGTATTCCGAGTGTGCAACTGTTTTGCACCCATTGTATTTGAACGTAGAACCTATCACACCCGATCATCACGTGGTGTCTCAGCACGAAGAACTTTCGCAACGGTGTATACTCAGGGAGAACACTTCTTGATAATTTAGTGAGAGATCATCTTATAATGCTACCGTCAATCAAAGCAAGATAAGATGCATAAAAGGATAAACATCACATGCAATCAATATAAGTGATATGATATGGCCATCATCATCTTGTGCTTGTGATCTCCATCTCCGAAGCACCGTCGTGATCACCATCGTCACCGGTGTGACACCTTGATCTCCATCGTAGCATCGTTGTCGTCTCGCCAAGCTTGTGCTTCTACGACTATCGCTACCGCTTAGTGATAAAAGTAAAGCATTACATCGCGATTGCATTGCATACAATAAAACGACAACCATAAGGCTCCTGCCAGTTGCCGATAACTCGGTTACAAAACATGATCATCTCATACAATAAAATTCAGCATCATGTCTTGACCATATCACATCACAACATGCCCTGCAAAAACAAGTTAGACGTCCTCTACTTTGTTGTTGCAAGTTTTCGTGGCTGCTACGGGCTTAAGCAAGAACCAATATCACCTACGCATCAAAACCACAATGATAGTTTGTCAAATAGACTCCATTTTAACCTTCGCAAGGACCGGGCGTAGCCATACTTGGTTCAACTAAAGTTGGAGAGACAGTCGCCCGCAAGCCACCTATGTGCAAAGCACGTCGGGGGAACCGGTCTCGCGTAAGCGTACGCGTAATGTTGGTCCGGGTCGTCTCGTCCAACAATGCCGCCAAACCAAAGTATGACATGCTGGTAGGCAGTATGACTTATATCGCCCACAACTCACTTGTGTTCTACTCGTGCATATAACATCAACATAAGTAACCTAGGCTCGGATGCCACTGATGGGTTTCGTAGTAATTTAAAATATTTCCTACGCTCACGCAAGATCATGTGATGCATAGCAACGAGATGGGAGAGTGTTGTCTACGTACCCACGCAGACCGACTGCGGAAGTGTTGACGCAATGTAGAGGAAGTAGTCGTACGTCTTCCCGATCCGACCGATCAAGCACCAAAACTACGACACCTCCGAGTTCGAGCACACGTTCAGCTCGATGACGATCCCCGGACTCCGATCCAGCAAAGTGTCGGGGAAGAGTTCCGTCAGCACGACGGCGTGGTGAAGATCTTGATGCACTACAGCAGCAGGGCTTCGCCTAAACTCCGCTACAGTATTATCGAGGACTATGGTGGCTGGGGGCACCGCACACGGCTAAGGAATATATCACGTGGATCAACTTGTGTGTTTCTGGGGTGCCTCTGCCTCAGTATATAAAGTATTAGAGGGGGGGAGGCTGGCCGGCCACAGGAGGCGCGCCAGGAGAGTCCTACTCCCACTGGGAGTAGGATTCCCCTCCCAATCCTAGTTGGAATAGGACTCCTTGAGGGGGGAAAGAGAGAGAGGGGGCCGGCCACCTCTCCTAGTCCTAATAGGACTAGAGGAAGGGGGGAGGCGCACAGCCACCTTGGGCTGCCCCTTTCTCCTTTCCACTAAAGCCCACTAAGGCCCATATAGCTCCCGGGGGGTTCCGGTAACCTCCCGGTACTCCGGTAAAATCCCGATTTCACCGGGAACATTTCCGATATCCAAACATAGGCTTCCAATATATCAATCTTTACGTCTCGACCATTTCGAGACTCCTCGTCATGTCCGTGATCACATCCGGGACTCCGAACAACCTTCGGTACATCAAAATGCATAAACTCATAATATAACTGTCATCGTAACCTTAAGCGTGCGGACCCTACGGGTTCGAGAACAATGTAGACATGACCGAGACACGTCTCCGGTCAATAACCAATAGCAGGACCTGGATGCCCATATTGGCTCCTACATATTCTACGAAGATCTTTATCGGTCAGACCGCATAACAACATACGTTGTTCCCTTTGTCATCGGTATGTTACTTGCCCGAGATTCGATCGTCGGTATCCAATACCTAGTTCAATCTCGTTACCGGCAAGTCTCTTTACTCGTTCTGTAATACATCATTCCGCAACTAACTCATTAGTTGCAATGCTTGCAAGGCTTATGTGATTTGCATTACCGAGAGGGCCCAGAGATACCTCTCCGACAATCGGAGTGACAAAACCTAATCTCGAAATACGCCAACCCAACATGTACCTTTGGAGACACATGTAGTACTCCTTTATAATCACCCAGTTACGTTGTGACGTTTGGTAGTACCCAAAGTGTTCCTCCGGTAAACGGGAGTTGCATAATCTCATAGTTATAGGAACATGTATAAGTCATGAAGAAAGCAATAGCAACATACTAAACGATCGGGTGCTAAGCTAATGGAATGGGTCATGTTAATCAGATCATTCTCTTAATGATGTGATCCCGTTAATCAAATAACAACTCATTGTTCATGGTTAGGAAACATAACCATCTTTGATTGACGAGCTAGTCAAGTAGAGGCATACTAGTGACACTTTGTTTGTCTATGTATTCACACATGTATTATGTTTCCGGTTAATACAATTCTAGCATGAATAATAAAAATTTATCATGATTATAAGGAAATAAATAATAACTTTATTATTGCCTCTAGGGCATATTTCCTTCATCCATCTCGCCGCACCTCCCTCCGTTCCGTGCGCCCACTCCAGCTCCATCGCAGCCTCGCGCCACTGCAGGCTCCCTGCCGCGCCTCTGCTTCTACAGTCGAGCAGGAGGGAGACGCCCCTGCCTCGAGCCTTCGTTGACCATGCCCCTGTATCATCCCCACGCCTGGGCCATGAGGGCACCGAGGCCCATCAACGTCTTCTCATCACCACAAGCGGCCCAACTGCTTCTCCACTTTCGGCCCAAGGCCACTTGGTGAGCAGTCCCAGTTCCAGTGCTCACTAGTCCGGCCCAGTTCCAGTGGTTTCAGCCCAGTGCATGTTTTTTTTCCCTGCCTACGATTTTATCAATTATCCAGAGACTGCAGTTTTTGCAGGAAAACCCTCAAACTTCATGCATATTTTAACTCACAAACTAAGCATCACATTTAAAATTGTGTCTAGTTTCATAATATGTCACTTTCATCCATGTTCAAAATATTGTTTGTTTTAATTTGCATAAATAACATGCTAAAATGCTTTAATTCATAACTAAATAACCGTAGCTCGGATTTTAATAAACTTTGTATGTAAATGGGGTAGAAAAATGCCTAGTTTAACTTGGTGGCTTCATCTTTGCATGTTTAACAACTATAAAATATGGTTTAGGGCAGATCAGTACCAAACCTAATATATGCATATGAGGAGTTTCCGGACTTGTTGTTTTGTTGTTCCGCCCTCATTTAAACTTGCCTAGATTTGATAGTTTCATCATGCTTCACCTCTTGCCATGCTAACAACATTTAATCTTGTTGGGTACATAAACGAGAGAGAACTAAATAAGTCATGTGGTGTTCTTATTCAATATGTAACTCCGTTGCATAATGAGCTCCACTTAATTTGTAGTATTGTTTGTGCATTTTGCCATGACATGCCTCTTTAAACCGGACATGCATCATACTTGTTTGCGCATCGTGCCATGCTTATGTGGTGGTTGTTTACTATGTTGTTTGCTTTCTTTCCGGTGTTGCTTCTTCGGGTTGGTTCCGATAACGTCGCATTTGTGAGGAACCGTTCGACTACATCCGTTTGTCTTCTTCATGGACTCGTTCTTCTTCCTTGCGGGATTTCAGGCAAGATGACCATACCCTCAAAATCACGTCTATCATTGCTTGCTAGTTGCTCCCTCTTTTGCTATGCCTATGCTGCGATACCTACCACTTGCTTATCATGCCTCCCATATTGTTGAACCAAGCCTCTAACCCACCTTATCCTAGCAAACCGTTGATTGGCTATGTTACCGCTTTGCTCAGCCCCTCTTATAGCGTTGTTAGTTGCAGGTGAAGATTGAAGTTTGTTCCTTGTTGGAACATGGAGATGTTGTTCCTTGTTGGAACATGTTTACTTGTTGGGATATCACAATATCTCTTATTCAATTAATGCATCTATATACTTGGTAAAGGGTGGAAGGCTCGGCCTTATGCCTGGTGTTTTGTTCCACTATTGCCGCCCTAGTTTCCGTCATATCGGTGTTATGTTCCCGAATTTTGCGTTCCTTACGCGGTTGGGTAATTATGGGAACCCCTTGACAGTTCGCCTTGAATAAAACTCTTCCAGCAATGCCCAACTTTGGTTTTACCATTCGCCACCTAGCCTCTTTTTCCCTTGGGTTTCGCGGACTCAAGGGTCATCATTATTTTAACCCCCCCCCCCTGGGCCAGTGCTCCTCTGAGTGTTGGTCCGAACTAGAGCCCTGTGCAGCGCCCCCTCGGGGAAACTCGAGGTTTGGTTTTAGTTGTACGGACTGCTCATCTGAGTGTGCCCTGAGAACGAGATATGTGCTGCTCCTATCGGGATTTGTCGGCTCATTCGGGCGGTGTTGCTGGATTTGTTTTTACTTGTCGAAGTTGTCTTGTAGAACCGGGATACCGAGTCTGATCGGAATGTCTAGGGAGAAGGTATATCCTTCGTTGACCGTGAGAGCTTGTCATGGGCTAAGTTGGGACTCCCCTGCAGGGATTTGAACTTTCGAAAGCCGTGCCCGCGGTTATGGGCAGGTGGGAATTTGTTAATGTCCGGTTGTAGAAAACCTGAAGTTGATCTTAATTAAAATGCACCAACCGCGTGTGTTACCGTGACAGTCTCTTCTCGGCGGGGTCCGGGAAGTGAACACGGTGTTGGAGTTATGTTTGGATGTAGGTTGTTCTAGGATCACTTCTTGATCATAGTTTGACGACCGTGCTTTTGCCTTCTCTTCTCGCTCTCATTTGCGTATGTTAGCCACCATATATGCTAGTAGCTTGCTGCAGCTCCACCTCATACCTTTACCTTACCCATGAGCTTAAATAGTCTTGATCGCGAGGGTGTGAGATTGCTGAGTCCCCATGACTCACAGATACTTCCAAAACCAGCTTGCAGGTGCCGTTGAACCGGGCAGGTGACGCAACCAAGCTCAGGAGGAGCTCAATGAAGATCTTGTCCTTTGTGTTGTTTCATTCTAGTTGATCAGTAGTAGAGCCTAGTTGGGGTCGATCGGGGACCTTGTCGCATTTGGGGTTCTTCTTTTATTTTGGTTCCGTAGTCGGACCTTGATTGTATTTGGATGTTGTAATGCTTTATTCATGTAATTGTGTGAAGTGGCGATTGTAAGCCAACTATGTATCTCTTTCCCTTATGTATTACATGGGTTGTGTGAAGATTACCTCACTTGCGACATTTCTTTCAATGCGGTTATGCCTCTAAGTCATGCTTCAACACGTGGGAGATATAGCCGCATCGAGGGCATTACAAGTTGGTAATCAGAGCCTTCCCCGACCTTAGGAGCCCCCTGCTTGATCGAATTAGCTGACGAGTTGAGTCTAGAAAAAATGTTTTGAGTCATTTAGGAATTATATATCGGAGAGTTTAGGAATTCTTTTTACTCCCCAGTCCCTTCATTGCTCTGGTAAGGCATCCTGACGTAGAGTTTTGACTCTTCTCTTCTCAAATTTCACTAAAAAAAATTAGGATCACGCGGGTATCATGGAATCGTTCCGATGGTTTTGTGACGAGATCATTGTTCTTGGTGCCTCCTGTCATTTAGGGGTTGTGGCAGTGTCCCGGGGAGTTGAGCTCCGAGGTGTTGTCTTCACAATTTTATCGTTGCAGTTCTGGAATACCTGAGATTAGTTTCACCGACATCGAAAATCTCTTTTATGCAGTTGTTGGTGAGATAACCTCGACGCCACCCAGTACTGGGGCGCGAGCTCGGGAGTATTGCCATAACTCGTATAACGGATGCTTTTCGAAGGTTGAGGTAAACGATTTCCGAAGGTCTCTTGGTTATGTGTTGAAGGATGGATACAGCTGGATGTAGGATTTGTTAGTTTTGGGTGAGATATTATGCTTCCCCTGTATCCCCAACACCTGATTACATAACCGGAAAAATTCAGGAGTTTATAAGTGGGAATTCAAGTAGTTCGTAGGATATGTTTTCCGACAAATGTATGATATGAAATTGGGGTTCGACGTCTAGTGGTCCCCATATCCACGGTTGGTTTTACAGTGGTCTCATTGTGTCTTAAAGAGTGCTTGGCTATGCCGATTCGGGGACGCTTTGTATGTCATGTGCACTGCCTTGTACATGATGGTGTTGTACGATCGAGCCCGTGTAGGCCCCACCACGAAAACTTCGGACGAAATCTCTATCATATGTTTGTTCTGGCTTATTTTGCAAGCCAATCCTTTGTTTTTGTTTTGAGTTGTGGTATTCGAGTTGCTTTGATGTCAAGTGTTGATTCCATACCTTTTCCTAAGTGGTGTTCTCATACTCCGATGTGAATACCAATCCTTTTGATCATCAAGATTGTTTTTGTCAATCCTTTTTAATCGGCTTGCTTCTCTTCAAGTGGATCCGATCATTTCTACATCCGCAAGATCAAGCATCAGGTTCTTCTGAACGGTGTTTATTTCATCCGTCTCCAAGTTGCCTTTGTTTTTCCTGCCCACCCACCCTTTTCCTCAAAGACTCGGATTTCTTAATCAAGCATCCTTTTACTCTTGTGAAGTCTCTTCATTCTTTTCTTCCAATGTTCTACCCGATGGTTCACATGAAGATGCTCTTCAAGTTCGTCATTCCTCATTCCTTTTCTTCTCCGGTGGTTTCAAGTCAAGCTTTGTTGATCATATCCTTTCCTCGTTTCAATGCTTTCTCATGCCGGTGCAATTCTTAATCATTCTCCTCTTGCTATTCAATTGTTCCAGAGTGCTGAAGATGTCTCGAAGATTCGTGCTTCCACTCTGCATTCGTTCAAGCTCTTTCGAGGATGTTCCCTGTAACACCCCGGATGTAACTTTCCCAATTTTGTGCTCCAACTCTTGCCATTTCCGGCGTTAAGTTATTTTATTTTCTCGGGTTTGGGTCTTTGTCTCCGTGTGTTGTTATCGTTGTCATGCATCTCATATCACGTCATCATGTGCATTGCATTTGCATACGTGTTCGTCTCATGCATTCGAGCATTTTTCCCGTTGTCCGTTTTGCATTCCGGCGCTTCGTTCTCCTCTGGTGGTCATTTCTACCTTTCTTTCGTGTGTGGGGATTAAATGTTTCCGGATTGGACTGAGACTTGCCAAGCGGCCTAGGTTTACTACTGGTAGACCGCCTGTCAAGTTTCGTATCATTTGGACTTCGTTTGATACTCCAACGGTTAACCGAGGGATCGAAAAGGCCTTGTGTGTGTTGCAGCCCAACACCCCTCAAATTTGGCCCAAAACCCACCTAACTCTTCTCCATCATCTAGAGCGTTCGATCACAATTGCGTGGCCGAAAACCGCACCTCATTTGGACTCTCCTAGCTCCTCCTATGCCTATTTATATCCCCTCCCCGAAAAATCCGGATCCCCTCGTCCAAAAACCCTAGATCCGCTCCTCCTCGCGCCGCCGTACAACATGCACGCCGGATCGGACGTGTCCGACCTGCGCGCCGCCCGCCCGCAGCCACTCCGGGCGTGCCACGTGGCGCCGCCATTCGCCTCCGCCGCCAGGCCCGGGAGCCCGTGGCCGGCCCCCGAGGCCCGCATCGCCAAGCCCGGCCGCCCGGATTGCGCCGCCGCCCGTGCCTTCGTCTTCCCCAGCCGCGGCAGCCCGGCGTCGCCTCGCCTCCTTCTCCGGTCGGCGCCGCCACCGCCCGGATTGCCGCAGCCCCGCCGCCGCTTCGCCGACAGCCACCGCCGCCGCCAAGTCCGGCGACCGGCGCCGCCGCCCCGCCCTCCTCTCGCCGGGATCCGACCCCGCCGCCCTCCGCCGTCCTCCTCATCGACTCCGGCGAGCACTGTTCCGGCGAGATCCGGCCGCGCCTCGGTTTCCATGCAAACCCTAGGTCAAATTCTTCTAAGTCCCCAAATTCCAGATCCAAGTGCTCATGTTCATAGCCCCGTAACTTTGCATCCGTAGCTCCGATTCATGCATATGGCATATCAAAATGTTCATCTCAGAGAGTACATCATTTCATTCCATTGCATCATTTTCATTTGAGTTCAACTTGATGCCCGAAATGCTATTAGAAGAGGGCTACTTGAGTTAATTGTCAGATCTGCTGCTCCATTTAGCTTTTTGTCATTTTTGCCATGATTATTGTGTGCATGATATGCCTTGATGCTCTACATATGTTTTGTTAAGGATTTTGTCATCTTTCCAGAGGTGCAACCCATGTATTTTTGTGATGTGTGTGGTGACTAGTGCAAGCTTGCAAAGTGGTGCACTTACTAATTCTGTTTTCAGGGACTTAGCAATTCCACTAAGTCTTTGAGCTGTTTATCTCATGATGCCATATATTCATGCTGTTTCCTAGTGATCCGTGCCTCTTTTGAGGATGATCAGTTAGGGTGTTTTGTTAATCTTGTAGTGCTCTATCCATCCATGTCTTTGTTTGCAATTATGGAGCAACCTAGCTTGAGTCAATCAAGCTCTACTTTTGCTACTTTGTGAATCTGGGCAGATTGTCAACTTGTTTGCAATTTTGCCGATGATGTTGTAGTTGATCCGTGCATGCTATGCTATTGTTCTTGCCATGTCTAGCTTGCATTTTGTGCCTTCTTGATGGATATATGCTTGTCTTGCCATGAATTGCACCGTAGTGAGTGCATCGAGCTCGTAAACATGCCTACTTGAGTTATGTTTTCAGCATGCTCCAGTTTCACTAAGTCTGTGATCTGGTTATGTTTTTGTTATGTTCACATGCTTGCAATTGTATTTTCTGATCCCTTTGGCTCAAGGTCACTAAGGGACTTTTGTTAAGCTCTTTGAGTAGCTCCATGCCATGCTTTGCATTGCCTTGTTCAGGTCCTGTAGCATATAGTTTTGTTGCTCCGAAGAGAGCTACCTGATCTGAAATTCCAGACAAGTGTTAATTTCACTAAGTCTGAGAGCTGTTGGTCATATGCATTTTTGCCATGCTTGTTTGAACCTGTTAATGGATGATTTGGCCGTAGCTCAGTGCTAGACTTTTGTTAAGCATCTTGAATGCATCCCTGCCATGTATTTTGTTATCGTGTTTGGGTGCTGTAGCATGTTCATCTCATTGCATTTAGATGGCTACTTGCTGTAAGTCGCAGACCGGTGTCATATTTGAATCGCTTGCCATTTCCAAACCGTAACTCCGATTCCGGCGTTCTTTATATCGTTTTCAAGCGACTTCATCTCATCTTTCCAGTGCACACTTGGATTTCCAATTTGAGGCCGAGGTCATGCATTCCCTGTCACATCTTGCATATGCATCCCGCATCGCATCCCGCATAGCATATCATCTTTGCATCATCTTGTTTGATCCTTGCACATGGTTGATTGTATCTTTGTTGCTTGTTTGTCTTGTTTGGGTAGAGCCGGGAGACGAGTTTGCTAACGAGGAGCCCGTTGAGTTTGATTTCGAGGATCCAGTCAACTCTGACAACTTTGCAGGCAAGATGATCATACCCTCGAAATCACTAGTATCTTTGATATGCTAGTTTGCTCGCTCTTTTGCTATGCCAATGCTACGATGCCTACCACTTGCTTTGAAGCCTCCCAAATTGCCATGTCAAACCTCTAACCCACCATGTCCTAGCAAACCATTGATTGGCTATGTAACCGCTTTGCTCAGCCCCTCTTATAGCGTTGCTAGTTGTAGGTGAAGATAGGAGGCCGTTCCTTGTTGGAACATTTATTTACTTGTTTGGATATCATTATATTATCTTGTTATCTTAATGCATCTATATACTTGGTAAAGGGTGGAAGGCTAGGCCTCTCGCCTAGTGTTTTGTTCCACTCTTGCCGCCCTAGTTTCCGTCATATCGGTGTTATGTTCCCGGATTTTGCGTTCCTTACGCGGTTGGGTTATAATGGGAACCCCTTGACAGTCCGCCTTGAAAAAAAACTCCTCCAGCAATGCCCAACCTTGGTTTTACCATTTGCCACCTAGCCTTTTCCCTTGGGTTTCGCGGACTCAGGGGTCATCTTATTTTAACCCCCCCCCCCCGGGCCAGTGCTCCTCTGAGCGTTGGTCCAACCTAGAGCACCGTGCGGGGCCGCCCCTTGGCAACTTGGGTTACGTTGGCTCCCGTACGCTTAGCTTATCCGGTGTGCCCTGAGAACGAGATATGTGCAGCTCCTATCAGGATTTGTCGGCACAGCGGGCGGTGTTGCTGGACTTGTTTTACCATTGTCGGAGTTGTCTTGAAGAACCGAGATACCGAGTCTGATCGGAACGTCTTGGGAGGAGGTCTATTCCTTCGTTGACCGTGAGAGCTTGTCATGGGCTAAGTTGGGACTCCCCTGCAGGGATTGAACTTTCGAAAGCAGTACCCGCGGTTATGGGCGGATGGGAATTTGTTAATGTCCGGTTGTAGATAACTTGAACCTTAACTTAATTAAAATGAATCAATTGAGTGTGTTACCGTGATGGCCTCTTCTCGGCGGAGTCCGGGAAGTGGACACGGTGTTGGATTAATGTTTGTGCAGGTTGCTCTCTAGTTTCTTGCTCGCGCTTTGCCTCCTCTTCTCGCTCTCTTTTGCGAATAAGTTAGCCACCATATTTGCTAGTCGCTTGCTGCAGCTCCACTCATTTTTACCCTGCCTTACCTATAAGCTTAAATAGTCTTGATCGCGAGGGTGCGAGATTGCTGAGTCCCTGTGGCTCACAGATTACTATTACACCAGATGCAGGGCCTGATGATTCCACTCCAGGAAACGCGTTTGAGCTCAAGTGGGAGTTCGACGAAGACTCTCAACGTTACTATGTTTCCTTTCCTGATGATAAGTAGTGGTGCCCAGTTGGGGGTGATTGGGACCGTGTCGCATGTTGGGTTCTCTTTTATTTTGGCGCCGTAGTCGGGCTATGAGTGTTTGGATGATGTAATGTTATTTATGTACTTGATTGACGTGGCGAGTGTAAGCCAACTATGTTATCTCCCCTTTATGATTTATATTACATGGGATGTTGTGAAGATTGCCTAACTTGCGACATATGCCTTCAATGCGATTATGCCTCTAAGTCGTGCCTCGACACGTGGGAGCTATAGTCGCATCGAGGGTGTTATATTCCCCCATTCAAGTCATTTAATTCAACCGGTGCTTTCTATCTTTTGAATCGTTCTACGGTGTTTCTTTTGAGTAGGCCCTAACCCACATGTCTTTTCCCAGGATCTTACCTGACTCTTCTTATTTTTCCCGGAGCTTTTCAAATTATTATTTTTCAAAGTTTGACGTAAGATTGAGTTTTCAT
This sequence comes from Triticum urartu, assembly GCF_056163025.1. NCBI lineage: Eukaryota > Viridiplantae > Streptophyta > Magnoliopsida > Poales > Poaceae > Triticum > Triticum urartu. The sequence goes on along the minus strand of NC_141876.1, from coordinate 118,715,737 downwards.
CAGTCAAATTTATTTCCCCAATATCGTTTTCAAATTCTTTTCATTGTTGGTTCAACCTCTTCACTTTTCATTATTCCAGAGTGCCTCAATAATCCATGGTGGTGCTTCTTATCGTCATTCTCAACATTTCAAGACCGAAGAAGAGTTTTTCCTCCATATCTTATCCGTTCTCTCAGAGATTCATGGTTCTAATTCGAGGCCATCCTCTCATAATTGTTTGATTGTGAGAATTATTTTTATCCATCCGGAGCAATTTAGGAGCCTTTTCAGTTTGTTCATCCGGAGCCCATCATCTAAGATTTATTCATTCTCAGCTTTCAGCTATCATTCTCCAAATTTTACCGGTGCTTCGTTCAAGTGATCTTTAATCAGCTCGTGATCTCTTCATTCTCATGTATCTAAATCCTCTCAAGCATCTTCGTGTATTTGCTAATTCTTCCCGGTGTTTCTTTATGTTTTATTCGTTCTTTTTCAATTCCTACGGTGGTTTGTTCAAGAGTTTTCTTCCTTCGTGTATCATATCTATGCATTCATGCTTTTCAAATTCTACCGGTGGTTCGTTGAAGACCTTCTCAAGTTTCGCTATATCTCTCTTAATCTTTCTACGAGGATAAGTAGTATGCCAAATCCGTTGCTTGTCATCAATTAAATTGGTGAAGGATAAGCATAATGTAATTCTTATTCTTGTTTCATCGACTAAATTCAATTCCTTTTTCCGGAGTGGTTCTTCATATCATATTCTCAGTTTGAGATGCTTTATCTTTTCTTTCCCGGAGTTCCAAGCTCTAATTATCACGGAGATCCATCTAAATCATTACAAGGTTTCACCTTGTGTTTCCAACTTCTCTCTCCTTTCGCTTGATCATTCTTTTGTTTACCGGAGTTCTTCATGAAGGTTCTACATGGTGGTTCATCAAGGATTTAATTCCTTCTCGAAGTGCTCATCGAGATTCTTTTTAGAGGAGTTCAAGTATTCTTTATCTTGCATTTCAAAGTGCAATTCTTTCAACCGTATCATTCGAGGTGGTATTATGTCATTCTTAATAATTTGAATTCATGTTTCATGATTCACATGTTGTCATGAATGAGATATTTTAAATCCATCAATCTCTTCTTTGGAGTTATCTTGGGTTATATTTCATCTAAAGCCTTCCCTAAGGTTTGTTGCTATCTATGGTGCTTATAAAAGACCCAAGTTCTTCGTTATCCTCCCGGTGAAATAGCCTTCTCGTCTCCTTGTTTCATACCAATCCATTTCTTTTTTCCGTGAGTGGCAGGTTGTCACCTCATAATTTGAGATGCATTCCATAAGACCATATCAAGCTTATTCTTTTCGTCGTTGGTTTTCCAACAACTCTGTTCTAGCATTTGTTGTAAGTGTGCTCCTTCAAGATCTTGTTTCCCTTCGTTCATTCCATTCCATTCTTAATTTTGTTCTGGAGGCTTTGTGATGTTGCTCTCTTCAACCCATCTTCTTGTTTTGTCAGGATCGTGTTCTTTTCTTGGCTTATCCATTTAACCGGAGTGTTGTGTCCCTTTTGCTCAAGTTCTCTCATTTTATCAACTCTTCATCTCTTTTCAATCGGTTTTTTCTTATTCCTCTTTCTTAACGGAGTGCTTTCAACTTTGTTCTTCTCCGTTGCTTTCTTTGTTTCATTTTGCGCAACCTTTTCAAGGTTCTCTGGTCTCACTCGTTTGTCAAAGAAGCAACTTAGTTTTTACCTCTCCTCTTTCTCTTCCGTTGTCCCTCCGGTGCCATTCTAGATCTCGGGACGAGATCCTCTCGTAGTGGTGGAGTGTTGTAACGCCCAGAGACCGATGTGCCAGGTGTCCTCCGCTTATTTGCTGTTGTTGCCTTGTCTTTCGCTTGCGTGTTGCATCTTGTCATGCCATCATGTGCATTGCATCATCATGTTTTCAAAACATGCATCCGTCCGGGTTTCCCCAGTTCTCTCTGTTGTCCGTTCTGAGCCCAACCACACTCGCACGAGACCCCGGCATGTCCGAAATATTATTTTATAAGTGGCCGGAAAATGTTCTCGGAATGGGATGAGAGTTGACGTGTGGTCTTATTATAGTGTAGATAGACCGCCTGTCAAGTTTCATCGCATTCGGAGATCGTTTGATGCCCCAACGGATAACTATAGCGGCAGTATAGCCGGTCTAACGTCGGACGTTTTCGGTCTCCGGAACAGTCGCTGGGCCTCCCTCTCTTCTCTTCTCTTCTCTCAGCTCGAGACCGTCTACACAGCCCATGACCTACCGCCAGGTCCAACCTAACCTCTCTCGTCAGCCCGCGGCCCTCCTCGCGCGCGCGCCCGAAAGCTGTCCCGGACCCGACCCGGACTGTTGCCACCGTTGCGTCCAGATCATCCCCAAACATCTACAAAACGTCTCCGTTTTCTTTTTTGGACTCCCTAACTATTTTATTCGCGATCGTCCGATTACGGTCGGAGGGACGGATTAGCCCCTACCCAAAATTCTTATTGCTATATATAGATCAACCCCTAACCCTAAAACATAGGAGGTTTGTCCGTTCACGCCGCCGCCACTCTCAAATCCCACCTCGGGATCCTCCCAGATCTATTTCTTCTCGCGCCGTGGATCCCCTTTGCCTCGCATGAGCTCGCTAGGGAGCAGAGTACCACGACGCCCCAATTTTCCCGCGCCCCCTCTCGATCCAGGAGCCGGAGCTCGTCCACGCGCTGGCCAGCAGCAGTGCACCCCGCCTCGACTCGCCATGGAGACTACCGCGGGCTTCGACGTCGCCGTCCTCTTCTTCTCGCACGCCCGATCCCCGAGCCGCCTCCTCTGCCTCGTTCCCGAAGCCGTTGGCGCCGAGCTCCCCCTTGCGCTACCGTGCACCCCGCGCCCCCCGAGCACCTCGTCGCTGCGGCCCAAACAACCGCCGGCGACCAGCAGGTCACCAGCGCCACGCCTCTGTCTTCTCTCTTATTCCCCTGCTCCACTTCCTCCTTCCTTCACGCGCCCCTCTCTCTCAACCTACAGGAACCGTAGCGCGCGAAGGCCTCCGAGCTCGCCCACCTCCTGGTTCCGACGACTGCTACTGCGTGGTCATCAGAGGACGGCGCCGCTGTCGCATGGGAGCTACTAGGAGCTGAGTCACTGTCGTCCTGTTCGACTCCCGCCGTCAGGAACAAGCTCCCCTCGTCAGATCCGGTGGATCCACGCCGCCGTCCGCTGCCTGAAGAGTCCATCTCACCGCACCTCCCTCCGTTCCGTGCGCCCACTCCAGCTCCATCGCAGCCTCACGCCACTGCAGGCTCCCTGCCGCGCCTCTGCTTCTGCAGTCGAGCAGGAGGGAGACGCCCCTGCCTCGAGCCTTCGTTGACCATGCCCCTGTATCGTCCCCACGCCTGGGCCACGAGGGCACCGAGGCCCATCACCGTCTTCTCATCACCACAACCGGCCCAACTGCTTCTCCACTTTCGGCCCAAGGCCACTTGGTGAGCAGTCCCAGTTCTAGTGCTCACTAGTCCGGCCCAGTTCCAGTGGTTTCAGCCTAGTGTATGTTTTTTCCCTGCCTGCGATTTTATCAATTATCCAGAGACTGCAGTTTTTGCAGGAAAACCCTCAAACTTCATGCATATTTTAACTCACAAACTAAGCATCACATGTAAAAACTTTATATATGAAACTTGCTTAAAATTGTGTCTAGTTTCATAATATGTCACTTTCATCCATGTTCAAAATGTTTAAGATGTTGTTTGTTTTAATTTGCGTAAATAACATGCTAAAATGCTTTAATTCGTAACTAAATAACCGTAGCTTGGATTTTAATAAACTTTATATGTAAATGGGGTAGAAAATGCCTAGTTTAACATGGTGGCTTCATCTTTGCATGTTTAACAACTATAAAATATGGTTTAGGTCAGATCAGTACCAAACCTAATATATGCATATGAGGAGTTTCCGGACTTGTTGTTTTGTTGTTCCGCCCTCATTTAAACTTGCCTAGATTAGATAGTTTCATCATGCTTCACCTCTTGCCATGCTAACAACATTTAATCTTGTTGGGTACATAAACGAGAGAGAACTAAATAAGTCATGTGGTGTTTTTCTTCAATATGTAACTCCGTTGCATAATGAGCTCCACTTAATTTGTAGTATTGTTTGTGCATTTTGCCATGCCATGCCTCTCTAAACCGGACATGCATCATACTTGTTTGCACATCGTGCCATGCTTATGTGGTGGTTGTTTACTATGTTGTTTGCTTTCTTTCCGGTGTTGCTTCTTCGGGTTGGTTCCGATAACGTCGCGTTTGTGAGGAACCGTTCGACTACGTCCGTTTGTCTTCTTCATGGACTCGTTTTTCTTCCTTGCGGGATTTCAGGCAAGATGACCATACCCTCGAAATCACTTCTATCTTTGCTTGTTAGTTGCTCGCTCTTTTGCTATGCCTATGCTGCGATACCTACCACTTGCTTATCATGCCTCCCATATTGTTGAACCAAGCCTCTAACCCACCTTGTCCTAGCAAACCGTTGATTGGCTATGTTACCGCTTTGCTCAGCCCCTCTTATAGCGTTGTTAGTTGCAGGTGAAGATTGAAGTTTGTTCCTTGTTGGAACATGGAGATGTTGTTAATTGTTGGAACATGTTTACTTGTTGGGATATCACAATATCTCTTATTTAATTAATGCATCTATATACTTGGTAAAGGGTGGAAGGCTCGGCCTTATGCCTGGTGTTTTGTTCCACTCTTGCCGCCCTAGTTTCCTTCATATCGGTGTTATGTTCCCGGATTTTTCGTTCCTTACGCGGTTGGGTAATTATGGGAACCCCTTGACAGTTCGCCTTGAATAAAACTCTTCCAGCAATGCCCAACTTTGGTTTTACCATTCGCCACCTAGCCTCTTTTTCCCTTGGGTTTCACGAACTCAAGGGTCATCATTATTTTAAGCCCCCCGGGCCAGTGCTCCTCTGAGTGTTGGTCCAAACTAGAGCCCTGTGCAGCGCCCCTCGGGGAAACTCGAGGTTTGGTTTTAGTTGTACGGACTGCTCATCTGAGTGTGCCCTGAGAACGAGATATGTGCAGCTCCTATCGGGATTTGTCGGCACATTCGGGCGGTGTTGCTGGATTTGTTTTAACTTGTCGAAGTTGTCTTGTAGAACCAGGATACCAAGTCTGATCGGAATGTCTTGGGAGAAGGTATATCCTTCGTTGACCATGAGAGCTTGTCATGGGCTAAGTTGGGACTCCCCTGCAGGGATTTGAACTTTCGAAAGCCGTGCCCGCGATTATGGGCAGATGGGAATTTGTTAATGTCCGGTTGTAGAAAACCTGAAGTTGATCTTAATTAAAATGCACCAACCGCGTGTGTTACCGTGACAGTCTCTTCTCGGCGGGGTCCGGGAAGTGAACACGGTGTTGGAGTTATGTTTGGACGCAGGTTGTTCTAGGATCACTTCTTGATCATAGTTTGACGATCGTGCTTTTGCCTTCTCTTCTCACTCTCATTTGCGTATGTTAGCCACCATATATGCTAGTCGCTTGCTGCAGCTCCACCTCATACCTTTACCTTACCCATAAGCTTAAATAGTCTTGATCGCGAGGGTGTGAGATTGCTAAGTCCCCATGACTCACAGATACTTCCAAAATCAGCTTGCAGGTGCCGTTGAACCGGGCAGGTGATGCAACCAAGCTCAGGAGGAGCTCAATGAAGATCTTGTCCTTTGTGTTTTTTCGTTCTAGTTGATCAGTAGTGGAGCCCGGTTGGGGCCGATCGGGGACCTTGTCGCATTTGGGGTTCTTCTTTTATTTTGGTTCCGTAGTCGGACCTTGATTGTATTTGGATGTTGTAATGCTTTATTCATGTAATTGTGTGAAGTGGCGATTGTAAGGCAACTATGTATCTCTTTCCCTTATGTATTACATGGGTTGTGTGAAGATTACCTCACTTGCGACATTGCTTTCAATGCGGTTATGCCTCTAAGCCATGCTTCGACACGTGGGAGATATAGCCGCATCGAGGGCGTTACAAACGTCTTCGCGATCCAATCGATCCAAGTACCAAACGCACAGCACCTCCGCAATCAGCACACGTTCAGCTCAGTGACATCCCTCATAATCTTGATCCAGCTGAGGCCGAGGGAGAGTTCCATCAGCACGACGGTGTGGTGATGGTAATGATGAAGTTACCGACGTAGGGCTTCGCCTAAGCACTACAACGATATGACCGAGGTGTATAACTGTGGAGGGGGGCACCGCACACGGATAATGATCAACGTGCGTGTCTATGGGGTGCCCCCTGGCCACGTATATAAAGGAGGGGAGGGAAGAGGTGGCCGGCCCTAAGGGGGCACGCCAGGTGTGGGGAATCCTACTAGGACTCCCTAGTCCAAGTAGGATTCCCCTCCTCTTTCCTATTCTTAGTAGGAGAAGAAGGGAAGGAGAAGGAGGAGAGATGGAAAGAGGGGCCGCCCCCCAACCCTAACCCAATTCGGATTGGGCTTGGGGGGCGCACGCCACTCCTTGGCTGCCCTCCCCTCTTCCACCACTAGGCCCATGAGGCCCAATAACTTTCGGGGGGGTCCGGAAATCCCCGGTACTCCGAAACTCATACGAAACGACCCGAACCATTCCGGTGTCCGAATGTAACCTTCCAATATATGAATCTTTATGTCTTGACCATTTCGAGACTCCTCGTCATGTTCGTGATCTCATCCGGGACTCCGAACAACCTTCGGTCATCAAATGACATAACTCATAATACAAATCGTCATCGAACGTTAAGCGTGCAGACCCTACGGGTTCGAGAACTATCTAGACATGACCGAGACACATCTCTGGTCAATAACCAATAGCGGAACTTGGTTGCTCATATCGGTTCCTACATATTCTATGAAGATCTTTATCGGTCAAACCGCATAACAACATACGTTGTTCCCTTTGTTATCGGTATGTTAGTTGCCTGAGATTCGATCGTCGGTATCATCATACCTAGTTCAATCTCGTCATCGGCAAGTCTCTTTACTCGTTCCGTAATGCATCATCCCATGGCTAACTCATTAGACACATTGCTTGCAAGGCTCATAGTGATGTCCATTACCGAGAGGTCCCAGAGATACCTCTCCGATACATGGAGTGACAAATCCTAATCTTGATCTATGCCAACTCAACAAACACCATCGGAGACACCTGTAGAGCATCTTTATAATCACCCAGTTACATTGTGACGTTTGATAGCACACAAGGTGTTCCTCTGGTATTCGGGAGTTGCATAATCTCATAGTCTGAGGAACATGTATAAGTCATGAAGAAAGCAATAGCAGAAAACTAAACGATCATTATGCTAAGCTAACGGATGGGTCTTGTCCATCACATCATTCTCTAATGATGTGATCCCATTCATCAAATGACAACACATTTCTATGGCTAGGAAACTTAACCATCTTTGATTAATGAGCTAGTCAAGTAGAGGCATACTAGGGACACTCTGTTTGTCTATGTATTCACACATGTACTATGTTTCCGGTTAATACAAGTCTAGCATGAATAATAAACATATATCATGATATAAGGAAATATAAATAACAACTTTATTATTGCCTCTAGGGCATATTTCCTTCAATACGTAGTTCCCTTTATCCTTCGTTATGTTACTTGCCCAAGATTCGATCATCGGTATCATCATACATAGTTCAATATCGTTACCGGTAAGTCTCTTTACTCGTTCCATAATACATCATCTCATAACTAACTCCTTAGTCACTTTGCTTGCAAGCTTCTTGTGATGTTGTATTACCGAGAGGGCCCAGAGATACCTCTCCGATACACGGAGTGACAAATCCCAATCTTGATCCATGCCAACTCAACAAACACCTTCAGAGATACCTGTAGAGCATCTTTATGATCACCCAGTTACGTTGTGACATTTGATAGCACACCAGGTATTCCTCCGGTATCCGGGAGTTGCATGATCTCATGGTCGAAGGAATATGTATTTGACATTAAGAAAGCAGTAGCAATAAACTGAACGATCATATGCTAAGCTAATGGATGGGTCTTGTCCATATCATTCTCCTAATGATGTGATCTCGTTATCAAGTGAAACACATGTCTATGGTTAGGAAACGTTAACCATCTCTTGATCAACAAGTTAGTCTAGTAGAGGCTTACTAGGGACACGGTTTTGTTTATGTATCCACACATGCATTCCGATCAATACAATTCTAGCATGAATAATAAACCTTTATCATGATTAAGGAAATATAACAATAACCACTTTATTATTGCCTCTAGGGCATATTTCCAATGATAAACAACAACACACAGTCAAACATTTTGAGTTCACAAATTCGCGACAAAGTGTAGAGATAGTTTGGCCATACTTGTTTGACAATATGGTGGAACTCTAGCCCTTTGAATCAAGCTGAGATTGTTAGGAAGACATTCCGATATGCTGTCGTCTTGGGATCCTTGGCGTCGAATTTTCCGTTGACTTGAGAGATGGCGGGTTTGGAATCTTCTCGGACCTTGAGATGTCGGACGCCCATTGAGACTGCTATCCGGAGTCCATGCAGAAGAGCATCATATTCGGCTGCATTGTTTGAATCAGTGTACATAATTTGGAATACATATCGAATATTGTTGCATGTCAGCGATGTGAGAACCACTATAGCCCCTAGTCCAGCGAGCATTTTGGAGCTGTCGAAGTACATGGTCCAATGTGAATATGTATTGTGCTCTTTGGAGAGCTAGTCTTCCGTCCATTCGGCGACAAAATCCGCTAGCACCTGAGGTTTAATAGCTCGGCGTGGGCGGTATGTTATTTCAAAGGGGAGGAGTTTGATTGCCCATTTGGCAATGCGTACAGTAGCATCCCAATTGTTGATTATATCACTGAGGGGTATCTCAGACACTACTGTGACTGAGCACTCTTGAAAGTAGTGCCTCAGTTTCCGAGATACCATAAATATCACGTAAGTTCTCAAATTTCTCACTTTTTGGTCATTTGATGACAAAGGGGAAGAATTTTGAGTTAGTCTTCAAGCGGGTCGTTATATGGGTTGTTTTGCTTAAGTTGCAACTCTTGGACTTTTCTGGTTGTGCTCTTGATGAGTTGTAACTTAATAACTGTTGGTTGGCTGACTCTTATGCTTCATTTGATGTGCATGCTTTATTCTTCAATATATCTGCTCATGCATGCACAATTCGTCAGACACCAATTTTCATCATGCATTCATATTATTCAGATATCTTATGATCATGCATGATTGGTTTCCAAGATATACGGGGAGGTCTTCACAAATTCAACCTGCTATGTGCGTTTGCAATCGAAAGCAAATTCCTCATATGCACATCTTCAGGGGGAGTTCCTCAATATCTTGCAACCAATTTCTTCAAACTTTGTACTCACACTTCAGTTATTTATACTCCCGTTGAAACCTAACCAATTTGTCATCAATCACAAAAAGGGGGAGATTGTAAGTGCATCAAGTGCCCCCTTAGTGTTTTTGGAGTAGTGACGACAAATAGGTTGATGAACTAATGTGTTTGTGAGTATACACAGGAGACAGAGTCCCAGAGGGTTTGGTTTAATACATGGAAGACGACCCCTAAAAATGTATTTCTTCAAGTGATGAAATTGGTACGGCCTTTGAAGAAATTGACGTGAAGACTTTGAAGCTTGAAGGCTTTGTTTTCATAGTTTCTTTTCTTCTTCTTTGAGTCATAGGAAAAATCGTACTGTCAAAGGGGGTCTAGGTGAAACATATTTCACATTTCCAAAGTGATGCTCAAACCTATTCTAACACATACACAAAAGCCGCTTCGAGTGAAGCCTTTCTAAATCTCCAGTACATCTGATGCATTTGCTAGCGACAGTGACAAAGTTCATCTGGTCACTGATGAATTAGGTCACATTGAGGAGTTAGGAGTTCGCCAACGCGTTCTGCCAAAAAGTGAGGAATTGAAGTGCCCCAATGAATTTGAGAGTTCAAATTTCGGCCGTTGCTGCGCCGTGTGCCAGTTGTCAAGTGGATCCTTATCCTAACAACGGTCAAATCGGAGAAGGGCATTTATGAAAAATTCATGTCGGGTTACCCCCTGGTTATAAATAGCTTCCCCCATAACCACTTGTTGGTTGGCTGCTCCGAGAGAACTTGACACTTATCACAAGAGAGCAACCCATCCTATGATGACTTTGAGAGAATCCCAAGTGAGGAAAAACCTAGAGCCAAAGTGATTGAGCATCACTAAAGAGATTGATCTTTGTGATTTGACGCCTGTTACCTTTGAAGACTGTCATTCTTCCAGATGGTTAGGCGTCAAGTTGTGAGTACAACAAGAGTCATTGTGGTGTGCTGGTGAACAAGTCTGTGATTTTTTTTTTGAAAGTCTATGTTGAAGACTTAACACCAGTGATTGGGCGAGGACTAAGTGACCTTACCTCAAGAGGAATACAATGAGGACTGTGTGTCCCCCGAGTTGCAACTCAACCGCCTCAACCAGACGTACAGTTGATGCAGCAACTGGACTTGGTCTACTAAATTTCATTGTCTTCACCGAGCCAACCTGGTTTCAAATTCCTCAACCATCTCTTACTTTATTCCGCTGCTGAAGAATTTGTGGTCTGTGCTCTGACAAATTTGAACTGAATAATTTCATATCACTATCTTTCATTTCCTCAGTTCATTTTCTTCATGCGTGTATGAATGTATGATTGCATCTTCTTCACTCTTACATATCCTGATTGCATGTACTCTGACTCTGTGATGACTTAGTTTCCCTTGTGTTTCTATTTCTTCACTCTGATCTTTGTCAAATTTCTCAGAGTTTGACGAATTTCTAAAAATCTCCCATTCACCCCCCTCTAGAGTAAACTTGCGCTTTCACTCCTCTTTCGACGAGGGGAAGCTGGATCACCTAACGACCTTCTTCCAGTGTTTTGTCATCAAGTTTGGGGATCTTCGTCGTTTTTCAATCACAATCTGTATCTCCTTCATTTCCTTTCTATTATCACAATTTGTTAATCCTTCTTTTTGTCCCTTTCAAGACCTCCATATCCCATTGGAAGAGATCATCTTTGACTGCCTTTGTACGAGCTGCAAGGTTCGATCCAATACCAGCAGCATTAACATGTTGCCATGCCGAAGTAACAATCTCTCGAACTGTTTCCTCATGTAACCAGTAAGCCTTGAACCTGTGTTCTCCACTTGAATGTTGCGTCTATTGCAAAGTAACTTGTATCCGACACCAGTGGCATGTGCTCTGAATGTATGTGATGCTCATGAATTACCGCGGCAAAAGGGTACTTACTATTCCATTCATCATTGCAAAAGGCCCGGTCCATTCGCTCTCTAATCATACCACGGCTCTAGGTAAGTGGATCTCCCAAGAACATGATCTCATGCAACTTACATTCTTCTATGCAATCTCCAAAAATTTGCATGTGCTGATGAGGCCTCACGTATACCTGGCTATGGGCAGCCCGGCCCAGTCGGCCCGACCCGACCCGGCCCGAAAAAGCCCGACCCGGCCCGACCTTGTTCATGGGCCGGGCCGGGCCTGGGCCCGTCGATTTCGTCATTTAAGGAAGAGGCCCGGCCCGTGGCCCGAGGCCCGACGGGCTTTTATTGTAATGGGCCAGGCTTGGGCCCGATTTTTAGGCCCAACGGCCGGGTCAAGCTGGGCTCGGGCCTGGGTTTTTTGCGTCGGGCTTTGGTTGGCCCGGCCCGAAGCCCGAAGCCCGGCCCGGCCAGAGGAATGGCCAGGTATGCCCTCACGTTACCTCCCTCGTCCTCGCTGGACAGTAGGATGGCATTGAAATCCCCAATAATCATCCAAGGTCCCGTGGCTTCTTTGTTCACGTCTCTTATAGTTGTCCAAGATTGATGTTTCAGTTCCCAGCTTGGCTCTCCATAAAACCGTGTGAACCGCCATGCCACAGAGTTACAGTTCATTACAGGTCCATCAATGAAATTTTGCGATGAGAAGTTTAGCACCACATCATTAATAAGGTTGTAAAACATGACAAGGCCACAAGATCGGCCATCACTTTCCACTATATGAAGTGAATCAAAACCTAACTTGCTTTTTAACTCAATTGCCTTCGCTTTATTCAGATGTGATTCAGACAAAAATACCACATCAGCCCTTAGCCGCCCTTGGAGGTCCAAGAGCTCTCGAACTGCCGTGGACGAGAGCATTCGACGGCAATTCCACGCCAATGTTTTCATTGCTCCCGAACTGTCTTGGGGTGTACCCTCGGAGGTCACCGAAATCACGCACCGGTCGTCGGAGGACAGGAAAAAAACTCTTGGTCGGCAGCACCGCCGGAGGACAAAACACACTCCCGGTCGGCCGTGCCGCCGGAGGACAGAAAACACTCTCGTTCGGCCACGCCGCCGGAGATGGAAAACTCTCTCGTTCGACCATGCCGCCGGAGGACAGAAACCCCCAGCTTTCAATCGTTAGGGGATGACAAATTCTGGAGATAGAACACCTTTCAGGAAAGGTTAAAAGCACCGTCTCTAAACCTCAAGCTCTCATGACAAAGTTATTGATCCGACCAAAAAAAATGAACAAAGTAGAAGACCGATCCTATTTCATGTGAACTTCTCCAGCTATCAAACTCATGCTGGAAAGAGATACAGACACCAACGCCGACGCCTCAGACGACATGGGACTGGGAGGCGCCGGCCGCCCCGCCACCGCCAAGGAGGTGGCCGGCGGCGGACCAGCGGAAACTCTAAGCGCCTTAGAAGTCGCCTGACATGAGAAAAAACGCCTTGTTTCGTACCCCCAAAATGTTGTGCAATTCCTTTTTTATAAGGAAGGCAACATTTACATGGCCGTTTGATAAAAAATAACCATCCTGCTGATTGCTTGACATTTATGTTACATCGCATACGTGTATTTGGATTGGAAATCTATTTTATTTTGACTAATGCAGTCTCGCTCGATGGCGACACGGGTGACGCGCGGCAGGCCATCCATCCGGCGTTTTTTTTTTGAGCATCAGTACAGACACAAGCGCTCATATACACGCGCATACACTCACCCCTATGAACGCATACACGCACACCCTACCCCTATGAGCACCTCCGAGAGATTGAGCACAAGGAAGTGATCTCGACTAAGAACAACTTGGCAAAACATATTTAGGAGGGTAGTAAACGGTGTTGTTTTCGTGATCAAGACGAACCAATCAAACATCTTCTTATCAAATGACCGTTAGCCAGGTTATTGTAGCGTACAATACATGTATCATTTAATGTATGTCCTCCTAATAGCAACTCTGGTTTATTTGAGACATGGTTAAATGGGGTAGAGCCTAAGACAGCGTCACATATTTGAGTCGGAGTGTGTGCATTACTTTAGACCATTTGAAACTCTCAGAATAATGTTAAATTTAATCGAAACAACATCACAATTTTGCAAGTCATCTTCCAGACGTCTGGATGAATCCGTACGTGGTTGTTACTCGGTCATGCGGAAGGGAGTATATGGCCTATGGGTGCAACCGCTTGGAGACTTAGCACGGGAACATACGGTCTAGTTTTTTTTTTCATAGTCTTCAATAATTTACGATGTTATCTATGTCTTTACCCCTAAGATTACATGTGGTTATGACAACAACTATCTTTTTCAATAGAATTTTTTTCTTGTAAACATTGATGTAAATTCAAACAAGAATTGTAAACTTTTATTACATTTACATTATGTAGATGGTCATTTCAGACATATTTTGAATTTGTGACGTGTTCAATAAATTTTTCTATAAGGATAATAGAAACACACTTCTAAGATAAAACTATTGTACACGTCCTAAAACTACTCGGAGTAAAGAGGGGACGGCCATGACAATGCAAGGGGGCATACAGGAACTCCACTGGGATCCGAGAGGGAAGGGTGGAACCGAGTATAGTCCTGAACTTCGTGCACTGTAGCGGTAATTAATTTCGAACACGTGTCCAATCATGGCTCACTATTGCAGCTAATCCATGCGGTATACTACTAATCGACTTACAACAAGCGTAGCAGATGCGCCATATACGGTTGACTGTCATAATAACCACTAGTATGGCAAAGACCATAAAAAAAACAAGCTAGTAGAGTCGCCATATGCGCCTTGATTGCTATTATTTTATGGAACTGGCTCCGAAATGAACTCCTAGCCTCCGTATTTGAAGGGTGGGGGGTCCAGGTTTGGAATACACTCCAAACCCAACTGTCATGGCACAAGTGAAGTTTCATCTTCTTCATGATTGTGCTACAGACGGTGTTTGAAGAAGCGCTGCTGCCCGCATACCCACCATCAAAAAATGAAGATCGTTGACGTTGGGGGTACGTGACTGCCAACCACCCTCCACATGAGTTGGTGCGCCCATTCCCCCACCATGGCACATCATCTTCTGATGAGCCACTCGTCCTCCTCGGCTCTAAAATCCCAGTGGTAAGGCGTCGTCATGACACCCTAACCCTAGTCGCCTCCTCTTCCTCCACTAGCCACCACCTCATCCCCAACCCACCTCGCCATGACAAAGCCGTTGTGCAGGACAACACAATACTAGTTCAACATCCTTGCCGGCAATAACCTGCCATGACAAAAGCCGTGTGTTGGCGGAGCCACCTATCCTCGTGGGTGCCTGTCGATGGCGGTAGGCGCTCGGGATCTGGCAACTGCTATGGCGATATTGTCTCCCGTCACGGCGGGCTCGATGGATCTAGCGCCTGGGGCTACATCGTCTCCGTCACAGATGACGTCCCCGTCGATGGCGCACCCCCATTCGCGCTACGTGCCTGGGACAACTCCTTTTTCGAGGAGGACGGGGGCGTTGTTGCCCCTTTCATCCATCTGTTGGGTAATGCAGTAATTTAAAAAAAAATCCTACGCACACGCAAGATCATGGTGATGCATAGCAACGAGAGGGGAGAGTGTTCTCCACGTACTCTCGTAGACCGTAAGTGGAAGTGTTATGACAACGCGGTTGATGTAGTCGTACGTCTTCACGATCGACCGATCCTAGTACCGAAACTATGGCACCTCCGCGATCCGCACACGTTCGGCTCGGTGACGTCCCACGAACTCATGATCCAGCAGAGTGTCGAGGGAGAGCTTCATCAGCATGACGGCGTGATGACGGTGATGATGATGCTATCGGAACAGGGCTTCGCCTAAGCACCACTACGATATGACCGAGGTGGATTATGGTGGAGGGGGGCACCGCACACGGCTGGAAACAATCAACTTGTGTGTCCTAGGGTGCCCCTGCCCCCGTATATAAAGGAGCAAGGGGGGAGGTCGGCCGGCCCTAATGGCGCGCCAAGGGAGGAGGAATCCTCCTCCTAGTAGGACTAGGATTCCTCCTTTCCTAGTCCTACTAGGAGGAAAAGGGGAAGGAAGGAAGGGAGAGGAAGAGGAGAAGAAAAGGGGGGGGGCTCCCTAGTCCAATTCGGACTTCCTATAGGGAGGAGGCGCGGCTACACCTTGTGGGCTGCCTCCCCTCTTCCCTATGGCCCATGAAGGCCCAACTTTCCCCCAGGGGGGGGGGGGTTCCGGTAACCCTCCGGCACTCTGGTTTTCTCCGAAATCACCCGGAACACTTTCGGTGTCCCAATATAGCCGTCCAATATATCAATCTTTATGACTTGACCATTTTGAGATCCTCGTCATGTTCGTGATCATATCCGGGACACCGGACTACCTTTTTTACATCAAAACACATAAACTCATAATACTGATCGTCACCGAACGTTAAGCGTGTGGACCCTACGGGTTCGAGAACTATGTAGACATGACCGAGACACGTCTCCGGTCAATAACCAATAATGGAACCTGGATGTTCATATTGGCTCCCACATATTCTACGAAGATCTTTATCGGTCAAACCGCATAACGATATATGTTGTTCCCTTTGTCATCGGTATGTTACTTGCCCGAGATTCGATCGCCGGTATCCTAATACCTAGTTCAATCTCGTTATCGGCAAGTCTCTTTACTCGTTCCGTAATGATCATCCCGCAACTAACTCATTAGTCACATTGCTTGCAAGGCTTATAGTGATGTGCATTACCGAGAGGACCCAGAGATACCTCTCCGATACTCGGAGTGACAAATCCTAATCTCGATCTATACCAACTCAACAAACACCATCGGAGACACCTATAGAGCATCTTTATAGTCACCCAGTTACGTTGTGACGTTAGATAGCACACAAAGTGTTCCTCCGGTATTCGGGAGTTGCACGATCTCATAGTCATAGAAACATGTATAATTTATGGAGAAAGCAATAGCAACAACTAAACGATCATCATGCTAAGCTAACGGATGGGTCAAGTCAATCACATCATTCTCTAATGATGTGATCCCGTTAATCAAATGACAACTCATGGCTATGGTCAGGAAACATAACCATCATTGATTCAACGAGCTACAATTAGAGGCATACTAGTGACACTCTGTTTGTCTATGTATTCACACATGTACCAAGTTTCCGGTTAATACAGTTTTAGCATGAATTATAAACATTTATCATGATATAAGGAAATATAAATTACAACTTTATTATTGCCTCTAGGGCATATTGCCTTCACCATGTCCCCGTCAAGGCCAAGCCTGAGCCCGAGGACCCAATCGGGGTCGTTCTCAAGCTCTCTGGCCAAGAAGCGGAGGAGCACCGCCATGAGCGCTTTGGCCTAGCAACTGGCAACATGGAGGAGCAATGGCAGATTAACCTCCCGAGGAGGCCAAAGTCAAGGAAGAGTGTGCCTGTCGCTCGAGGCTCGATCTACCACTGAACGGCGATGACAAACACAAGTACCTCAACGACATTGACAACGACAAGGACAAGGACAAGGATGGCGTCAAAGGACTATATAGCGTCCGACGAATGAGTAGCTGGTGCTAGTAGTTGGTAGCATTTCAAATAGTGACATATCATTTCTTGGAACCGTCGCTTAACTACATTTCAAGTCGTAAAATGTATGTAAACGACGAATTTTGGTCACTAATATAAGAACTAGCTATTTCTAATTAAATTGTCGTGTTTGATTACGTTTAGTCAATTTTTTTAGAAATGGAGGATGTACCCCCGGCCTCTGCATCTGAACGATGCATGCAGCCATATTATTAATTATTCACAAAGACAATACAAGGTGATACATCAGTAAGCCTGAAGCCACCAACTTGGCAACATTGTTGCTACTCCTATCCCGTTGATGAAGGTGTGCCGAATGTCCGGGCCTAATACCAAACAGACATCGCATCGAAACCTAACATCTAAAGTTGGGTTTCCCATCCAAGCCACTACCTGGATTGGGGCACACACCGGTCCGGCACACTCCTAGTGAGCACCGCACGCTGCAAGGGTCGTCACCTTCATCTTCTTTCTGTCCATCCTCAAAGCAGAACTGATGCACCGACCATGCCAGGCCTCTCAGCCATTAATGCCACCATGACGCCAGACAGCTTCCTCCTCCTATGCGAGTACATCTCCGCGCATCGGACGCCGAGTCTCCATTGCGCCATGCCGCCGAGACCCGTCGTCGATGATACTATTGATGCCACATCGCTCCACCTACATGCCATATCGCGTTGACTCCAAACTACCAGCAACTCCACCACCCTGAGCAGTCCTGGGCCGACGCCTTTAGGAAGGAACACGACACCAAAGTGCCATTGTTGCCCAAACAGAGGAACAGAGGCTTTCGCATGCGCTCATGGCAGAGGTGGGGGCGTAGGATCCACACCGAACCCTTTAGGAAGGGAATCGGCGCCGAGGGCATCGACTTTGGTGCTGCCGCCACGCCGGACTAGAGTTTCCCCTAGATCCATGCCCACTCGCCAGATCCATCTAGCCAGCATCAGGTAGGTATTGGAACTAGCACGAACCGGAGCAGATCGAGTGGGAGATGACGCTACCGGGATTCACAGCCGGCCGCCGGCTTTCAGATTCCCACCGCCGCGCTCGTCAGAGCTGACTCCAAACGATGCCGGCCTCACGCACACACCTCTGGCCACCCCCAACCACGCCGGTGAGTGGGGGCAACCTCGGTGCTGTTGACGCTCAAAAATGGCATGATCGCAAAGAGTAACTTGAGGCTATAATGATATGAGTGTAAAATTATGAGTTCATGTCACCAATTGATGGCTCTCTTCAAGATGACCGAAATAGATATGAAGATGGTCCAAAACGGAGCTCAGGTGCAAAAGATATAACAATTTCGGAGATACCCGTGTTGACATCAGAATAGAAAATGGCATGAAACCTAATTAAGATGGCCTCGGCGGTTAGAACAAAGCAAGGGATGACACTTTCAATGCGCGAAATCCGTTTCGAGTTAGAGTGTGAAACTTCTTGCTGCAGCCGTTTTATTCGCTGCTTGCTACTTTCTAAAATGGAAGCTAAGATGAATGAATGAATAGATTGCATTTTTTCTAGTTCAATATATAGTCTAGATTCCATTCCCTTGATCCACTCTCATTTAAATGATGGGATTGGTCCATACCAACCTTCACTTAGTCTTAATAAAACATTGCTTCATATCTTCAAGGATTGGGAGGAGATGGCGTAAAAAGGAAGGAAAAAGGAATTCGAAATCCATCCCTTCAGACAGAATCATTGGGCTTGACTTTCCTTACTTTCCCAACCCCGCTACTATAAAAAGAACTCTTTTGTTTTGAGACTAGCTAGTCGCTATGGTTTGCGGCAAAACTCTTCTCTCTCTGGTCTCACTTCGAGTCCTTTTTATACTAATTAAAACTTGCTATCTATGGAGCAATATGGATAAAAGAAAGTAAGTATTTATCCTAGAAGCCTCCGCCAAGATCCAATTTATTTAAACCTAGGTAAAGAAAGGCAAATACTCCGGGGTAATTGGCTTATACCACAATGTCACTCTGACACGATCCTTGACAAAATAGTCTTGGCTTGTAACCCAGTATTTATTGGACAATATAACTGGCTGTTGAATACGCGTGGCTATCCTGCTAATACTGGCAACCAAAGACATGAGGTTATTCTTTAATCTTTTTCTTTAATTTTGTTTCACTCCTGTAAGAAACTCTTGTATTGTAAGTTGTAATGTAAGAAAGAGCCATTATACCAATTCAGAATTTCTATTAGAAATGACGAATGGTTAAAAAGAGTTCTATACATAAGAAAATTAGACTTTCTTCCACGGAACTATTCACGGCATATCACACATTTTCGGAAAAAGTTACAACTGCAAAGTTCTTCGTCTCGTCGAAACGAACGATTTTGATATAAAAATCGTCCCCATCCGAGATCATATGCAAAAGTTACACGCAAAATCGTGCGCTGCCGCAATGTTTGGCCGGATCATCCGGGCCGGGGTCCAGATCATCCGGGAAATTGAAGCACCAAGTCACCAAAAGTTTTGTGATGAAGCCGGATGCTCTGGGTCCTGTCCCGGATGATCCAGATGGAGGCCGGACAATCCAGGTAGAAGTCCGGACGTCCGGACAACTTTTTCTACTACAAACTTTAGAAAACGGCATGAAACACACTCAAGATGGCCTCAGATCGAAAAGTGTTCAGCATGAAAGTTGTGCGTCTCGTCGAGACGATTGATTTCGATATATAAATTATCCAAATCTGACGTTGTATGCAAAAGTTATAGCCCGATTAGTGAGCTGTTGTCAGAAAACTGGGTTAGGCCGGATCATCTGGGCCGGACGTCGTGAATAGTCCGTGTTTTGTTAGGTTTTAATGATTTGGACAGCTAGTGAAGTCCCTTTCTTGTACGGGAAGTCCATATGCCTCTTATATAGACAAGAGGTGATGGGCGATTGAACAACAACACGCAATCGCAAAACTCATCTACGTTTTAACCTAGCTTTACATCCCTCCCTTGTTCTTTCTCTTTCATTCTTCGTTCGTTCTTCATGTTGAAGGGAAGCGATCCTCGAGGCTCTAGGGGCGGGCGAACCAACCTAGGGCAACCCATAGCCGCCGCACGTCCAGATAGGGTCCCTCCCGGGCGTGTGGGGTTTCGAGTCCTGAAAAGCACCCGCAGGATTGCTTGCGTACCGCGCTTCCGGACATGTCTCCTTCGACGTGAGCTGCGGTGCATCACCCTCGGCGTTGGAGGTACACGGTGACGTGTTCGTGTGCGAACACACTTTTGGCGACTCCGCTGGGGAAGAAAGATCAAGAATCATCATCAACCATGTCCAATCTCCCCAAGCCCTTAGAAGTTGATGCCGATAACATCATTAAGCCCGGTCTTGATGAACTATCGGATGAACAACGCCAAGCCTATGAAGTGCGCAAGAAGCAACGTGAAGAGGCTTTTGAGGCACTCAAGAAGAAGCGCGAGGTGGAGGATTTGGAAGCGTTTCTTTCAAGTTTCAAGAAGGACCTCATCGACGAACAAGATGTAATCACTGTGAGTAGTGTTTTTTCTCCAGAGCAAGTGGCTGTGATTGAAAGTCTTGTTAGTAAGGGTAATGTGATGGCATACAATTCTTTTGTGGCTAGTGCTAATGCTTAGAAAAATATGCCTCCATCATCTAGTGGTACTGTTGGTATATATAAAAACCCTAATCCAATTTTACCTATTTCATCGGCACCACCTATGCAACAACAATATAATATGCCGTTGAATTTTTACCCTAGTCAAACCAACCAGCTTGTGGCTACACCTGCATATCCTAATCCTATTATGAGTGTGCCCAATTCGGCGTCAACATCGAATCACTTTGTCACACCACCCATAGGCGCAAGCATGTTTGGTCTTCTGCCGAATTATGGTTCGGCGTCCATCCCACAAGTTGCACCAATAGCTAGTACTCAGGTTGCTCCTATGTCGTTGCCACAGACATCTTCATCTACCTCGGATCCAATTTTAGCTAAATTAAGGGAGGATTTGCATAAGATGTTTCTAGAAACTTTCGAAAATGAGCCGAAAGTAAAGAGTCGTGTGTACCAAAAGCCTTATCCTGAACACTTCGATGCAATTTTCTTACCCTCAAGGTTATAAGGTTCCTGATTTTGTTAAATTTAGTGGTGAGGGTACGAAAACAACTTGGGAGCATGTGAGTCAGTATCTAGCACAGTTGGGTGAAGCAGGTTCCATAGAAGAGTTGAAAGTGTGTTTATGTCCCTTGTCTTTAACTGGCACCGCATTTTCATGGTTTGCTGCTTTACCACATGGCTCAATTCTCTATGGCCACAATTAGAGTAAAAGTTTCATGATCACTTTTATAGCGGCAATAATGAGCTAAAGTTGTCACATCTTACATCGGTTAGGCAAAACATGATGAATCGGTCACTGATTATGTCAAGATATTTAGAGATATAAAAAATTGATGTTATAGTTTAGTGATAACTGAGAGAGACTTGGCAGATCTTGTTCTTAATGGTTTGAAAACTCACATTAAAGAGAGGCTAGAAAGTTATGAGTTTTTGAGTATTAATCAAGTCTTACAAAAAGCTTTGGCTCAAGAGAATCGAAGTAAAGAGATTCATAGGTCTACAACCGATCGTCCTAGAATGCATATGGTTGAACACAATGATGATAATTTGGACGATCAGGTTGATGTTTATACTACTGAATTTGTTTGGTCCTCAAAGGCCAAACCCTATACATGCAATACTCTTAAGCCGATTTTCAAGAATCGTGATGAGGAGATGAAGTTTACTTTTGATATATCTAAGTGTGATAAAATATTTGATGCTTTCTTGCAAGATAAGATGATTAGAATATCACACACCATACCGCCGTTTGATGAGATGAAACGACGTGCTTATTGCAAGTACCATAATTCATTTCCTCATGCTACTAACGATTGCAATGTTTTTCGATGACAGATACAATCGGCCATTAATGACCGACGATTGAATTTTGCTGAGATGCAAGTTGATAACCAGCCCTTCCCGATAAACACCATAGACTTGGAAGGGAAGAAAATGTTAATTCGGTCTAACATAGCCGAATCCGCTAATAAAGATAATGTTGTTATTGGTGAACCTAGGAATAGCAAGGAGGGCAACAAGGTCTTGGGAAGAAATATTGTGCTTGAGAAGCAACCCGATGGCAAGGAAGTGTTGAAGATCACTATAAAAATGCTACACTCGGAGGGCAACCACAAGTACAAGAGGATACTCATGTTAAATTGATCAAGCCCAAGAATTCAGGAGTTGGCAAGTGGAAAAAGAATGAAACTAAGCACAAGATAATCAAGCCAACTTTTGATATGTTGCTATCTAAATATGCAAGTCAAGCGGACGGTTCTAGCTCTAATTGGTCATCGCATTCAAAGCGTTCAAGATCGCCTCCGAAGCAAGGGTTTCGATGCCATGCAAGGCCATATGGGTCATGGGCACCAACACCATGGATGTCACAACCCCCCTATGCGCCATATTATATGGGAGATTTCAATGGAGGATGGGGGCAACCCCCGATGGCTCCTGTAACACCCCGGATATGATTTTCCCAATATGTACTCCAACTCTTGCCGTTTCCGGTGTTAAGTTATTTTATTTTCTCGGGTTCGGGTTTTTGCCTCCGTGTGTTGTTATCGTTGTCATGCATCTCATATCATGTCATGATGTGCATTGCATTTGCATACATGTTCATCTCATGCATTCGAGCATTTTCCCCGTTGTCCGTTTTGCATTCCGGCGCTTCGTTCTCCTCCGGTGGTCAATTCTACCTTTCTTTCGTGTGTGGGGATTAAACATTTCCGGATTGGACCGAGACTTGCCAAGCGGCCTTGGTTTACTACCGGTAGACCGCCTGTCAAGTTTCGTACCATTTGGACTTCGTTTGATGCTCCAACGGTTAACCGAGGGACCGAAAAGGCCTCGTGTGTGTTGCAGCCCAACACCCCTCCATTTTGGCCCAAAACCCTCTCCATCATCAAGAGCGTTCGATCACGATCGCGTGGCCGAAAACCGCACCTCATTTGGACACTCCTAGCTCCCTCTATGTCTATATATAGAACCCCCTCCTCAAATCCCGGGTCTCTTCTCCCCCTAACCCTAAAATTCCTCGCGCCGCCGCCGGACATGTCCGCCTCCGCGCCACCACCCCGCGCCAATAGACGAGCGCCATGTGGCGGCTCCTGTCCTCACCGCCGTCGAAGCCCGCCGGGCCCAAGGCCGGCCCTCTCCGCCCCGCCCCGCGCCAGGGCCCCGCCTCCTCCCGAGCGCCTCGCCGCGCCGCCCCTTTGCCTCGTCGTCCGGCCGCCGTGGTCGCCATCGCCGCCCGGCGCCGCCTCCTCTTTCCGGCGCCGCCCCGCCGCGCCGCTTCCGCCGTCCGACGCCGTCGTGCTCCGGCGACCGTGCCGCGCCGGCGCCGCCTCCTCCACGTCGGCGAGTCCCCGGGCCGGACCTCCCCTCCGGCTGCCGTCCGCAGCTACTCCGACGAACTCCCCTACTGTTCCGGCAACCTCGGTTCCCGTGCACAAACTGGATCCAGATCTGGATCTGAGGTTGACCTAATCTCGCCCGAAACCCTAACTTTTTGCGTTTTTCATCATGCTATAACTCTGTATCCGTAGATCCGTTTTGGGCATATAGCATATCAAAATGTTCGTCTCAGAGAGTACATCATTTCATCTCATTGCATCATTTTCATTTGAGTTCATCTTGATGCCCGAAATTTTTCTTAGAAGAATGCTATTTGAGATAATTGTCAGATCTGCTGCTTCGAATAGATATTTGTCATTTTGCCATGATTATTGTGTGCATGATATGCCCTGGAGTTCTACATGAGTTTTGTTATATGTTTTGCCATCTATCCAGAGGTGCAACCCATGTATTTTTGTGATGTGTGTGGTGACTAGCACAAGCTTGCAAAGTGGTGCATTCGTTAATAGTGATTTCAGGGACTTAGCATTTCCACTAAGTCCTTGAGCTGTTTATCTCATTATGCCATATGTTCATATTGATTCCTAGTGATCCGTGCCTCTTTTGAGGGTGATCAGTAAGGAAGTTTTGTTAATCTTGTAGTGCTATATCCATCCATGTCTTTGTTTGCAATTATGGAGCACCCTAGCTTGAGTCAATCGAGCTCTACTTTTATCATTTCGTGAATCTGGGTAGATTGTCTACTTGTTAGCAATTTTGCCGAGGATGTTGTACTTGATCCGTGCATGCTATGTTATTTTTCTTGCCATGTCTAGCTTGTATTTTGTGTATTCTTGATGGGTGTATGCTTAGATTGTCATGACTTGCTCCGTAGTGAGTGCATCGAGCTCATAAACATGCCTACTTGATATCTGTTTCAGCATGCTCCAGTTTTCACTAAGTCTGAGAACTGATTATATTTTTGCCATGTTCACATGCTTGCAAATGTATTTTCTGATCCCTTTTGGCTCAAGGTCACTAAGGGATTTTTGTTAAGCTCTTTGAGTAGCTCCATGCCATGCTTTAATTTTCCATGTTCAGGTCCTGTAGCATATTGTTTTCATGCTCCAAAGTGTGCTATCTGATCTGAAATTCCAGACAAGTGTTAATTTCACTAAGTCTGAAATCTTTTTACCAAATGCATTTTTGCCATGCTTGTTTGAACCTGTTAATGGATGAATTGGCCGTAGCTCAGTGCTAGTCTTTTGTTAAAAATCATGAGTGGATCACTGCCATGTATTTTGTTGTCATGTTTGGGTGCTGTAGCATGTTCATCTTGTTGCATTTAGTTGGCTACTTGCTGTAAATCGCAGAACGTGGTCATATTTGAGTTGCTTGCCATTCCCAAACCGTAACTCTGATTCCGGCGTTCTTTATATCATTTTCAAGCAATTTCACCTCACCTTTCCAGTGGCACACTTGGATTTCCAAGTTGAGGCCAGGTTCATGCATTCCTTGTCAAATCTTGCATATGCATCATATATTGCATCCTGCATAGCATACCATCTTTGCATCATGTTGTTTGAGTTTGCACGTGGTTGATTGTGTCCTTATTGCTTGTTTGTCTTGTTTGGGTAGAGCCGGGAGATGAGTTCGCTAACGAGGAGCCCATTGAGTTTGCTTTCGAGGATCCAGTCAACTCTGACAACTTTGCAGGCAAGATGATCATACCCTCGAAATCACTACTATCATTGCTTTGCTAGATGCTCGCTCTTTTGCTATGCCTATGCTACGATTCCTACCACTTGCTTATCATGCCTCCCAAATTGCCATATTCAACCTCTAACCCACCATGTCCTAGCAAACCGTTGATTGGCTATGTTACCGCTTTGCTCAGCCCCTCTTATAGCGTTGCTAGTTGCAGGTGAAGATTGGAGACCGTTCCTTGTTGGAACATTACTTATTTGTTGGGATATCATTATATTGCCTTGTTATCTTAATGCATCTATATACTTGGTAAAGGGTGGAAGGCTCGGCCTCTCGCCTAGTGTTTTGTTCCACTCTTGCCGCCCTAGTTTCCGTCATATCGGTGTTATGTTCCCGGATTTTTGCGTTCCTTACGCGGTTGGGTGATAATAGGAACCCCTTGATAGTTCGCCTTGATTAAAGCTTTTCCAGCAATTCCCAACCTTGGTTTTACCATTTGCCACCTAGCCTCTTTTTCTCTTGGGTTTTCGGAGCCCGAGGGTCATCTTATTTTAAACCCCCCCCCCGGGCTAGTGCTCCTCTGAGTGTTGGTCCAACTCGTCAGCCGCCGGTGGACACCAGGGGCAACTCTGGGCTGGCCTACCGGAAGTTAAGACAATCTGAGTGTGCCCTGAGAACGAGATATGTATAGCTCCTATCGGGATTTGTCGGCACATTCGGGCGGTGTTGCTGGATTTGTTTTAACTTGTCGAAGTGTCTTGTAGAACCGGGATACTGAGTCTGATCGGAATGTCTCGGGAGAAGGTCTATTCCTTCGTTGACCGTGAGAGCTTGTCATGGGCTAAGTTGGGACCCCCCTGCAGGGATTTGAACTTTCGAAAGCCGTGCCCGCGGTTATGGGCAGATGGGAATTTGTTAATTTCCGGTTATAGACAATTTGAACCTTAACTTAATTAAAATGAATCAACAGTGTGAGTTACCGTGATGGTCTCTTCTTGGCGGAGTCCGGGAAGTGAACACGGTGTTGGAGTAATGCTTGTCGAAGGTTGCCCTCTAGTTTCTCGTTCGCGCTTTGCCTCCTCTTCCCGCTCTCTTTTGCAAACAGGTTAGCCACCATATATGCTAGTCGCTTGCTGTTGCTCCACATATATTATACCTTGCCTTACCTACGAGCTTAATTCCAAACCAGATGCAGGGCCTGATGAT
This sequence comes from Triticum urartu, assembly GCF_056163025.1. Classification (NCBI taxonomy): domain Eukaryota; kingdom Viridiplantae; phylum Streptophyta; class Magnoliopsida; order Poales; family Poaceae; genus Triticum; species Triticum urartu. Next base: position 118,689,537 of record NC_141876.1, on the reverse strand, counting down.
TCCGTTCCATATGACGCGCTTGAGCTCAAGTGGGAGTTCGACGAGGACTCACGCCGTTACTACGTGTCTTTCCCTGATGATCAGTAGTGGTGCCCGGTTGGGGTGATCGGGACCGTGTCGCTTGTTGGGTTATCTTTCATTTTGGCGCCGTAGTCGGGCCATGAGTGTTTGATTGTTGTAATGCAATTTATGTACTTTGACTGACGTGGCGAGTGTAAGCCAACTATGTATCTCCTCTTTTATTATCTATATTACATGGGATGTTGTGAAGATTGCCTAACTTGCGACATTGCTTTCAATGCGGTTATGCCTCTAAGTCGTGCCTCGACACGTGGGAGCTATAGCCGCATCGAGGGCGTTACAGCTCCTTATGCTTTTCATATGGGGTGGGCAACACCTAGAAGGCCTGCTCACGAGAGGCTTTATTATCCCATACAGGGTCGTTTGAGCTATGGTGCTAATCGCCTGACAAAAATTTCTCCATGTAAGGCCAATAAAAAAGTGTGGCGTGTTAAGTCAGCTAATGTGGAAATTTCAGAATGCGACAAGCAAAAGGAGATCAAAAAGCCGGTTGTTGGTAATCTGGCTACTTCTAATGGTGATATTGTTATTGTTCAGCAGGGTTCCATGGTTAATAATCATGAGGCGAGCACAAGTAAGGCCAAACCTAGGGATCCCAAATATACTCAACCTAAGTGGTGTCCTGCCGGTTTAACTAAGACCATGATAAGGAGATTACTCAAGGAAATATGCCCTAGAGGCAATAATAAAGTTATTATTTATTTCCTTATATCATGATAAATGTTTATTATTCATGCTATACTTGTATTAACCGGAAACATAATACATGTGTGAATACATAGACAAACAGTATGTCACTAGTATGCCTCTACTTGACTAGCTCGTTGAATCAAAGATGGTTAAGTTTCCTGGCCATAGACATGAGTTGTCATTTGATTAACGGGGTCACATCATTAGAGAATGATGTGATTGACTTGACCCATTCCATTAGCATAGCACTTGATCGTTTAGTTTGTTGCTATTGCTTTCTTCATGACTTATACATGTTCCTATGACTATGAGATTATGCAACTCCCGTTTACCGGAGGAACACTTTGTGTGCTACCAAACGTCACAACGTAACTGGGTGATTATAAAGGTGCTCTACAGGTGTCTCCGAAGGTACTTGTTGGGTTGGCGTATTTCGAGATTAGGATTTGTCACTCCGATTGTCGAAGAGGTATCTCTGGGCCCACTCGGTAATGCACATCACTATAAGCCTTGCAAGCATTGCAACTAATGAGTTAGTTGCGGGATGATGTGTTACGGAACGAGTAAAGAGACTTGCCGGTAACGAGATTGAACTAGGTATTGAGATACCGACGATCGAATCTCGGGCAAGTAACATACCGATTACAAAGGGAACAACGTATATTGTTATGCGGTTTGACCGATAAAGATCTTCATAGAATATGTAGGAGCCAATATGAGCATCCAGGTTCCGCTATTGGTTATTGACAGGAGACGTGTCTCGGTCATGTCTACATAGTTCTCGAACCCGTAGGGTCCGCACGCTTAAATTTCGATGACGGTCATATTATGAGTTTATGTGTTTTTATGTACCGAAGGAGTTCGGAGTCCCGTATGAGATCGGGACATGACGAGGAGTCTCTAAATGGTCGAGACGTAAAGATCGATATATTGGATGACTATATTCGGACATCGGAAAGGTTCCGAGTGATTCGGGTATTTTTGGGAGTACCGGGGAGTTACGGGAATTCGTATTGGTCCTTAATGGGCCATACAGGAAAGGAGAGAAAGGCCTCAAAGGGTGGCCGCACCCCTCCCCATGGGCTGGTCCGAATTGGACTAGGGAGGGGGGGCGCCCCCTTCCTTCCTTCTCCTTTTCCCTTCCCTTTTCCTTCCCTCCTACTCCTACTACATGGAAGGGCTCCTAGCTCTACTAGGAAAAGGGGAATCCTACTCCCGGTGGGAGTAGGACTCCCCTAGGGCGCGCCATAGAGAGGGCCGGCCCTCCCACTCCTCCACTCCTTTATATACGGGGACAGGGGGCACCCCAAAGAGACAACAATTGATATCTTGATCTCTTAGCCGTGTGCGGTGCCCCCTTCCACCATAATCCACCTCGATCATATCGTAGCGGTGCTTACGCGAAGCCCTGCGATGGTAGAACATCATCATCGTCACCACGTCGTCATGCTGACGGAACTCTCCCGTGAAGCTCTACTGGATTGGAGTTCGCGGGACGTCATCGAGCCGAACGTGTGCTGAACTCGGAGGTGCCGTGCGTTCAGTACTTGGATCGGTCGGATCGTGAAGACGTACGACTACATCAACCGCGTTGTGCTAACGCTTCCGCTTTCGGTCTACGAGGGTACGTAGACAACACTCTCCCCTCTCGTTGCTATGCATCACCATGATCTTGCGTGTGCGTAGGAATTTTTTTGAAATTACTACGTTCCCCAACAATTACAACACATGAGGAACCACGAGAAGGTAGAGCACAAAGAATAGAAGCAAAGGGACGAATTGTTCACTGAAATTCAGCCCATGGCACTCGCAAAACAAGTGTGGAGGCCTAAGCAAAAGCAAAACACAGATGCTTCTACATTAGCTGCAGCAACACCTTCACCACCAAAAGAGGATGATGCGACCCCTATTACATCATCCACACCACCTGAAACATCCCCTTCAATTGAGGAATATTTAAGCCCAATATTCACATTGGGAGATAAAGATGAGATGGTGGATTATGAATCTACGCCGGTTCGGGAAGGTATGGATATTAATATGGTATATTACTTACCTGCCGAGTTTCGTGCTATAGGTGAAGAAGGAGAGGTAGCCCAACTGGATTTTGGTCCTAAGAATGCTATCTTCGAGAAGCCAAAAGAACCGGTGAAACACTTGAAGCCATTGTACCTCAAAGGTCATATTAACGGATCGTCGGTTGCTAGGATGCTCGTTGATGGTGATGATGTGGTAAATCTTATACCTTACTCGGTCTTCAAGAAGTTGGGGTTAGATGATGATGCATTGATGAACACCAATATGGTACTTAATGGATTTGAGGGTAAAGAAAAGACAGAGGCCAAAGGTGTGATGTGCATGGAACTCACCGTGGGGAGTCAAACTGTGGCCACCACATTCTTCATCGCCGAGGTGCAAGGTAACTATAATGTTATATTAGGCCGCGATTGGGTTCATGCAAACCAATGTGTGCCATCTACCATGCATCAATTTTTAATACAATGGGTCCATGATGAGGTAGAAGTCATTCACGCGGATAATTCAGCTTGTGTTGCTTTGGCCGATGCATCGGTGGATTGGAATCACCCCGATGTTACTTGCTTAACAGGGCGTGACCTCTCGGAGTTTGATTTCCTTAATGCTACAAGGAACGGGTTCATTTCCACCTCTTTAAAGTCGATTGGTGGTAATCGGTTACAAGGTATGATGTGAACAAGAAGTTAAAATCAATGGCCGATATGAAATTATCGCCCTAAGCGCATATAAATGGCCGATGGAGTGTTGACATCGTCCTTAGACCAACGTATTGCAAGATATTTTTCGGCACACTAGTTTTGCCGAAAAACAGGGGGGCATGTGTTGACGCTCGAAAATGGCATGATCGCAAAGAGTGACTTGAGGCTATAATGAGATGAGGTTAAAATTATGAGTTCATGTCACCAATTGATGACTCTCTTCAAGATGACTGAAATAGATATGAAGATGGTCCAAAATGGAGCTTGGGTGCAAAAGATATAACAATTTCGGAGATACCCGTGTTGACATCAGAATAGAAAATGGCATGAAACCTAATTAAGATGGCCTCGGATGGAAAAAGTTACAACTGCAAAGTTCTTCGTATCGTCGAAATGGATGATTTTGATATAAAAATCGTCCCCATCCGAGATCATATGCAAAAGTTACAGGCCAAACTGTGCGTTGTAGCAATGTTTGGCCGGATCATTCGGGCTGGGGTCCGGATTATCCGGGAAATTGAAGCACCAAGACACCGGAAAGTTTTGTGATGAAGCCGGATGCTCTGGGTCCAGTCCCGGATGATCCGGATGGAGACCGGACAATCCGGGTAGAAGTCCGAACGTCCGGACAACTTTTTCTGCTACAGATTTAGAAAACAGCCCGAAACACACTCAAGATTGCCTCAGATCGAAAAGTATTCAACATGAAAGTTGTGCATCTCGTCGAGGCGGTTGATTTTTGTATAAAAGTTATCCAAATCTGACGTCGTACGCAAAAGTTACAGCCTGATTAGTGAGTTGCTGTCGGAAAACTGGGTTAGGCCGGATCATCCGGGCCTTGAGCCAGACATCCGGGCCGGAGGTCGTGAATAGTCCGTGTTTTGTTAGGTTTTGATGATTTGGATGGCTAGGCAAGTCCTTTTCTTGTACGGGAAGTCCATCCGACTCTTATATAGACAAGAGGTGACGGCCGATTGAACAACAACACACAAGCGCAAAACCTATCTACTTTTTACCCTAGTTTTACATCCCTCCCTTATTCTTTCTCTCTCGTTCTTCGTTCGTTTTTCGTGTTGAAGGGCTGCGATCCTCGAGGCTCTAGGGGTGGGCGAACCGACCTAGGGCAACCCATAGCCTCCGCATGTCCAGACGGGGTCCCTCCCGGGCGCGTGGGGTTTCGGGTCCTGAAAAGCACCCGCCGGATTGCTTGCGTACCGCGCTTTCAGACGGGTCTCCTTCGACGTGAGCTGCGGTGCATCACCCTCGGCGTTGGAAGTACACGGTGACGTGTTCGTGTGCAAATAGGTGCGCGCCCACCGTCGCTCAGGGACGCCAGGCCGACTCCGGAGCCCACACCATCTGGAGGGGAACCTATCTAGGGTGGGGGCCCAGATCCGCCGCCGCCAGCCGCCATGGCCGGCCCATGCTGCCCCCGCAGTCGTGGAGGCACAACCGCCGCCGGAATCCGATCGGGCCGCTGCCCCATCACGCCCACTCCGCCTCCACGCCGGGCGACCTGGTTCGCCATCACGTTTCGGCCAGAGGATCCCCTCGCGAGGAGAGGAGGAAGGTCCGACAACAGCGGGGAAGCAGGGCGAGGGAGGGCCTAGAGGCGACGGCGGCTAGGGCGCCCAGCCGCCCCCTAGAGGCGATGCGAGCGCTACGGTAGACTCCTAAAGGATGGCGGCTAGGGCGCCCAAGACCTTGATAAAATGACTAAATTTGTAGGGGGGAGGGGTGTGTGAATGGCTTAAATTGAAACTACAAATTTTAATCAAATGCAAAAATACGTGCTTTAACGATTTTATGTTTATTCACGGACCAGATAGTCTCAAAAATATATAAAGAAATGCTGGCTTTTGACGACCCTTTGCTCCGACTACCTCGTTTGAATATCAGCCCGTTCATCGCCGGGAAACTCCAGATGTACCAGAAGGCGCCATACGGGGATCGTACACACATAATTCCCCGGTATGTACGTACGTACGGGGCGCACTGTGAGGTGCGTAAAGAATGGGACCTTGGACAAGCAGTCAAAACGTCTCAGACTGTCAGTGGGCTGTTGCCGGCAATGCATTCATCTGATTCAGGCAGCGGCAGAGGTGGTTCCGTTTCAGCTTCTTGGCTTCATGCTACCTCAACCTCATCATCACATCACTGCTGCAGCTCACAGTACCAACTGGGCCAACCAGCCACCGGCCCAGGCCCACCATCATTTTGGACGGCCGACGGTTCTATTGCCACGGTAAAAGCCAAACCAAGATGAAAAATAAGAGGTAAAACTTCGTAGAATGTCCAAACACTAGCAATTTGATTGGGAAGGTTATATTTAAACATTGTTATCAATCTTGTAATCAAGCGGCTCATATGCTAGCTTATTTTTAGAGTGTGACTAGATCTCAATCGACTGAGACTTAACCAAGTCTAAATCATGTGATATAACATGTAGAAAGAAAAAAAATTGCACGGATCTTCACGTAAGATCCTGCGGATATAGCATTGACTGAGACTTAGTTCAGTCTCAGTCGACTGAGATTTAGCAATCTCGTTATTTTTATTATTGTAATAAGACTTCTTATAGTTGATTGGACGAGCCTTTTGACATTATTGTCAGCAAACTGGTAGACAATATAAATCTATTTTGAATTTCAATAAGATAGCCATGATGACATTCCCTTGAAAAATGCTATAGCACCGATGTTTTTTAGAGCGGTTCCTTGAAGGAACGCTACGCGGTGCATGCGTTGTATGGGACCTCCCCCAGGAAACGTTCCCGCTTAACATTTCCCAATTTTTTTTTGGAATAACATTTCCCAAAGTTAAATCCAAAAGAAATCTCGAAACGAAAGGATCTGGCTCAAAGACATCAGTGATTACGTTATCTCCGCAGGAGGGTAACTTTTCCCCGCAGCTATTTCTCTGTGCAGAGACATGCGATGCGAGCTACATGGAAATGGATCTAGCTCTTTTGGAGCAATCACCATGCCCGGTGTAATGCACATGGCAGACCAGTGCGATGATCGCTGATGGCTCACAGAAGCAGGCAACCGGCCATTGCCGCCAAACTCGACGACACATGCATAATTACAACGATGCAGATGATGGAGTAGTAACCCGCAACATCTACCAGCATGCCAGATTAATTATAATGCATGCCCCCTTGACAGTTGGTCCGATCGTGAGGAAGCAAGCAGTAACCTTCATGAAATCACATCAGGTCACGCTTCGCTAAAAATAAGCCAGCTGCAGAGCTTCGCAGCAATGCATGCATGGCCTTGTGGATCATTATCGAAGAATAAGCGATGGCGTGTATTATGAGCCTTTCTGAAGTAAATCATGGATGCTTTTTTTGTGCCTCGCCTCTGTCGGGAGCTGGCCCGGGCTGATGCTAGACGCTTATCATTGCGGTCGGTCTGCGGACGTGCAGGGTTTGGGTGCGTGCTTATTCCCTCGAGCGCCGACCCGACCTCTCCGTACGTATGCGCAGCGTGCAAACCGCTGGACATTCTCGGAGGGAAAACCGGATCGGACCCGTCATTCGCTCGCTTTGTGCTTCGGGCAAGCAGGAGTGCAGGACCAGCCGAGGGGATTGTTCCTCGTTCATAACGTGTAGGAGTACGTGACGTTTGGAGCACCACGCATCTGCAAACTCATTTATTCTATGATCTGTTCATGAATTTGGTCCTGTTTTGATGGTTTCTTGGTTGATTTTCTGTGGTATTCTGAAAGAAAACTGACCGGCTTCCTTCAGGCAACTCGCGTTTTTACAGCTAGCTACTCTGTGACCGTCCCGTGGCAATAAAATGCCCAGCTGCTAGACATGGCGCGAGCTAGTAGCTAGCTAGCCAGCCATCTGGCATCCGCTGGTCTACACGGGCCTGAAACGATGACATCTCCTGACAGTATAACTCGCTTCACTCATCGCTCATCATCAGGTCAGCCTGCACCTGCCTCCATGCCATGGCTGAATACGTGAGGTGAGCATGAGATCTAGGCCGGACGAGACGATAGAGATAATCGAGCAGAGCACCAGAGATGCAGAGTTTATTTTCGTTGTTTGAGTTGCAGTCAAATTCTGGCCGGAAATGATGGCCCTCTTTCCCTGCCCTGGCCTCAACTGCTACTGCTACCGCTACCGCTGCCGCAAATTATGAAGCTGTCAGTGCAGGGGGGTGATGGCATGCAACCTTATGTGCAGCGTCTTCAATGCTCAAACTCTTTACCACTCTCAGCTACCACCAATTTGATGCCTCCGGCTTTGCCACGGATCTGCAGTATGAGTATTCGCCCAGGATGACGGATCGGATGGTAAAAAGCTCTTGCGTATTCTTCGCCGGGGATGTATGCGATTAGGGTTCCTGAACCGATGTAGCTCTTGCTTGTTTTATCTGAAAGTTTTAACCCGCAGCCTGTTTGGAGCGGAAATGGGAGGAGTGGTAGAAGAGAAACGCCCCCCCCCCCCCCCCCCCCCCCAGTTCGACGTCGTCTTGGCCTGAACAGGAACTTCGATCTTTACTGAAGGGGAAATTACGACATCTGCTGAACTGATAAATGTTTAGCAGAAGCAAAGATGGGCAGGAATGCAGACGGACGGTTGAATGTGACCTGACAGATGTATTAACTGGACACTCCCATTGGATGCGGCACGCAGGAGCCTGTCTCAGGGGGGCACCCGATAGATTAGCTGGCTCACCTGGGTAATTGGTGGATCAGATCATCCCTGGGCCTGGGCAGCACGGCCAGGAGTATGAATGCTTCCGATCGGCTCCGCTGAACTAATCGATTACTACTCTGCAAGCTCTGTTTTTTAGATTAACTCGCACGGATCCGGTACAGTGGAGTACAACAGTACCATTTTTTTTAAGCACATCTGGAGTACATCAGTACATGGATGAGGCAAATTTTCGTGTTTTGACCCTTTTCTGAAACCTATTCGAGATTTGGCCCTAGTTTGAAAAAATTTCGAGATCTGATCCTTTTGTTACCGCCAGAGTCCATGGCGGTAGGGTCTAACAGACTATCGCCAGGGACTTTGGCAGTAGGAAACATCGCTATCGCCAACCGGGCTGGCGGTAGCCTGCACAACCCTACCGTTAAGGTGCTTGGCGGTAGGCACGAGCACGCACTGTATTTAATACTTAGAAGGTTTTTAGCGGTAGGGCATGCAACTCTACCGCCAGGAACCTTGGCGGTAGGCTGTTATACCCTACCGTCATGGTCTCTGACAGTAGTAAAAGGGTCAGATCTTGATTTTTTTTAAACTAAGGTCAAATCTTAAATAAGTTTTAAAAAAAGTCAAAACACGAAATTTAGCCCATGGATGAACCGGGCCGGCTTTGAGGAAACTTGATATACATGTCATGGTCCGTAAAGAATACCTTGAGGCTTTGGAGAAGGCAAATACATCTTCTCAAAAAAAATGGAGAAGGCAAATACATATGGGGAGTATGTATGTGCACGTTTGTCTAAAAAAAGAGTATGTATTTGCACGTCTTTGTCGACGTGGGAGTCCCTCAAGGGTCATTTTTGCCACGTGTTGCATGCTGGCATTCTCTCATAATTTTGTTTTTTTCTGTATGCATTTTTCAAAGATTAGATTTTTTTTCCTAGTATTTTTTTTGGTTTTCACCCGTGTTTCCTGAGATTTGGATAAAATATATTTTATTTTTTGTTTCCATGAGAAGCACAAATTTACTTCTCACGGAGGCACATGCTTGCTGCTGTGAGAGACATAGTTGTACCTATCGAAAAGGGAAAAACATATTTTTCTTGCTTCGACGAGAGACACAGATTAGCTTCTAGTGGAGGCACAAGTTTGATTCCTTGAGAGCCACAACAGTGCCTCTTGAAAAAGGAGAAAAAAATATTTTTTTTCTTTCATTAGAGGCATAAACTTGCTTCTCGTGGAAGCATAAATTTGCTTCAGTATCAGGTAGAGTTGTGCCTTTTGGAAAGGTTGCTTTCACGGGAGGCACATATTTGCTTCTTGTGGACGCACAACAGCTGTGCCTCTAGAAAAAAGAAAAAAGAAACACATTTTTTAACGAGACACATAGATTTGCCTTTCATGGAGGCATAATTTGCTTCCGCTAGAAACACAAATGTGTCTCTCTAAAAGGGAAACAAAGAAGAAGAAAAAAGTGTTCCAGGCTATGGTTTTTTTTATCTTTTTTGGGGATTCTGTAGAAAATAATTCGTCCAAACCTATTATTATGGAATCTAGTTTTGAAGATCCCGACGCGGGGAATCCAACAGTGAAAATGGTTCATGACTTGGCCACACGGTTCAAAAGATAAAACGTTTAAAATAATCATACTATGGAAAAAAGAAAAAAAGTTAGATTGTCACTTGTCAGCCCCTAAGGAGGTGGGAGTGATATTTGCAAGAGGTACCACTTGAAGCAACTCTAGCAGACCTCGTATAATCTTGACCCGCATAAGGCGTTTACAGTTTGACGAAGATATGTTTTGCAGGGTGAAATCATGCGCTGCGGAATAGACCCCGTATACGAAACTGTATAATTTAAAAAAACCTTCACGGAAGAAATTGCAACCACACTGATCATTCATAGTTCATCACATACTACATGATCAAACATACTACATTCTGCTACTTAGAGGGGGCGGGGAATCTCGCGGCGGCGAGGCCTAGGTCGATGTACCAAAATGGACGAGCTCACGGCCGAGGACGACGCGGTGGAGGAGCTCAGTCCTCCTCGTCAGAGCTGACGAGATCGATGAACTTCTGCCTCTACTCCTCGCGGATGCGCCGCCACTCGTCATCCTTGTCCTTCGCGATGAGGTTGGCCGTCACTGCCTGCTTGAGTAGGAGGTCTTCGAGCTCCTCATTGTGGCGGCAGCGCTCCGCCTCCTCGCGCAAGCTCCGTTTGTGTGACACCCCGATAGTTAAGCTACAGTAACCTCACCCTAGTGATGCCATGTCATCACCATTCTACTAAGCCAATTGTTACGTGATTAAAATTCAAGTCAAATTCAAATTCTAATAACAAGTCCAATCATTATTTCTTCGAACAGTAAATAAAAAATGTTCGTTGGGTTGCCAAATTTCACAAACTAATTTTCATGAAGAAACCAATGATTCTTCTTATTAGTAAAATTCCCTTTCTTCATTTAAACGGAACCAACACCGTTAAATTGAGTTTTTTCGATTTAAAAAAATTGTTAAACATTTCAAGATGAATTGAAACGGTTTCTAATATCTCAAAATGTGGTATGCTATTTATGTGCCAATTTCGAGATTCAACAAAAGTCAAACTGATTTTAGAATAAAATGCAAAGTAGAAAAGAATTAGAGAAAAACTCAAAAGAAAACAAAAATAAGGAGTAGGACCTAATCTTCTAGGCACTTTGGCCCATTAAGCTAAATGGCCAGCCGATCCCACCTCCACCTCTCCTCCCACCTCGCTACAGGTGACTTGGAGGCGTGGCGGCCATCCGCCGGCCGTGGCCGCGCCATCCGCACGCGTCGGCCATCTGCCGTCGCCCTGGTGTCGGGGGTTGGGTGCGAGATATGCCAAAGGATGACTTATCATGGTGGGAGCGAGTAGAACGTCGCCGGTGCATGTAAGCGGGATGAGGCGTAGACACGAACGCAGGCGTACTTTACCCAGGTTCGGGGCTCCCCTAGGAGATAACACCCCTAGTCCTGCTCTGTGGGGTCTCCGCATGATCACTAAGGCGCAAGTGGTACAATGGTGCTCCTTGAGCTGTTTGCTAGAGGTGGAAGAAGGCAGGCACGCTCTCTCCTCCTCTAGGTATGAGTCTAGTCCTAGCAGGTCTGAACCGTTTGCATGGGTGCCCTAGGGGGTTTATCTAGGCCTACCCCTAGGGGTACAATGGTAATCTAGCCGGGCGTAGGGCCCGGCTGTCAGTCTCTCTAGTCGCCGGCTTCTCCGCTGACTACTGGGGCCCGCCGCCTGGTGGGCCCCGCTGGCTAGTCTGGTACGGAGGCAATAGGCCGCCTCCGCCGCTCGCGGGTCTTGCCGGCGACGGATTACTGTAGCCGTGTTGCTAATGACGCGTGCTTGGTCAGGGAGGCGTGGCTTCAGTCCCGCCGCCTGGTGGGAGATCACTGTAGCCACTATGCATCTTATCTGGTTAATGGTGCGTCGGCCCCCGAGGAAGGATCGGCCCGGCTGCTGGGAGCCGGCCTCCCTCGGGTTCGACTGGTGTGTCTCCAGCCGTCTTCTGGGCTCTAGCTGACCGACAGGGGTCACCATCTTCGGGCCGTACCGACAGGCGGTAGTGGGTACAGTGCTCCTCCTGACATGAGTGACGTCAAGGGCGGAGTGGCAACAGTGCCGTGCCGGGTGGAGAGCTCCGCTGGTATGAGGCACTATGACCATGCCCGACCCTGGATTCGAGGGGATGGGCTACACCGCGGCCATACTCTGTCTTGTCTCCTTGATGAGGGCGCAGACTTTGAGGGCGCCACGTGCCGACTGCTAGGGGCCGGCCTCTCTAGAGGCCGCTCACTAGGAGTCGGCCTGTCGTGAGGCCGTCTTCTGGAACCCTAATACGTCTCCAACGTATCTATAATTTTTGATTGCTCCATGCTATATTATCTACTGTTTTGGACATTATTGGGCTTTATTATCCACTTTTATATTATTTTTGGGACTAACCTATTAACCGGAGGCCCATCCCAGAATTTCTGTTTTTTTGCCTATTTCAGGGTTTCGAAGAAAAGGAATATCAAACGGAGTCCAAACGGAATGAAACCTTCGGGAACGTGAATTTCTCGCCGAACAAGATCCAGGAGACTTGGATCCTACGTCAAGCAACCAACAAGGAGGCCACGAGGTAGGGGGCGCGCCTACCCCCCAGGCGCAGCCTCCACCCTCGTGGGCCCCCTGTTGCTCCACCGACATACTTCTTCCTCCTATATATACCTACGTACCCCCAAACGATAAGATACGAAGCCAAAAACCTAATTCCACCGCCGCAACCTTCTGTATCCACGAGATCCCATCTTGGGGCGTGTTCCGGAGCTCCGCCGGAGGGGGCATCCATCACGGAGGGCTTCTACATCTACACCATAGCCTCTCCGATGAAGTGTGAGTAGTTTACCTCAGACCTTCGGGTCCATGGTTATTAGCTAGATAACTTCTTCTCTCTTTTTGGATCTCAATACAATGTTCTCCCCCTCTCTTGTGGAGATCTATTCGATGTAATCTTCTTTTTGCGGTGTGTTTGTTGAGACCGATGAATTGTGGGTTTATGATCAAGATTATCTATGAACAATATTTGAATCTTCTCTGGATTCTTTTATGTATGATTGGTTATCTTTGCAAGTCTCTTCGAATTATCAGTTTGGTTTGGCCTACTAGATTGATCTTTCTTGCAATGGGAGAAGTGCTTAGCTTTGGGTTCAATCTTGCGGTGTCCTTTCCCAGTGACAGTAGGGGCAGCAAGGAACGTATTGTATTGTTGCCGTCGAGTATAACACGATGGGTTTTTTTATCATATTGCATAAATTTATCCCTCTACATCATGTCAACTTGCTTAAGGCGTTACTTTGTTTTCATGAACTTAATACTCTAGATGCATGCTGGATAGCGGTCGATGAGTGGAGTAATAGTAGTAGATGCAGGAAGGAGTCGGTCTACTTGTCTCGGACGTGATGCCTATATACATGATCATACCTAGATATTCTCATACTATGCTCAATTCTGTCAATTGCTCAACAGTAATTCGTTCACCCACCGTAAAATACTTATGCTCTTGAGAGAAGCCACTAGTGAAACCTATGGCCCCGGGTCTATCGTCATCATATTAATCTTCCAATACTTAGTTATTTCCTTTGCTTTTTACTTTTCTTTTATTTTACTTTGCATCTTTATCATAAAAATACCAAAAATATTATCTTATCATATCTACCAGATCTCACTCTTGTAAGTGACCGTGAAGGGATTAACAACCCCTTATCGCGTTGGTTGCGAGGAGTTATTTGTTTTGTGCAGGTACTAGGGACTTGCGTGCAGCCTCCTACTGGATTGATACCTTGGTTCTCAAAAACTAAGGGAAATACTTATGCTACTTTGCTGCATCATCCTTTCCTCTTCAAGGAAATCCAACGCAGTGCTCAAGAGGTAGCAAGTAGAATTTCTGGCGCCGTTGCCGGGGAGGTTCGCGCAAGTCAAGATTTGACTCCCGACAACGAGCCATTTCTGGCACCGTTGCCGGGGAGTCTACGCAAAAGTCAACATACCAAGTACCCATCATAACCCTTATCTCCCGCATTACATTATTTGCCATTTGCCTCTCATTTTCCTCTCCCTCACTTCCCCCTTGCCGTTTTATTTGCCCTCTCTCTCTATCCTCCCTCTCTTTCTCTATTTGACTCTTTTTGCCCGCTTGCTTTTTGTTTGCTTGTGTGTTGGATTGCTTGCTTGTTTCGATGGCTCTTCCCCGATTTGGTGATCTTCACCTTAAAAGGTTAGAAGAAATCGAAAACAACGTTAGGAGTTTTATGGTCTTGCAATTTGAGCATAATAGTTTCTTTAGAAACGAGCTTAAGGAACAAAAAAGTTTTATGAGTTTTATGAATAAAGAGCTTGATGATATGTCTAAAGAATTTGATGGTTTAAGATCCCAAATTGCTCGTCTTGAGAAATTGACTGTTGAAATTTCAGATAAGCAGGCTACCTTAGTTAATAGGATGGCTGCTAAACCGGATTTTTATGAAAATAAAGATGAAGATCTAAAAGTTATTGATGTGTCCCCTATTAAATCTTTGTTTTGCAATATGAATCTTGATAATGATGGGACTGAATATGATCCACCTTTACCTAGAAGGCGTTCTAAAAATTCGGAGTTTTGGATCTTGATGCTAAATTTGATGAAAGTGGGATTAAAGAAATTAAAACCCTAGATGTTGCTAAACCCACTATTTTGGATTTCAAGGAATTTAATTATGAAAATTGCTCTTTGATTGATTGTATTTCCTTGTTGCAATCCGTGCTAAATTCTCCTCATGCTTATAGTCAAAATAAAGCGTTTACTAAACATATTGTTGATGCCTTAATGCAATCTTATGAAGAAAAACTTGAGTTGGAAGTTTCTATCCCTAGAAAACTTTATGATGAGTGCGAACCAACTATTAAAATTAAGATTAAAGATCATGAGTTCTATGCTTTATGTGATTTTGGTGCTAGTGTTTCCATGATTCCAAAGACTTTGTGTGATTTGGTAGGTTTCCGTGATTTTGATGATTTCTTTTTAAACTTGCACCTTGCGGATTCCACTATTAAGAAACCTATGGGAGAATTAATGATGTTCTTATTGTTGCAAATAGGAATTATGTTCCCGTAGATTTTATCATTCTTGACATAGATTGCAATCCTTCATGTCCTATTATCCTTGGTAGACCTTTCCTTAGAACGATTGGTGCAATTGTTGATATGAAGGAAGGAAATATTAGATTTCAATTTCCGTTAAGGAAAGGCATGGAACAATTTCCTAGAAAGAAAATTAAATTACCTTATGAATCTATTATGAGAGCCACTTATGGATTGCCTTCCAAAGATGGCAATACCTAGATCTATCCTTGCTTTTTATGCCTAGCTAGGGGCGGTAAACGATAGCGCTTGTTGGGAGGCAACACAATTTTATTTTTATTCCTTGCTTTTTGCTCCTGTTTAGTATTAAATAATTTACCTAACCTCTTTTTTGGTTGTGTTTTTTGTGTTTAATTAGTGTTTTTGCCAAGTAGAACCGTTGGGAAGACTTGGGGAAAGTCTTGATATCTTGCTGTAAAAAACAGAAACTTTAGCGCTCACGAGAACGGCTGCCATTTTTATTTGGAAATTGATATTTAGTTACTTATTTTTCAAGATGATTAATAGATAAATTCCTAACGTCCAGCAATTTATTTTAGAATTTTTGGGGTTCCAGATCTTGCGTTAGCTACAGATTACGACAGACTGTTCTGTTTTTGACAGATTATGTTTTTCGTGTGTTGTTTGCTTATTTTGATGAATCTATGGCTAGTAAAATAGTTTATAAACCATAGAGAAGTTGGAAAACAGTAGGTTTAACACCAATATAAATAAATAATGAGTTCATTACAGTACCTTGAAGTGGTCTTTTGTTTTCTTTCGCTAACGGAGCTCACGAGATTTTCTACTTTAAGTTTTGTGTTGTGAAGTTTTCAAGTTTTGGGTAAAGATTTGATGGATTATGGAACAAGGAGTTACAAGAGACTAAGCTTGGGGATGCCCATGGAACCCCCAAGATAATATAAGGACACATAAAAGCTAAATCTTGGGGATGCTCGGAAGGCATCCCCTCTTTCGTCTACTTCTATCGGTAACTTTACTTGGAGCTATATTTTGATTCACCACATGATATGTGTTTTTTGGAGCATCTTGTATGGTTTGAGTCTTTGCTTTTTAGTTTACCACAATCATCCTTGCTGTACACACCTTTTGAGAGAGCCCTACATGATTTGGAATTTGTTAGAATACTGTATGTGCTTCGCTTATATCATTTGAGTTATATAGTTTTGCTCTAGTACTTCACTTATATATTTTAGAGCATGGTGGTGGATTTGTTTTATAGAAACTATTGATCTCTCATGCTTAACTTAGATTATTTTGAGAGTCTTAAATAGCATGGTAATTTGCTTAAAAAATCCTTATATGCTAGGTATACAAGATTAATAATAAAATTCTCTTATGAGTGTGTTGAATGCTATGAGAAGTTTGATGCTTGATAATAGTTTTGAGATATGAAGATGGTGATATTAAAGTTGTGCTAGTTGAGTAGTTGTGAATTTAAGAAATACTTGTGTTAAAGTTTGTGATTCCCGTAGCATGCACGTATGGTGAACCGTTATGTGATGAAGTCGGAGCATGCTTTATTTTTTGATTGTCTTATGAGTGGCGGTCGGGGACGAGCGATGGTCTTTTCCTACCAATCTATCCCCCTAGGAGCATGCGCGTAATACTTTGCTTTGATAACTTGTAGATTTTTGCAATAAGTATATGAGTTCTTCATGACTAATGTTGAGTCCATGGATTATACACACTTTTCTTCCTTCCACCATTGCTAGCCTCTCTAATATCGCGCACCTTTCGCCGGTATCATACACCCACCATATACCTTCCTCAAAACAGCCAGTATACCTACCTATTATGGCATTTCCATAGCCATTCCGAGATATATTGCCATGCAACTTTCCACCGTTCCGTTTATTATGGCACACTCATTCATTGTCATATTGCTTAGCATGATCATGTAGTTGACATCGTATTTGTGGCAAAGCCACCGTTCATAATTCTTTCATACATGTCACTCATGAGTCATTGCATATCCCGGTACACCGCCGGAGGCATTCATATAGAGTCATATTTTGTTCTAAGTATCGAGTTGTAATTGTTGAATTGTAAGAAAATAAAAGTGTGATGATCATCATTATTAGAGTATTGTCCCAGTGAGGAAAGGATGATGGAGACTATGATTCCCCCAAAAGTCGGGATGAGACTCCGGGCGAACAATAAAAAAAGGGAGAAAGAAAAGAGGCCATAAAAAAGAGAGAAAAGGCCCAAATAAAAAAATGAGAGTAAAAGAGAGAAGGGACAATGTTACTATCCTTTTACCACACTTGTGCTTCAAAGTAGCACCATGATATTCATGATAGAGAGTCTCTCATTTCGTCACTTTCATATACTAGTGGGAATTTTCCATTATAGAACTTGGCTTGTGTATTCCAATGATGGGCTTCCGCAAAATGCCCTAGGTCTTCATGAGCAAGCAAGTTGGATGCACACCCACTTAGTTTCTTTTGTTGAGCTTTCATATACTTATAGCTCTAGTGCATCCGTTGCATGGCAATCCCTACTCACTCACATTGATATCTATTGATGGGCATCTCCATAGCCCGTTGATACGCCTAGTTGATGTGAGACTATCTTCTCCCTTTTTGTCTTCTCCACAACCACCATTCTATTCCACCTATAGTGCTATATCCATGGCTCACGCTCATGTATTGCGTGAAGATTGAAAAAGTTTGAGAATGTCAAAAGTATGAAACAATTGCTTGGCTTGTCATCGGGGTTGTGCGTGATTTAAATACTTTGCGTGGTGAAGATAGAGCATAGCCATACTATATGATTTTGTAGGGATAACTTTCTTTGGCCATGTTATTTTGAGAAGACATGATTGCTTTGTTAGTATGCTTGAAGTATTATTATTTTTATGTCAATATTAAACTTTTATCTGGAATCTTTAGGATCTGAATATTCATACCACAATTAAGAAGAATTACATTAAAATTATGCCAGGTAGCATTCCACATCAAAAATTCTGTTTTTATCATTTACCTACTCGAGGACGAGCGGGAATTAAGCTTGGGGATGCTTGATACGTCTCCAATGTATCTATAATTTTTGATTGCCCCATGCTATATTATCTACTGTTTTGGACATTATTGGGCTTTATTATCCACTTTTATATTATTTTTGGGACTAACCTATTAACCGGAGGCCCGGCCCAGAATTGTTGTTTTTGCCTATTTTAGGGTTTTGAAGAAAAGGAATATCAAACAGAGTCCAAACAAAATGAAACCTTCGGGAACGTGATTTTCTCGCTAGCATGTTTTGGTCTAATTTTAATTAGCGTATGGGCACTGCAAAAGGAATCCGCATGGGTTTTGATTTGGACACATTAATTGCTCGCGTGCCGAGCTTGGTGTAGAAGAACTCCCCCCAGAGCTCGATAGTGCCAGCCTCAACTCGACCATGCCTCGAGCAACGAGCCACGCCCGAGCGAGACGGAAGCTACTGAAGGAGACCAAGCGGAGACCGACCAGCTGGCCGCTCGACCAGCTGGCGCCACCGACTCCGCCATTCCGCCGATCCCGCCTGCTACTTCCTAGGCTGCCACTTTACTTTTATTTCTTCCTGCTTATTAGTCTCAACAAACTTTGTTAACTTCGCACGGTTCCACCCGCAGGGTGTATTTCAAACTCATGTTGGATATTGGCCAAGGGCCTTTTGATTGTGTAATTATCTTATCCGAGTTCTATCTTTCCTTGCTTTCTGCTCTTTTGGCTTTTTCCTTTGCCGCCTTCCCTTGGTTGCCGTCTTGCCAGCCGAACAGTCGCTCTGCGGACTGTGGCTGGGTCAAATACTTAGCCACTTTCGGGAAGGTAAGTACTTAGCCGGCTAGAGTTTTCTTGGCAAGTTAAGTAGAAGCCGGCCGGCCGGCTGCTTTGACAGCCGGTCGGCGAGGTAGGAAGCCGGCTTGGACTATGTTTATGCTTTGGGTCCTTAGCCATTTTTCATGCAGTCACCCTTTCTGCCTTAACTCCTGCCGACCGAATAGTCGCTCTACGAGTTGCGGCTTCTGGCAGGAGAAGGCTTGGGTTCCAACACATTACTTGTCCGGCTGCAGGAAGCATTTCATAGTACAAGGCGGCAAGTCCCCGGGTCGACGGGTCGAGCCCGACGCCAGACAGATTAATGAAATAACACAAACGACAGGTGTAATACTTGTCTTATAGATAAAAGAGGGCAGTCCCCGAGCTCTTCTCGGGGGACCCGGAGTCCCCAACGCGGCTAGGCCCGCCAGGAGCCGGCGTGCCGCCGACAGCACGGTCCATCTACCGCTGGTAGGCCTCCGAAAGGCGTCTCATGCTGGCCAGCCGGTTGTCGCTCTCGACGAGCTGGACGCGGCGCGCTTCCAGTGTCTCGGCTTCGGCGTCTTCCGGGATTAGCGCAGCCAACTCTTGCATTGCCGTCTGCAACGGGTCCTGGCCACTTCCGCCAGGGTGCTCGCCGTGGCTGATCACGAGCACCTCCGTGACGGTGCTGCCGCCGCTGTCCGCGTGAGGAAGCGGCTCATCGTAAACCACCACATTGAAAGGGAATGTGTCGAGCGAAGCCGTGTCGGAGTCGACCAACATCGGGTCGGTGGAGCCAACCGACTCCAAGTCAGCAGCGGGCTCACTGGTGACGTGGAGCTGATCGAGGAGGCCCACGAGGCGGCCTTCGGGGTCATTGGTGCCTGCATCAGATGTGGGCTTGTCAGAGAGGCGAATCTCACCAACAAGATCGGCGAGGCATCTCGCCGCGCAGGCAATCTCCGCACCGTGTGGCGCGTCGGCGCAGACTCCGTCTGGCGTGCCGGGCAGGCTGTGCTCGCCAGGAAGGAACATGATTCCCGTCCAGAACAGGTCTCTGGGAGATGGTGCACCTCGCCCCACGGTGGGCGCCAAATGTCGGGGGTTGGGTGCGACATATGCCAAAGGACACTACAAAAAAACAGTTCTGTGATGATACGTGTTTGTCACAGTAGGTCGTGTTTTTTGTCATGCATGTACATCCATGACAAATTTATGACAGAATCAAAATAGTCATACATGTGCTGTCGTAGAAGTGTTCCATGACATTACCAAAATTATCATCACGGAAGTGTCCACTTCCATGACGATAAATCGCGCGTCACAGAAGTGCTTTCATCAAGGGTGACCGACACGTGGCATCCACCGTAACGGAACACCGTTAAGCTATCGGGTCGGGTTTTGGATCCGATAACCCGTTAACAGCCCCGACCAACGGGGATTTTCCATGTGTAAAATCATCATTGGCTGGAGGAGACACGTGTCAGGTCTGCGTTGTCACAGGTGTCACTCATCCAATGGGCGAGACGCGCCTATGATATGTTGACACGTGGACCGGCCCATCAAGTTTAAATGGGCCGGCCCAACTGAAGGCCCACAAGATTTTGCGGACCATAATGGGCCGGCCCAGCTAAAGGCCCACGAGATTTTGCGGACCATAATGGGCTGGCCCAGCTAAAGGCTCACAAGATTTTGCGGGCCATAATGGGCCGACCCAGGTAAAGGCCCACAAGATTTGTGTGTGCCATAATGGGCCGGCCCAGGTAAAGGCCCACAAGATTCTTGCGGATCATAATGGGCCGGCCCAGCTAAAGGCCCACGAGATTTCGCCTACATTAATGGGCCGTCCTAGCTGTAGGCCCACAAGATTTTGAGGACCCTAGTAGGCCGGCCCATTAACTGGCTGCCATGTTTTGGGCCAAATGCCGGCCCATATTTGATCCGGTCCATTAATGGCCTGCCACGCTCCGGGACTAATAGTGGCCCATATGAGATCTGGCCCGTTAAAAGCCTACCACGTTTTGGGCCAAATTACGGCCCAGATCAGGTTCGGCCCTTTAAGAGGCTTTGGGCTCAATTATGGCCCATATCAAATTCGGCCCGTCAACTGGACACTATGCTTTTGGGCCCACTTGCTAAAGGCCCACTTAGTAATTCGGCCTGATATTAGTTTTGGCCTGTTAAGGGCACGTTTAACATTTCACCCTATATTAATATCGGCCTGTTAAAAGCCCGTCATATAGTTGGGCCTAACTACGGCCCGGTTTGCATCCGGCCTGCTCGCAGCCGATATCTGATTGGGCCAAACAAGGACCGAGACAATTTTGGCCTGTTAAAAGCCCGTGATTTGATTCGCACAATCATGGGTCGGGGTTCATTTCGGGCTGCTGCCGGCCCGTGAGCTGTTCGGCACGTTTCAGGCCCAACCTACATCGTGATTGCATGACGGCCTGATTATGTACCGTAATTTTATGGTTTGGCCGGTTTACTGCGAAGACAGGATATATATACAATAAAATAACTGCAGCACCGTGAATAAGAAAAAACCTAGACTATACAATAAAGAAATTACGACATATTACATCCACTGGGCATCAAAGTTCACCACTATGATAATAAAGCACAAGCAGACAGCAGATTACATACACGGGGCATCAAAGATCGCCACCAGTGCAAATAAACACGCCGGCAAAATAATATACAAAACCGACAGCACTTCAATAGAGTTCAAGAAAGGTTAGCCCTGCTGGGGAGCTGCAGCGCAAGCAGCTGAGCAAGATGATGAGACTGCGCTTGTTCAACACTTATATCTTCCTCACTCTGACAGATAAACAAGCAGACAGATGACAGGTTTTGCACATAAAAGTATCAGTGCTGACAATTCATCACATTTCTTACTGACGAATAAAGTGACACAGTTTAAAATTGCATTAACACAATATGGTATTGTTCAGGTCAAGACATGGCAGGAAATGACATTGTGAAGGAGTTGGCAGCTTCACGACACCACTGGATTACAGATCAAGATCTCATAAGTATCAATGGTCAGTGTGCTGTCAATTTATACCATTTCAGATTGGCAAATAAAGAGACGGTTAAAATAATAGTAGAATGATATGCCATTGTTCATAGTTAAGACATTGCAGAATATGACATTGTGCTGTAGTGGGTAGGTTCACCACACCACTGGATTACGGATGAAGAACAGAAGCATACATGCAGTGCAAAAGAAGATCACTTGCTCTGTATAGTTTAATTTACATGGTATGAAGAAGGAACTTGGTTGTACAACTGAAAACTTAAATTGAGAAAGGACAAACTTTTGTTTATGAACTACATAATAAACTTTAAACAAGCAATTTGATGCAAACACCAAAAATAAACAGTTGTTGCAGTCATGCCTAACCAAATATATACAACAAAGTTTGAAGGCTTGAGATGGACAAACTTACATTATTGTTGAAGACAGGCTCTACAAAGGCCTTGTCCATGCTAATGGGGGGGGGGAATTCAAGAAGTTTACCACAGAATCTTCTTCAAAAGCATTGCCTTTATTCTACATTTTGTTAAGAGTAAATATAGATGTGATAATATACAAAAAAATGGAGAATATTTAAGATAAGATGAAGAGTGATGCTACATAACCAAGTAGCTATAAATGTAAATGCAGTGATACAGGCAAAAGGTACAGCCAAGAGCAATGCACAACTAAACTTCTTCAATACCAACCTTATGGTAAGAGTAAATATAGATCTGATGTGTAGAAAATGGAGGGAAAAGGAAAATAAGCTGCAGAGTGATGGCACATGAACAACTACCTGTCATTATAAGTACACTGATAAAGGACAGCATGTACTTACAAGAACAATGCTGAGCTAAAAAACATTGGCATTGGATATATTCTACACTAATGTAACCATTCATACAGATCAGATAATTTGGAGCGAACAATTGATAAGCAAGCTATCATGCATACTGCTGTCACATAATGAACCAGGTATGTATGCAAGTACAGTGATACAGGACAACAGGTACTAACAAGAGCAAAGCAGCAGGAAGCATATTTGCGATATCCTGTCGTTCTTGTCAAACCGGAATTCTTCTTCGAGCAGATTTCCTGCAAAAAAGATCCGTAAGGCACATGCGGAAAAGTAGAAGTTCAAATTGTCATGTGATTTCATAGACAGTACCTCATCCTGAGAACGAGACCAGTGCATAACAATGTTTTTCCATTCAATGTCTTCAAAATTTAGCACAGGAGACTTCATCAGAATTCGTTTATAGACTTGCCATCAAAGTGTGATTTCCTCAGGTAACACCGATACTGCTGCAATGCTTTCTTGAAAAGCACAAGCAAGCTTTGCTCATCATGACTATCCAGATTGACCCTCGCCTAGTTACAACAATGTAATGTAAATCATTGATGTGTTCAATCAGCAGAAAACAGGAAAATAATAACCATGAATAATAGCACTTACACGTAAGTTGGACAGGAAGATGTGAAAATGGTGTTTGTCTTCACAATAACCTTCCCATGATGGGAATATATGCACGTAGTCCCTAACAACATTGAAAGTATTGTCTTTTAAACTGGGAATAAATGGAATGGGGTTCCAATCTGTAGGAATTGACCGTCTCTGCAGTTGGGATAGGTCTTCAGCCGGTGGACTTGCTGTACTTTTTGCTAGAGTGGGATTTTTCTGTGGTACAACTGGTGCTATGGCAAATGAAATCGGTATACCTTTTGTTGGAGTGTAGGTCCTGTGTGGTGGGGCTAGTGCTGTGGCCAGTGAAGTATGGGTACAGTCTGCTGGAGTCGGTCCTACGTTTTGTGTCACTGGTTGTACAGCCAATATAAGTGGGGTGCTGCCTGATTTCTCCGGCACCACCACGTTTTTCAAGGACTTTGCTGGTGCTCTTTCAGGTTCGACAATCACCCTCTTCCTTTTTGATGTCTGATGCACAAGAACAGCATTTGAGTGAAAAAACATGGTATGATGACAAATGGAATATGTATTGATAATGGATGGGCATGGCATCTCGACATATATGATGAGTAAACTAAGCAGATGGCGGTGCAACAAAGTAGAAGAAATGCAAGACAACATATGCAAGATACCCGCAATCAATAAAACATTGCTGAATTAGAACAGGCACCTTGATGGGTGAACAGGACAGGCCATCTGTCCTTGACTCCTCGAGGTTAGAATAGTCATTAGGATCATATTCTGAACAAGAATCAACAGGTGGGGAGCGTATGAGTTTCATTGCATCCAGAATGGCACTCAATGCCTTGGTGCCAATTTTGTAAGTCATTGCAGTGTTTAGCTTCAAGAGTGGACTGCTGCTAGTGCGACACAAAGTAGCTACATAGATCATAATGTAGATATAACGGGAAAACCTTAAGCATCAGAGTAAAATCAGCAAAGTGGAACTTGCTGGAATATATGTGCTAGTATTGCCGGTACGGCTAGAAAGGCTTCGGATACCAGCTCTCTTCAAGTGAAGGTGCGGTACTGTTAATATCAGTGTAACTCTCAAAGGCGACACAGCTCCCCGCATTTCCTTGCTATTCTTATTGGATTCAAGTGGGCAGGCCGCTACAAATCATATTCCTATGTTTACAAGATCCTACGAATCAAAGAGGCTCAAAGTGTCCATCACAACCGACCGTATAGACCTCTACACTACAAATGTCCCTGCTCATCTTCAGTACAAGGAACACACTGTACTACTATCATACTCCCTCCGTTCCAAATGTAAGTCTTGGTAGAGATTTCCACTATGGATCACATACAGATGTATCCGGATACATTTTAGAGTGTAGATTCACTCATTTTGCTCCATATGTAGTCCATGGTGGAATCTATACAAAGACTTGTATTTAGGAACGGAGAGAGTACATATTAAAGAAGAACGGAAGAGGAACATGGTAAAGAAGAGCAAGCAGATTTTGGATAATAAAATGTTGGTTGCGCAGTGCCCACACATGATGAACCAGAGCGCATTAAGAATGCAACTCCCAGCTGTCTCTCGACCATTTCAGGTGGTTGGATGAAGATCCTACATCTCCTAACCCTTCTTCTTCCTCGTCTCTGATTCTTCCCATACAGAACACCGCACGGGCCGCCTGCCGGACCACCGCCCCCCACCGCTTGTGTTCCTCCGCCATGCCCACCCCCACCTGCGTCAAGTTTTCTTTGTTCGGTGAGGCCCCACAACCACCGGAGCCCCTTCGATCGCACCGGCGAACTCCGGCGAGCTCTGAAAAATTGACTGACCCAATTTTGAAAGTTAGTCTACTGTGATTTAACTAGTGTGGAATATAAAAGGGGAAAACCATAAGCATTGGGAGTATAGTGTTGAGCGTGCCATGGCGGATCTGAAGGTGCAAACCGGATAAAGGCAACTTCGCAACCAAGACAAGAAATCAAAGTAAAGCAATGGCGATCTATTTTTTTGCCGCGATAAATAAGTTGAGCAGATACGAAAGAGTACCGCCTTTGGTGCGGCGCCGTGTACGCATCTGCTGAGAATTTGACGGTGCTGTGGTAGTGATGGCTGTCGGCGGCGTGGAAGCAGATCTAGCAGGGTTGATGAGGACATCAATACCATTGTTACACCCACAGCCCCTACTGTTACATATACTGGACCAATTACTAGAGCTCGCGCACGCCAATTAAATTACAAGGTACTTTCGTTTCTTGGTAATGATTCTAATGTTCATGAGATTATGATGCTGCCTAAATTGGATACATTTGTTTTGCTTACAAATGAAGGTCCTAGCTTGGAGAAGGATGAACATTGGAGCAAGAACACGAATGGAGTTGATGGCATGCGCAAGGGGATCAAGAACGGAGTTACAAGTGATGATTTCAGGACTTTGAAGCCGCCATAAGGAGTGCATGAAGCCTTGGACGAAATATACAAGATGCCACTTCATAATATTCGTCCATAGGCTATTCTAGGTGCTGCGTCACCTTATTAATGGGCCAGGCCCATGTAATTTCGAAATACTTAAGTATAGGCTATTTTTAGAGTCCGTATGTGTGGGGAAACAAGAGTTAGGGTTGGTTTCAGACCCCACCCTCAAGGGCCACGAAATTCCCCTCTCTTCCTCCATATATACAGCCCTTAGGGCGTCGTTTAGACTTGGGTTTTGTTTAGATTAAAAGTTCGCCATAGCTGCAACTTCGCGTACTTCGTTTGTGTCCAACGACCAGACCAAGACGTCACAGAACCCCACCTTGATCAATAAAGCTTTCATCTTATATTCGCAATATCCAGATTGCAATCTCAGCTTCTTGCTTGTTCTTCGTTTGCTCGCAGGAAACAGGCCCTCGTGGTCAGGTTGATCGTGCTCCGGCGTGGTCAATAACCCCTCGGAAGTTGGTTTAGCGATTGCTAAGGCGCGACGTCTCGCACGTTCGTAGTCGGATCGTCAAGGTCGACTCCCACAGAAAACAATAGCCACCATCTCATCGAAACATCGGGACACCTTTGCCTCTATCAAGGGTAGACGGTGGCGGCGGGGCGCGGTGGACGAGACAGTCGTAGGAGCGGCACTGGCAAGGTGGACGATGGCGGGGATGAAGCGAGAGGACGGGATGCAAGGATCCCGGTCCGAAGCCATGGATGAGAGAGGTCGATCTCTTGTAATGGATGGCGGTGTCGGGGTATCAGCTCCGGCATGGTGGAGGAGGACGGCGGTGGATGGGGTGGCGGACGACGGCGGACGGAGGAGGGTGGGTGGAGAGGGTGTTTTGGCGCCCACAGAGTACGAATGGGGAAACGGGAGGTAGAGAAGAAGGGGGGCCATGTATTCAGGGCGCACTTGTCTCAAATGCGAGGAAATTTACAAACTTAGCCCCCGTTTCAAATTTCTACTACATCACAGCAACATTAGTCGGTTGGGGATAGGACGGTAATCTCGCATACACCGAATATTTGCCGACGAGAGTTTGTTTTTGGCGCACACCATGTATGAATAGGAATCAGGGAGGGAGTCGATTTCGACCGAGGACACACTGTGTTTTGGCGCCCACCGTGTATGAATCCGGGTGAGAGGCGGTTACGTCACGTTTGGGTGAAATTACAAACCTACCCCTGTCGAAACCTATTGAAATCCAGCAGATAGGCTTTGCGTGGCAGGGATAGGCAGTAGTGATTTCCATCTCGCGGATTTTGGTTTCGGGCGGTTACTGCGACTTTCCCCGCTTCGTTCAAATTTTGCAGAGTGCACGTTTACCGTGCCAACTCAATTCGAATCCCGTTTGTATTCTATTTTTTTCGGGCGGGATCCATTTTCAATTGGAATTACATTCTATATACATCATTTTTTTATATATACTTTCGAAAGCACAACAAAGAATTCTGCTCCTTTATATGTATAATATGATTTACAAATACAACGATCTCGAAATCTTAAGGTTGAATTCGAAATTTTTTAACCAAATTATGTTCTACTAAAATGTATGGATCAGTAATATCTACATATTAAATAACATAGATGTGCGTGAATTCATATGAGTATGCATGTTTGATAGAACAATTTTGGTTCGAGTATGGATTACATGTATCATCATCTCGAATTCAAATATTTGAATCCCTTTTTTGTTCACTCCTTTCACACCCATCTCTCTCACATGCATGCTCCTTCAGGTAGCTATCACTCTCTTTTCTCCAGCTCACCTGCACGCTCACTTCATGTTTCTCCTATCCTCGCAAACATGGTCTCTCGACGTCTCCCTTGAGAAGTGTCACACTCTCCCTATCATTATACATTACACGGTTTTCATTATCTCTCACGTCTCTACTATTCTCTGGTATCACTCGGTACCTAAGCTTTCTTTTTCACCGCCACACACGCAGTCTCCACTCGTCTTTCACTTTGTCTTTCTCTCTATAGGATTCTCTCACACACCCTATATGTCTCTACATATGACTCATACCAATAAAATTACTCTCTCTCTCTCTCCTGTAGACACAACATTTGTTGCGGTCTCCTTTTCGTCTCCATCCCAGACTAACATTATTCATTTGTTTACCGATCAGACAACCCCGACTACCGTCTCCTCTCTCTCTCTCACAGACACACACACAACTCCTGCTTCCACTCCACTTCCCGACTACCGTCTCTCTCTCTCTCACACACACAAAACTCTTGCTTTCGCACCCCGACTTGTATTTCTCTCACAAACATTTATCGACTAGCTAGCCTCTAGATAGGTTTATACACCCGCACACTCGTGCTTCCACCATCGCATACATGTCTCTCTCCCGCTCTTTGTATCTATGTAGATTTTTCTTCCCTTCTTGAGACACGCCCTCTCGATCGTGCACACACACACTATCGCCTCATTTTAAGCTGATACCCATCGCACACACACTCCTTGTGTCTTTGTCACACATGCACTCCGTCCTCCTCCACTCTCCCTCTCTCTCACACACACATGGGCTTTTTGCAACAACTAGCAAGATGCCCATGCGTTGCATGGAACATCAAGATGCATTTGTATGAGTAGTTTATCTTGTGGGGGAAAAGGATGAACGAGGGAAGGCCTTATTTGCAAATGTGGAGAGGGGTGTGGGTATCTTTTTGCAAAATTGCCATAGTTACCTTCCTAGCCGTCAGATATAGATCAGACAGCCTATATTGCAGGATGGCAGGCACACGATCATCACGGACAATGCTTTTTATAAGAGTAGGGATAAAAAATAGAGTTGGTGATGATGGTGGGCCTGCCATCCTGCAATGTAGGTCGTCCGATTTATATCTGACAGATAGGAAGGAAAATGTGGCAATTTACCCGCCCTCTTCACCACATTTGCAGATAAGGCCTTCCCTCGTTCATCCTTTTCTCCCACAAGATCTTGATGTTCCGTGCAACACACGGGCATCTTACTAGTAAGAGTAGAAATTAGACATATACCACTTCTCGAATCTTGAAACCAACAACATTCCTCCCTTATCTCATCAAAACCGCCAAAGGAATATATTTTGAGTGAAACATAACATATTTTTAGTGATATACGTATTTCAAAACTAGACTTTTTTTCTATCAAATCGGTGAATATGTATTAATCTAGTTTGATCGTGTGGCAACGCATTGGCACATTGCTAGTAGTTATTATAATTTTTTGGACACCAGACAAATGGTGGAGTACATATACAAAGAGAAGAGGCGCACGCACGCAGTCGGCCTCTCGCTGTCTCGCACACATGAATGTTACGTAAAGGCGACGCTAACAAATAAACCCTAAAACCCTAGGTGCACAATTGCTGCATTCGCGGGTACCGGGTACGTGGTGGAGCACCTTTGTAGGAATAGTCAGCTGAGCACGCCTCCTCGTCGCGTAATTGCTCTGACACGGACGTGACCTCTCATAGCGCAGGCATTGAACCGGCGCACCATCCAAGAGGGCCGCACTCGCTGCAGGCCCGGCTGAGCACACCTCCTCGTTGCGTGCAACCAGCTTAAGACTTCCCCGCCTGCCTTCATTGAATCCGCGCATGTGCCGGCAACACGTCCTTCCGCGAGCTGGCAGGCATTTTAGAACACAAAAAATGACTAAAATATAATTAATTTACGCATGGTCTTGACTTGTTGTGCTCGCACTGGCAGCAGGAACTAGTAGAGGATTTTCTTTATTTATAACTCTCCACACATTTTTTGGCTTTGAAGTGAATCATGGTTGTGGACATTATGTATGAATGTGCAGATATCTGTGAACATGAGTTTGATGTGGAAGTTGAACTTGGAATGTCGGGCTTGCGCGTGAACTATACCATGTCCAATGCTTCATCTGTTATTGTTTGGAAAGTAATTGATGTTATTACATGACCCGAAAAAATACATTTTGTGCCACATCAGTAGATGCACGGACATCACAACAGGCATGCTGACTGGATAAACATTTGAACCTAGCTATTATGAAGGAAATTTTGTATTGAAAACAGTTTTAGATAGCAGGAGATGCCTAGCCTGCTCTGCTAGCTTATTTCTGGCTTCTTCCATCTCTTCTTTGGCTTGGGTGAAGAGAGCATCTGATTGCTCTTTTTGCTTCTTCAGGAACTCATCTACATTCTCAAGGGCTGCTGCATGCTTTCTTTCAGCCTTTACTAATGCCACGAGGACACAAACAGCTGACGACTCCACCTGGCTTGTGTGTAATCCAGCATCATCTGGGAATTTGCACCTTGTGTCTAATCCAGCATCATTAGGGAACTGGCACCTTGTGTGTAATCGAGCCTCATTTTGGAAACATGATCTCGAGGTTGACCATACTTCCCTCCTCGCAGGAACTGCATCCTGACATGAAGTTAATTCTTTTTTAGATCAATACTCAGAGCAACCCAGATCCATTTAGTAGAAGCCAGATAAATAGAAGTCAGATAAGTGAATTCAAAAAGAAAAAATAAAAATAAAAACAGACTACAAGGTGAGAACACCCACTTCCTACATCAAGCTAAAAACGAAAGCATTAGGACGATTAAGACTCTTCTTATTACACATCTTAGAACACCACGCTTAAGAGAAACAGAAACTATAACATATAAACATCAAGAACACGAGGCTACATGAAAGTAATTGAAAGGGTGTTATTTACCAAAGCTCGTTTTACAGGTTCGGTGCAGCTCCTCTTTAACTTGCCACGCTCCATGAAGATGTCCCGAATATCCCGTGTTTGGTCTTCATTGCTCCTCTTTTCCCGCCGACCTCAAAATTTTGTGACACTGGACTCCCCGTGTGGCGTGTTGAGTGATTCGGCTAAGCAACTAGCGAGTAGTAGTTGTAAACTCTGCATATTAGGTTTGACCGAAGTCAAACTTCCTAAAGTTTGACCAAGTTTATAGAAAAATATAAACATTTACCATAACAAATATGTATGATGTGAAAGTACATTCAATAATGAATCTAATGGTATTTATTTGTTATTGTATATGTTAATATTTTTTGTTATAAGCTTTCTGAGAGTTTACAAAACTTGACTTTGCCCAATGCTAATATGCGGATTTTAATAAAAACAGAGGGAGTACACATTTGTTTTCTTAGTTTGTAGTGAACTAATCATTTGTTGAAATTGTGAAATAAATATATTAGGCTATTGACTTCGAATGTAATGGTCTATACAATTCAATAGTTACAATCATTGTCGAATCCCAAGATGTATACAAGGTCTATAGTACTGCACAACATGCTCAAACTCACATAATCCCAGTCAAATGAGAATCTAAATACATTTCATAGTTATTACTTTGTAGGATGCAACAAAAACAACCATAACTCTACATCAGCCATTATAGAAGCAACATTTTGACATATCCCAATGTGTGAATGAAACGTGTAGAGAGAGCTTTTGAAGATGGAGCAGATAGGGCGGAAAAGATTGTATGTAAGTGGACGAGAGAGTAGGAGACAAACCTAACAAGACAGAGAGAGAGAAATAGAGAGAGGAAGAAGTTATGTCTGTGAGAAAGATGGATACATGTAATATACATGAGATGCGTGTGCATCTGGATTCTGTATACGTGGAAGGAGAAGAGACAACATGTTTGATGAGAGAGCTGGAAAAACATGGACAAGAGGGGAAGGATCTCGTGGGTTGAGGGATTGACAATTTTGTGTGGGGGAGAGAGGGATTGGTAATTTTGTGCAAGAGAGAGAGAGGGTAGGGGGAGGAGTCAGTCAGCCGTCGTCACATCACCCTGCTTCCAAATGACCCCGCATTCTCTAGCGTGCGCACTACTAGGAAAAGGCCTACTAATGGCGCACCAGTTTTGCCTACTAATGGCGCACTACTGGTGCGCCATTAGTATCACACCACTAGAATTTTTTACTAATGGCGCACCACTTGTGCGCCATTAGTATACCAGATACTAATGGCGCACCAGTAGTGCGCCATTAGTATGCCTAGAGGTGCGCCATTACTATCTGACTTAGTAATGGCGCACCACATAGAAGTGCGCCATTAGTAATAAAATTTTTTCAATTTTTTTTAAAAAAATTCAATTTTTTTATTTTTTCTTAATCTCGGGTCAATATGCTTAATCTCAGGTCAAATCGCACTCTGTGGGCAAACTTCCCGGAAGGTCACCTATCCTCACACTACTCCAACCCGAGCACGCTTAACTTCGTAGTTCTAACCAACCCAGCACCACCTCACTTCACAAGCACTTGTTGATATATCTATCATATCAATCCTATTAAACCTTGCTGATGTCTAGGACTTTGTTCATGTTCATGAGTATGATGAAATTTTGAAAAAATATTTCAAACTTCCCAGTCATATTACGTGCCATATTTTGAAAAATAATTCAATTTTTTTTTCGAAACCAATTTTTTTCTCTGTTACTAGTGGCGCACCTAGCATACGGTGCGCCACTAGTAAGTTTGAATTTTTTTGCCTCCGGATCTTAAAAGCCCCATAACTTTTTTTCTGTTAGGTTTTTGGGGATTTTGAAAATGTTTAACGGGGTTCCCCCAGTTAAATTCGGATGTAATTTTTCGAGTAGATGATTTTTCATATAGAAAACTTTTTAATCCGAGTTCGTATGCAAACCATTTTACAAATTTCAGAGAGATTTTACAAATAAAGTCAAAATTCATATTTGTAAATTTTCCCAACAACTAGACCACATATCACATGGGAAACTTATTTTCTTTTATTTTTTTGACATTTTCATCATTTTCTTTTATTTTTTTAAACTGAAAAGGCGGTCCACAGGGGGGGTGGTGCATTCGGTGGAAGTTTTGGGCCAAATTAGTAATGGCGCACCATGGGAGTGGTGCGCCATTACTAGTTAAACTAGTAATGGCCCACCACACCCACGGTGCGCCATTACTAGTTTTGAAAAAAAACAAATTCTGAATTTTTTTTGAAAAAAACTTAGTAATGGCGCACCAGTTGATAGTGTGCCATTACTATTTTTAACTAGTAATGGCGCACTGTCAACTGGTGCGCCATTACTAGTTTTTAAAAAATAAAAAAAATTGAAAATAATTTAAAGAGAATTCCTTATTTGACACTACTTCAAAATATGTTTCCTTATTTGACACTAGAATTTTCTTTCTTCTCTATTTGACACTTGGTCTAATTTGTTTTACCCAATATGACATCGCCGTCAATTCCTTTAGCCTCTTCCGTCAACTAGGACCATAGTACCCTTCCATGAATCGTTGTGCAACGCTGGGAAAAAAGATGACCCAATCCTCGCGTCCATGTCTAGAGAGACCACATCATTTGTTTCCCCGATCCAGTACAGAGCTACAGCGGCGGCGCGGTATGCTCAAAATTGGGTGTCGTTTATTTGGAATTGGCCACGGCCCCTGCTTCCGGCAAGACGCGCGTACAATTAGCATTTTTTCCTTTTTGATGAGACAAGCGCGTACAACTAGCAAAGCTCCGGTGATACGTTCTCGCGAGACGGATAAGCACACACACGTATTATTGATTATTCAATGTTTTTGATTTTTTAGGCAACCAATGTTTTTGATATAGCTTATAGCATCTCTAGCAGACCCCGTATATCGGCGACCCACAAAACTCGTTTACAGTTTGCGGAAAAACGACTTTGCGGGCCAGCGGCGTGATTCCGTCCGCAGATATGGCCGGATTCACCGGCGGCGGACGAGCGGAACCGATGGCGGGCGGCTGTGGAAGGGGGTGGAGAACGCACGCGAACTAAAATGTCCCTCCCGTCAACCACTTTTCGGAGATACCGGGCACCGTGGAGTCGAGGGGGGAACCTGTGTTTTCGTGGGTTGGAGGTCGGATTTTACCATGCCCCACAAAAAAAATTACGGGTCCGACGCGTTTACAGTGTCTGATCGGAAGACTTTTTTCGCGCGAACCCGTATTTTGACGGCTATTTTACCGCTATGGTGGCGGTGCATCGTGGCAGAGTGCGCAGGCCGGTGGCAGTTGGGTGCTCCTCGCCGCGAGGGAGTTCGTGCCTGGCCAGATCCGAGCAGGGCGGAGGTGAGGATGGATGGTCGGTGCTCGACCGGTGGGCTGGTGGCGCAGCGGGCCTGGCGGGGCCTGGCAGCGGTGGGGTGGTCCATTTCTGGTGGTGGTGGCGCTAGCTGAAGGCGGTGGCGAGTCCCACGAGCAGGTTGGTGGCGGCGCTTCGATGGCTCGGCCAAGATGAAGTCTTGGCGAGCAGCGAGCGGCTGGTCAATCCTGTGCGGCGTGGCGAGCGACGTTGCTCTTCTGCTAGTGTCGCCTGGGTTCTTCCGTGGAGAGGCAGGTCTGGTCAGACGCAAGGCTGTCCCTTGGTGGGTGACAACCGTCACGGGCGTCCCGGACCTGGCCGGAGGTGCTGGTTGGCTATGGCACGCCTAGGCATACTCTCAAAAAAAAACTATGTAACCAAAGCAGGCAGCTTGATCATTGATGGATTATAGGTAACACACAACACACGTACGCGGAATCGCAAGTTGCTAGAGGCGCGATACAGTTTCAATAGTTCCGTGACTCAGGTCATTTCTCTCCCCGCGTGTGTTGCTGCCTAGTCCGTGGCTCAACTCGTTGCATGTAACATGATCTTGATATAGCATTTATGTAACATGATTTATTTAGCTGTGTAGAAAATCCAGTCATCAAATATACGGATCTCAGATGGCCATTCAACCTTGACCACATATCTCATATACTTCTTTGTCTTTTTTTTGGGTGAAACATATACTTCTTTGTCTTTAATAGTAAGAAATTGGGTCGCAGAATGCATCAAGGGTAGTAACGTCCTTTTACATCTCTACTTAACGCCGTTAGAGTTAAAAATGAACTAGAGTGTCATACATGGAATAAAATTTACGCCTGGTGTCAAATAGGGAAGAAAAACTTTTTCAGTGTCAAATAAGGAATCGGATCTTAAGATAGTGTCAAATAAGAAAATCTCTCAATAATTTACTAGTGGCGCATCGTGGATGTGGTGCGCCATTACTAGTTTAACTAGTAATGGCGCACTATTCACTGGTGCGCCATTACTAGTTTTGAAAAAAATGAATCTTTTTTTGTTACTAATGGCGCACCGTGGATGTGGTGCGCCATTAGTATTTGGACACTAATGGCGCACCAACACATGGTGCGCCATTAGTATATACTAATGGCGCACCACATGTCTGGTGCGCCATTAGTGGCCATATCATCTATAGCCCTTTCCATCATAGCTTTTGAAGATGGAGCAGATAGGGAGGGAAAGATTGTATGTATGTGGACGGGAGAGTAGGAGACAAACCTAACGAGACAGAGAGAGAGAGATAGAGAGAGAAAGAGAGAGAAAGAGAGAGGAAGAAGTTAGGTCTGTGAGAAAGATGCATACATGTAATATACATGAGATGCGTGTGCATCTGGATTTTGTATACGTGGAAGGAGAAGAGACAACATGTTTGATGAGAGAGCAGGAAAAACATGGACGAGAGGGGAAGGATCTCGTGGGTTGAGGGATTGACAATTTTGTGCGGGGGAGAGAGTGATTGGTAATTTTGTGCAAGAGAGAGAGAGAGGGGGTGGGGGAGGAGTCAGTCAGATGTCGTCACATCACCCTCCTTCCAAATGACCCCGCATTCTCTAGCGCGGTGTGGTCGCAGTCTTTGATCTGCTCGATGCCCTCTTTGAAGATTGAGGTGTTGTGCATGTTGGGGTGCAAAGAAGCACAAGCGAGAGTGGTCGCCGTATAACCTTGGATGGGGATGAATTGTGTGCTCAGGGGAGTGTGTGTGTGTGTTGTGCTGCATGTGTCTGTGTGTGTGTGTGTCAGATATTGAGAGAAAACAAACCCAAGGATAAAAATGGGTATTCACAAAGAGATTGTGCGGGCCTTGAGGTGGGCAGGGGCCGGGTGAGGGTGTCAAAATGTGCGCGTTGATGCATGTGTTGCATGCGACCGTGCGAGGGACGAACGAATCGAGAGAGATGGTTGTTATGTTACGGATACTCCTCTCTTTGTCTCTCCCTCCCTCTCTCTCTCTCACACACACACACGCGCACACACACAAGTAAGGCCCTGTTTGGTTCCAAATAAGTCAGCAACTTATAAGTCGAAAAGTGCAAAAAGTGACTTATTTTGCCAAACAGACCCAACTTATAAGTCACCCCAACTTATAAGTCATAAGTTGCTCCACCCCAACTTAAAACTTATAAGTCACCCCTTTTTACATGGGTCCCATCACCTTTATATTAAAAAATAAGGTGGGAAGGTGTGGTCAGGTGACTTATAAGTTAGATGACAACCAAACAGGCGTGAGTTATAAGTCACTGATTTTAAGTCACCTGACTTATAAGTCAGGTGACTTATTGGAACCAAACATGCCTTAACTAGAAGACCGTTCTCTCATGTATACACAACGTATCGGCATCTGTCTATGTCTCACTCGTGCATGATCATTTGCACATTCACACCTCTCTATGTCTGTATCACATGCACACCGTCTCCACATTGCCCTTCCGCCACAACACACATATGGACACATACACACGTTCTCTATCAGTCACACACATAAAATCAGTATTAAAAAAAACAAGGGCGCACCTAAAACGTCCAAATCCAAAAAAACCCGAACTGGAGCTAAATTCAAATATATGGAAATATTGCAGCGTCAAGAACTTTCACAGGAAAAAAAGTTGAGTAATATTCGAGGATTGTTTTCACACACACAAAAAAGGTTCAGTGGATGTCCTTCGAGCGCGACACAGTGACGCACCATTCAATTAACCGTGCGGCCGTGGTTCACGCGCTTGCACATGATTCCATATCGTGGCTGTGGTACTAACTAATAAAAGCACTGCCTAAGTCTAATGTTTACATGTACTAGTACGGTTTTCTTTTAAGTTTGACCAACCTTATATATATATAACTAAAGTAAGCTCCCACACGCGCACTCATCAATATGCCGCCGCCGCCGTTGCGCATGCCGGCGCCTGCCTGCTCCGGCCAACAATTTCTCGGCCATCATCGCCGTGTCGCTGCCATCCCTGTGCCATGAAGCCGAAGGCTCGCCCGCTCACGTCGTCTGCAGTCCCTCCTCGCGATGCCACTGCGCTGCCAAGCACGCGAGCAGCTAGTGGAGCCGCGTCTATGCATGGAGCGTACGAAGAGGAGGACGAGCGCGTGCTCCAGCACGCCGACGAGGAGGAACTACCGTGTCATTGTCGTCTCCGACTGCGCGGAGGAGGCGCGCATGGTGGATGTCGCGGCGGAAGCCGGTCGCGCGTGCGTCGAGCCCGTAAACCGGGTGCGGACGCGGAATCTACCTTCGAGACCTTCAATGCCATGTGGATCCTGCAATCTGAAGGAGAAATTTGGGTCAGTCGACTCATGTGAGCCGTTTGATGCAACATGGATGGCTAGAAGGGATTCTTCCACCTCTTCTGCCGTCTTCTTCCTTCGCTCCGTCGAACTTCTTTCACAAATCGACTGACCCAAATTATACTACTGTTGGGGAACGTAGTAATTTCAAAAAAAATTCCTACACACACGCAAGATCATGGTGATGCATAGCAACGAGAGGGGAGAGTGTTGTCTACGTACCCTCGTAGACTGTTCGCGGAAGCGTTATATCAACGCGGTTGATGTAGTCATACGTCTTCACGATCCGACCGATCCAAGTATCGAAAGTATGGCACCTCCGAGTTCTGCACACGTTCGACTCGGTGACGTCCACGCCTTCTCGATCCAGCAGGAGGGGCAAGGTAGTAGATGAGTTCCGGCAGCACGACGGCGTGGTGACGGTGTTGGTGAAGAACAATCTCCGCAGGGCTTCGCCTAAGCACTACGAAAACTATGACAGAGGATAAACTAGAGGGGACGGGGTTGCCGGCACACGGTTTGGTGTTTCTTGATGTCTTTTGGGTGCT
Organism: Triticum urartu; assembly: GCF_056163025.1. Lineage (NCBI taxonomy): Eukaryota > Viridiplantae > Streptophyta > Magnoliopsida > Poales > Poaceae > Triticum > Triticum urartu. Next base: position 118,652,029 of record NC_141876.1, on the reverse strand, counting down.
AGCCCTACCCCTCTATTTATATGTTGAGCCCCGGGGTCGAAACTTGGAGTAAAAGCCTCCACAAAGTCGGTTTCACCCGAAAGGCAAGAGTCCTTCTCGGACTCCATGGCCAGACGCCAGGGTTCCCGGCGTCTGGACCCAGACGCCAGGGACCCTGGCATCTGACCCCTGGAGTCCACAAAACTTCCTTTTGGGCTTACCAAAAACCTTGTGGGCATTCCCCTTTGGCCCAAATAAAGTGTTCTCGTACCCAAACATTTCGGGAAACATCCAAAACCCCTTCCGGTGAATTCCGGAACCCTTCCGATGACCAAACACTATTATCCCATATATCAAACTTTATCTCCGGACCATTCCGGAGTTCCTCGTCATGTCCGTGATCTCATCCCGGACTCCGAACAACATTCGGTCATCAACATACATAACTCATATAGTACTATATCGTCAACGAACGTTAAGCGTGCGGACCCTACGAGTTTGAGAACTATGTAGACATGACCGAGACACCTCTCTGGTCAATAACCAATAGCGGGACCTGGATGCCCATATTGGCTCCTACATATTCTACGAAGATCTTTATCGATCAGACCGCATAACAACATACGTTGTTCCCTTTGTCATCGGTATGTTACTTGCCCGAGATTCGATCGTCGGTATCTCAATACCTAGTTCAATATCGTTACCGGCAAGTCTCTTTACTCGTTCCGTAACACATCATCCCGCAACTAACTCATTAGTTGCAATGCTTGCAAGGCTTAAGTGATGTGCATTACCGAGAGGGCCCAGAGATACCTCTCTGACAATCGGAGTGACAAATCCTAATCTCGAAATACGCCAACCCAACAAGTACCTTCGGAGACACCTGTAGAGCACCTTTATAATCACCCAGTTACGTTGTGATGTTTGGTAGCACACAAAGTGTTCCTCCGGTAAACGGGAGTTGCGTAATCTCATAGTCATAGGAACATGTATAAGTCATGAAGAAAGCAATAGCAACAAACTAAACGATCAAGTGCTAAGCTAACGGAATGGGTCAAGTTAATCACATCATTCTCCTAATGATGTGATCCTGTTAATCAAATGACAACTCATGTCTATGGTTAGGAAACATAACCATCTTTGATCAACGAGCTAGTCAAGTAGAGGCATACTAATGACACTCTGTTTGTCTATGTATTCACACATGTATTATGTTTCCGGTTAATACAATTCTAGCATGAATAATAAACATTTATCATGATATAAGGAAATAAATAATAACTTTATTAGTGCCTCTAGGGCATATTTCCTTCAACTACTAGTACAAATGTATTAAGTACAGTAGGAAAACGAAGATACAAGCAATAGCACCAAATGCAAGAAGAACGGTAGTAAGACATAGTCCTAGTACTACTGTACGTACTAAAGAGTTCAAATAACGAGAAAGAACATAAACATAGTTCTACTGGGGCCTCAGCACAACACACCCTTGAAAATAAACTAAGCAACTAGTCCGCTTGACACTGCAGTAGAACCAGCATGAGCGACGGCACTGCCACCTACTCGGAGTCCGAGTCCACATCCTCGACTTCGTCCTCGTCCCTCTTCCTCTTCCTCTTAGCCGACGCTTCTTTGCTTGAACCAGACACTGGGCTCTGATTCTTCATCCAACCCTTGTAGATATTTAAACAAAGGTAGGCATCCATTGCTGCGTACAGGATGTGATCTTCATCTAATGTCTTCGACTCCCATGCATGATGAAACTCGTGATGAGGTTTCTTTAGTTTAGCGTATGAAGGATCAATCATGGCTGCTGCCAGGGTCAGCATTGAAGGTTGAGAGGAGGACACCAGGCTTGCCTTCTGGAGATCAAAGGGCTGGCCTACAACGAGACCTATCCGACGCAGGACATCCATGTCGTTCTTAAAGCCTACAGTAACGAATTTCACTCTTTTGGCCTTGAGGAAGTTCTTAAAATCCTGGCACTCAACATCGGCATGGCATATGTGGTAGACCAAGCAAACGTTATGTACCCAAACCTGGATCACGGCAGGCTTCTTCCTCTCTTCGTCCTTTAGATCCTTCTCTCGTCCTAGGACTGTGGTGTACTCAACATCTAGCCCAGCGACCCACTCATCCGTTGAACTGTTGAACATGCGTAGGAAGCGAGCAAGCCATGCTTTCACCGTCTCGGATCCACGTGTGTAGATGACAATGAACTGATCGCCGGTGATGGCTCTAACCTGGTACTCAGCGGCGACCATGGAGATTTGGGAGGCCATGGATTTTGGAGGAGGGTTAGGAGAAGTTGAACTGTTGTACCCCGCAAAAAAAAACTGGGAGCAAACTACTGTGAAAGGACGGGACGACTGGGAGCGAACTGTTGTAAGGTAGAAGACGGGGACGAGTAGGGCGTGCGAACGGCGTGGGGTTGCTGGCTTGCCCGGTGGATAAACGGCTGCAAGCCCCCAGAGAGTTCTCGAGAACTATGCGGGACCCACTAGATGTCATGTCTACTAGACCCATATTGTAAGCCTGACGGTATAGCTTCTGCCTGTTCGCACGCCATGTCGGCGCGTGGATGTAACTTCACTTAATTCCGTCAAACGTCGTGCCTCCCACGACCTTCGCCTCCCTCGCGCGGTCGCGCCCTTTGAGACTTCGACCGGCTATAAATGAGCAACTTTTTTGCCTTTTTTAGACAAGCATTTTTTTGCCTACTCCGCATGCATGATACTCCCTCTGGTCCTTTTTACTCCCGTCAACCGTTTGCAAAGTGTTTAACCAAATTTATACTTTTTTGAACACCACCTTATATTAATTAACCAGCCACACCAGTACACTCATTCGATACAATATTCACCACACAGGGCGGTACATTATTTACAAGAATACCATCTAATCTATTGTCAAAGCTATACTTAGCGATTAAGTGTGCCACCTTATTGGCCGAACGGCTAATCTTTGACAATTGAAGATTGTTGATCAACTTCAAGATGCTCAATGCTTTCATCTTCAGGTCACGCATATCAGACCTGTCATAGTCCCCCGATGCAAGAGACGCTACCACAAAAGCGCAATCAGTCTCTAAAATTACAGGATTATGAAGAGAAATACCTATGTAGAGACCGGTAATGCAAGCCCTAAGCTCCGCTTCCTCCACGCTTTGACAGGCATCAATGAAATCCCACGACCAAATTTATACTAAAAATATCAATATCTACAATACTGATTATAATGAGTATAAGAACTATGTTTTATAATGAGTGTAAAAATATTGATTTGACATTGTGAATGTTGACACATTTTTCTATAAGTTTGGTGAAAGTAGAGGTACATTGACTTCAGACAAAACTTAAATGCACAATGCAGAGTAGTTCCTCCGTCCAGGTGCGTGCCATGTCTTATCTTGTCATCACAACAAGGTTAGCTATTAGAGTACCACTACCTCCCTTCTAGTTTAAAGGGCTCGATTCAAAAATTTCACCTACTCTTAGCAAGATAGTAGAGGCGGTGGAGTAGTTTTTGAAGTCTGCAAAAGTACTCAACTAGTGCTGTCGTTCTTCACAAAAAAATGTGTTTACCAATGCATGCATGAACACTAGTTACTCTAACCCCCCTCTCTTCTTTAATTCTTTGCCACATCAGCATGTTTGCTATTCCCGTGTGCATGATACCAGCTAAGATACCACCATTATGGCCAGCCTTAATCATCGCATGCAATAATTTAGTGCACCTTGAAATATGAACATGTGTGGGGCATATATGTTTTTAATGACTTGAGACTATACCTAGCCCGGCATGCAAGGTGACTTATTATGCACCATTCCCCATACCTGCAGGAAGCCCATTCGTCTCCAAATATTTTCCTCTCCATGTGTGGAAATAATATGCCTACCAAACTCTCCTTCTCCCTCCGGCGGTCACACCACTCCACCCCGTGTGAAAAAATCTGCATGCATGACTCTCCTCCCCCCACACTCGTCCAATCCGTTGTGACCAGCAATATTTCCACCCCTTTGCTCCCCCGTAATTTACTCCGACAAATATGCCCCCGTAGCTGTTACTTAACTGTAGGTGCATTAGGTCACTGACATATGGGCCCAACAGGGGTCTGGCCCACATGTCAGTGACGCAACTAGACCTGCAGTTAAGTCAGTGCAGCTCAGTCCAAATCTTACATAGGTGTGCCATTGCTCGCTATAAATACTGCGCCTCCCACGACATTGCTATCTCCTCCCCCTCACGTTCACGTTCATCGCTATCTCCTCCCCCTCCCTCTCACGTCGATCCTCTGGCGACTCCGGGATGGTGAACGGGTAGCACGTCTCGTACTTGATGTTCTCCGCCAAGGGCCAGCAATGACCGCTGCACGCATCCGTGAGGTGATGCACCATGTCCGCCGGCGAGCCACAAAATGGCATCGGGCACTCATAGTAGTGGACGAAGGGCTCCTTGGAGGCATCGACCAGGCCGTCCATGAAACGGGAGTGGCTGTAGGGGACGTCGCGCCAGTTGAATATATGAGAAAGTTACTACGAGATTTAATCCGAATAAGCACAAAATAAATCATGAATTCTACCACGATTTCGAACAGGAAGGACGGAAACACATACGGTGCAACGGGAGCAGCACCGTTGGCCTTGAGGTTGTCGCCCATGTCCAAACACCATGTAGAGACGGTCTTTGAGCACGGTTCGTAGTCGTTCCACGCTCGAGCATTGAAGTTTGTAACTATTTGAGATTAGAATATACTACTCCTCCGGTGCTAGTAGTAGAGCAGAGTCCTAATCTACTACTCTACTCAAGCAAGTTAGGGCATAGCACTGTAGGGAGTACCAGTACTGTGATCACTCAAGCAAGTTGTCTGGCATCGACATGACCCTACGCTACTGGTATGTGTCTCGTAAGTCAAGCGGCGTGTTGTAGTCATCATCAATTGTCCACTTCCCGCAGCATATATTTGCTTCTCCATCTTTGTCCGCACATAATCTCGTCCAATCTTCCATCCCCACTAAGGCGCCTCCCCCCTCGTCCAAAACCCAAGCACTAACAATGGCAGAACCGAGCAGCGTCCGCCGAAAGAGTGGCTGAAATTCGCTCCCCACAGAGGTAATCAAGCTCATTGTTTCGCGTGTGGACAATCTCGGCACCATGCCGCTCGCCGCGTGCTTGTCGGGGCTGTACCGTTTACTCAAAGCCCTCTGGCCGGAGCTTTTTAAGCCAGCTCCTTGCTTGCTGATGCCGCCTGATCTTCAGAAACCGCGTGTCATGCAGCATAACGATCGTAGGGTGGCGAGTATCAACCCCCTTGACTGTGATCTGATCCCCGTCAGCCTCAACTACATTAACGGTATGTACTGGGTCGGCATGAACACGTCTTGGATGGTGCTCATCGACGGTCGCGGCAGCTGGATGCTCGTGGAGGTCTACACCCGGCGATTGATCCCCCTTCCTTCGATTAACACTTCACTGCTTTGGCACCGCGGCCCAGAATACTCGGAATCTTACAGTAGCCAACATGATACCAAGTTTGATTTGCTCAAGGTTGTAATCTGCCAAGTGCCCACAAGATCTGTGAATTATAAAGACTTCGGGCTAATTGTGTTCTTCAACCGTGGTCTCGCCTATCTGACAGGTCACTGTGGTAAGTGGATAAATTTGCACGTCCATGGCAGGATCATAAATCCTCCATGGTTCTCTGATGCCATCGAACACAAGGGCTTCATTTACGCTGTCGACTCCTTCTATGGCTGGACGTATTGCTAGCCTACTCTAGTCATCGCTACAAACGGCTGTTACAACAGTATGTTACTTTCCTATGATATCATGATGGCTTGCTTATATTACTATCAACATTTGCTGAAAAAATATTCATGCTCATAACATGCTATTCTTAAGATTGACTAAATCAAGAGCCCTTTTTATTTGACTCCAACTTGATATGATGTTGTAGGCCGCCTGGTGTCCCTACCCTTCCTAATCCCAGAACCTTTCAAAGAAAAGCGGCATGGCAGTTGCAGGTGGTTCCTGGCTCGATTAGACGGCGGCGAAAGATTGATGATCGTTCGCACGTACCGGACGTGTTGTTTTGCGGAATACAATCACAGTCACTGCAAGGTCTTTGAGCAGGATCCCAGCTTCTCTGGGCCTTCAGGAATTTTTGACTAGAGGCTGGTAAGTAGCCTTGGTACACGCTCTCTGTTTGTCGGACTGAATTATCCGATTAACCAGGAGATAACCGACAGCAAGGATCATGATGGCAGCGCAGTTTCGTTCATCAGGCAAAACTATGTGTACACAGCGTACCATGCGTCTCTGCATGCACCATACCCTGATATGTGCTGCCATGCTCTGCAGCCCAAAGTAGGAGAGAGGGTCCCAAGTATCATACTTCGACCTGCTGGCTGGAGTTTCCCCCATCAGGCACCCATCTGGTTCAAGCCGTCGGCCAATCTCCACAGCTTAATAAATAGTAACGTCTAACTGAGCCAGTTAGTTAGATGCGTACACTTGGTGTAGTAGGATCTTTATTTAGTTTGATGTATACACTTGTTCTTTTTTGGTAGCCCTTTTGTAATGATGGTTGATGTTTGGTTTGGAAGAGAGAGCTGCGTCTTCACTCTTCTGGCCTGCTTACTGCTTTTGTTGCACCCCCAGCCCTGGTTGCTGCTGCTGTTTTCAATATACAATCAGTAGTATATTTTGTCTATTGGTTGAATAAATGTGCTGTTAGAATTACAAACACAATGTTTTGGAAGTCGTTGCACGGTTCGATCCTTTAGTGCCCCGTACCGTACGTAGCGCATACTATTTTTCGTACAGAACACATTTTCCACTTATTGATAACATGCAGCCCACTGATGAAGGCCCAATAGAGAAGCCCATAATTAACTGGAAGGGAGGCTCTCACATGGATCCAGCCCAGGTACATGCTCATGGTCCCCTAAACATAAATAAATAAAGCTAAATGCTCATGCACCAGTTCTTTGGGAAAATAGGTAGCCCACTATTTCTTTTTGAAGAATACCCAAGCTAGGCCTATTTGTTTTCTCCGAATTACTGGGCCACAAATCTTTCAAGACAAGGAGGGATGCATTCCGGCCTGGCTAAAGAGTATGGTCAATGTCTGTTAAAAGTAATATCAAAAGGGGTTGAAAATTCCAAAAAAATTATAGCAAATGGGATATAAGTTTCTTTTTTTTTGTTTTTGTTCTTCACTGATATCTTATATGTATTTCATTGGATTTAACATGACATAGTACTAATTTATTTTTAAATTTGTTTTAGTATGGCTATTAATTTTTGGATTAAGAATATTTCGTCCCCCAGCAAAAATTTGCAAATTTTCAAAATTTCCCACATATTTAGTTATTTTTTGACCCTGGTACTGACCAGAAAATGGCCAGCAATTCTAAAAATGGAAAATGGGCTGCAATAAATTCCATATGAATTAGAAAATGAGTAAAAATTATAAAAATAATAGCAAATGGGCTGTACACGTCACAGATTTCGAGGCTGACTTGTTTACGCAAGGCTTTGTCAGTGAACACACGATTCTAGCAGCAGTGACTGTTGGATGTCCATCCAACGGCCGACGTGCTTCTTCAATCTCTGATCTTCCTGCTCCAACCACCTAAACTAGCGTCGGCGGGACTGCATGCTCCCTCCTCTTGTGGCCCACTGTGATGCCGCGCAGGCTTCCCCGGCCCACCCTACTCCCTCCGCTGGCCTGGCCGCACGCAATCAACCGCCTCCTTATTACGTGAAAAAAATGATTCCTCCCACTGACATCTGGGGTGCACCGGTTGGGAGGCTGACCTGTGGGCCTACTAAGTTGACGCGTATGCAGGGCTTGTCAACTTAGTCAACAAACGATTCTAGCAGCAGTAACCGTTGGGTTTGAATCGAACGGTCCTGCTGCTTCTGCAATCACTGCTCTTCTTGCACCAGCCGCCCAAACCAGCGTCAGGGAGACCGCCTGCTCCCGCCTCCAGTGGCCGGCTGTGCTGCCGTTGAGGCCTCATCACCCCCTACTACACCCGCCGCTAGCCAGGCCCTGCGGCGACGGCAGCCTCACACCGCAGCCGAACCAGTGAACCCTCGTACTCCTCTCCGCGTGGGCATCCACTGTCGCGTCTTCCCTGGCTCCGCGTCATCCCATTCCTAGGCCTCGCCGTCGTCCACCGCCTTGGTGCTCTCGGCGCGGCGTGGTCAACGTGGTCAACGACATTCCATCGGAAGAGTACTGTACGTGGAGAGGCTGACAGCTGGGTCCACGGCCACAGCCCAGTTTTTTTGTGATTTGCCAAGTAAGTCGCTTTGTTAGGCCTGTTGGGCTACAAATCTTTCAAGACGAGGAGATCTTTCATTCGGCTGGCCGAGAAAATGGCCCATCAGTAATGAGAAATGGGTTGTACATTTTTGAAACACATCAAACTGGCAATTAGTTTCAAATATCTTTTTTTTTCATTTCGAGATTTTAAATTACATTAATTTTTATGCGTGGAGAATTTGTTGGATTTTATATTGATATACATTTATTTTTAAAATCAGTTTGAATGTGAGTTGAAATTTTGGGATTAAAAACAGTTCGGACCGCAGCGAAATATGCAAAATTTCGTATAATTTTTTAACCGTGGCCACAATATGGGCTGTAGTGCTAACAAAAAGAATATGGGCTCCAAAAAAACCTTAATAATTAGCAAATGGGCTGTAAATTATTAGAAATAATGGCAGATGGGTTGTATGTTGTTTTCCACAGATTTGAGGCTTTCCTAAAAAAAGGTTGACGCACAAGCAGTGACTGTTGGATGGCCATCCAACGGCCGTCGTGCTTCTTCAATCTCTGCTCTTCCTGCTCGAGCCGCTCAAACAAGCGCCGGCGGGACTGCCTGCCCCCTCCTCCCCGCGGCCGGCTCTGCTGCCGCGCAGGCCTCACCGCCCCACCGTACTCCCATCGCTGGCCTAGCCATCCCTCTACTCACCCACACCTGCTTTTATTCTCCGGCGACGGCAGACAAACCAGTAAACCCTCGTACAGTCGTACTCCCCTCCACGTGGGAAACAACTATCGAGTCTTCCCTGCCTTCGTGTCGTTCCCTTCCTAGGCCTCGCCGTCGTCCACCGCCCTGTGCTCTCGGCGCGGCCTGGTCAACGTGGTCAATGACCGACATGCATCTGAAGTGGACTGTACGTGGAGAGGCCGACAGCTGGGTCCGCGGCTGCACGCAAGGAAATGCCTCCTTATTACGCGCAAAATAATGATTCCTCCACCTGACACCAGGGACCCACCGAAAGGGCCTCTGTATTTCGCAAAAAAAATGTTACTGCCGCTGACAGCTCAGACCCACCAGCTATATCTTCGCACGCAAGGAAGTGCCTCCTTATTACGCACAAAAAATGAATACTCCCCCTGTTAGCTGGGACCCAGTGTAGTGGCAGGCTGACTTGTGGGCCTACTAAGTTGACGGGGACGGAGGGCTTTGTCAACTTAGTCAATATGCATGATTCTAGCTCCAGTGACCGTACGATGTCCATCCAACGGCCGTAGTGCTTCTTCAACCTCTGGTCTTCTTGCTCCAGCCGCCCAAACCAGCGCCGGTCGTGCCTCGTGCTCCTGCCTCCCGTGGCCGGCTGCGATGCGGCGGAGGCCTCACCGCCCCCTACTACTCCCACCGCTGGCCAGGCCATCCCTCTACTCACCCACACCCCCTGTTATTCTGCGGCAACGGCAGCCTCACACCGCAGCGAACCAGTGAACCCTCGTACTCCTCTACGCGTGGGCATCCACTGCCGCGTCTTCCTCGGCTCCGCGGCGTCCCCTTCCTAGGCCTCGCCGTTGTCCACCGCCTTGGTGCTCTCGGTGCGGCGTGGTCAACGTGGTCAAGGAACAGCTTCCATCGGACATGGACTGTACGTGGAGAGGCTAACAGCTGGGTCCACGGCCGTAGCAAGGATGTGCCTCCTTATTACGTGCAAAATAATTATTCCTCCACCTGACAGCAGGGACCCACCGGACGGGCCACCGTATTTCGCGAAAAAAATGTTTCCCCCCTGACTGCTGGGACCCACCAGTTACACCTTCGCACGCAAGGAAGTGCGTCCGGGCAAAAAAACAAAATGATTCACCCCCCTGACTGCTGGGACCCACCAGCTACATCTTCGCACGCAAGGAAGTGCCTGACAGTCGGGACCCACCTGGTCAAAGCGTACGTAGCATTGTCATTCTGGTCGTGAACGTGTATGTACATACTGGTCGATGTAGAGGCGTGCACGTGTCGTAGTAGAGGTGCGCACGTAGCATGTACACGTATGTACAACGGCCAGGGTGCAAGAAAGAAAATACGGCCACATATGTGTACATACGGGCGGGGTCTCCAATGTCTACTCGCGCATACGTACGGCCAGGGCTCGTGTACACGACTGGGTCGGAACAGAGAAACAGCGTCGTCGTCGTGTTCATGGGGAGGCAACAGAATGCGTCGTGTTCATGGGGAGGCAACGGAATGCGTCGTGTTCATGGGGAGGCAACGGAATGCGTCGTGTTCATCGGGAGGCAACGGAATGCGTCATGTTCATCGAGAGGCAACAGAACGCATGGGAGCCAACCGGCTGGGTCGGAATGGAATGCGTGGTCGTGTTCATCGGTAGGGCTTGGACGGAACAGGCGATGGAAACGAGGCCTGGCGTACCACAGAACGGAGGAAACAGACCTCCTACGGTCGAAACAGGGGTCCTATTGATCAGGAGGGGTGTGGCGTACCGCAAAACGGAGGAAACGGACCTCCTACAGTCAAAACGGGGGTCCTGTTGATCGGGAGGGGTGAGGCGTACCGCAAAACAGATGAAACAGATCTCCTACGGTCGAAACGGGGGTCCTGTTCATCGGGAGGGGTGTGGCGTACCACAAAACGGGACTCCACGGGATACTATTCATCTCCACCGTCGACCTCCTCCAGCCTCCATGGGCTACCGTCGACCTCCTCCAGCCTCCACGGGCTCCTATTCATCCAGCCTACACCGCGCGCTACTCCACCGGCTACTGTTCAACCACCCCTCCACCTTTACTGTTCATCCAGCCGTCCACACCACGGGGTCCTGTTCAACCACCCCTCCACCGTCTATTGTTCATCCAGCCATCCACCACATCACGGGGTCCTGTTCATCCAGAGGCAACGCCACCGCTCACTATTCATCCACCCCCCCGCAACGCTCACTGTTCATCCAATTGTTCGGCTTTAGTTAGCAGCAGTGGCGAAGGAATCGCTCGATCGGGTTCAGTTAACAGCCATCGATCGATCGCTCGGGTTCAGTAACGCGTAGCCTGCAGTGCAATCGCTCGGGTTCAGTTAGAGCCAACGCCTCGCACACACGCGCGTACGTGTACGAGAGAAACGCGCATCGCTCGGCCCCGACCTCCCACCGTAACCAGGAACTCCCCGAAATTTTCCTCGCCCTCGCTTCTACCACGGTTTTTTCCGTCATGGACGGCCCAAAGAATGTCATGCAGCTGCGTCTCCAGCCCACCTAGGACGAAAAGCCCATTTTCTATCATGATTTTTTGTCATAGAAGTAGGAGCCCACCACATCTATGATGATACCGGGTTTTGTCACAATTATTGTCATAGAAGTGTCATATGTATGACCCAAAAAATTTTTTCGTTCGGCCCAAAATGTCACGGATGTGTCTTTTTTTTGTAGTGGGATGGCTTATCATGGTGGGAGCGAGTAGAACGTCGCCGGTGCCTAGAAGCGGGATGAGGCGTAGACACGAACGCCGGCGTACTTTACCCAGGTTCGGGGCTCTCCTAGAAGATAACACCCCTAGTCCTGCTCTGCGGGGTCTCCACATGATCACTAAGGCGCAAGTGGTACAATGGTGCTCCTTGAGCTATTTGCTAGAGGTGGAAGAAGGCAGGCACGCTCTCTCCTCCTCTAGGTATGAGTCTAGTCCTAACATGTCTGAACCCTTTGCATGGGTGCCCTGGGGGGTTTATATAGGCCTACCCCCAGGGGTACAATGGTAATCCAGTCGGGCATAGGGCCCGGCCATCAGTCTCTCTGGTCGCCGGCTTCTCCACCGACTGCTGGGGCCCGCCGCCTGGTGGGCCCTGTCGGCTGGTCTGGTACGGAGGCGACAGGCCGCCTCCGCCGCTCGCGGGTCTTGCCGGCAACGGATTACTGTAGCCGTGTTGCTAATGATGCGTGCTTGGTCAGGGAGGCGTGGCTACAGTCCCGCCGCCTGGTGGTAAATCACTGTAGCCACTCTGCATCTTATCTGGTTAATGGTGCGTGGGCCCCCGAGGAAGGATCGGGCCGGCTGCTGGGAGCCGGCCTCCCTCGGGTTCGACTGCTGTGTCTCCAGCCGTCTTCTGGGCTCTCGCTGACTGGTAGGGCCCACCATCTTCGGGCCGTACTGACAGGCGGTAGTGGGGACAGTGCTCCTCCTGACAGGAGTGACGTCAAGGGCAGAGTGGCAACAGTGCCTCGCCGGGCGGAGAGCTCCGCTGGTACGAGGCACTGTGGCCATGCCCGGCCTTGGATTCGGGGGAGGGGGGGTGGGCTACATCGCGGCCATACTCTGTCTTGTCTCCTTGATGAGGGCGCATACTTTGAGGGTGCCACGGGCCGACTGCTAGGGGCCGGCCTCTCTGGAGGCCGCTCACTAGGAGTCGGCCTGTCGTGAGGCCGTCTTCTGGAACCCGGCCGCCTTCGGCCAGTCGGCCTCTCAGCCAACCGGCCGCCGGAAGGCGGAGATCTATCTTGACATCTTGAGGGGCGCAGCCAGCCCCGTGGTCTTGAAAGGTTCAGGGGCCCGGGTTAGGCTACCCATGGCCCATTACTCCGACACCTGGCGTGGATAAGATCTCCTCGAGCCCCCGAAGATGAACCCTAGCCCCTCACTTTCCTCCCCTCATGCTGCTCCCCTTAATCCCGAGCTCGGCCTCGCTACTGTCACCATGGACCTCGACGTCCGCATGCACGCTGAGCTCGCCGCCGACTAGGACCTTGTCCTGGACCTCCGTCGCGCCTAGCTACATCACCTATGAAGACCAAATCGAGCTCAAGGCCCCAGTATCAAGTGGATCGACCACGACTTCATCCTCGGTGCCCGCCACTCGTTGTCGTAGATCTCCACCACCGGTGCATCCCCGGCCTCCCCGAGCACACCACCGGAACCATGGTGAGCTTCGTCGTCCGTTCCCCCGTTCATCCCTTCGAAATTTTCGCCGTAGCCGTCTATAACCGCCATGGCCGGCCCGCTGGAGCCGTGCGTCCATGTGTGTCCCTTCCCTAGTTGTGCCCTGGCCTCGTCCGCCCGCAGCCGTGGCCCCTGGCCGCGCCCAGGCATGTGCCCTGCATCCGCCTCGCATCGGCCACTCCCCTGCAGCCGACCATGCCTGGCCGCACCCGCCGTCGCATGCCTGCTGCGTCCACGTGCCCCGCACTCGCTCCGCTGCTACTATGCGTTGTTGCTGCTCTCCTGCTACTCTGCTGCTAGCTGCTGGTGGTTTTGCGTCGTTGCTCCTCTGCTTCTGCTTACTACTGCTGCTTCTTACTCCTCTTACTCCTCCGCTTGATGTTGCTGCTTACTGCTATGTGCTTGCTGTCGCGCGCCGCCGCGCACCGCTACCGCCCATGCGCCATAGTCGCCCTGCCCACACGCCCATCCGGATGCTCCCGTGTGCTCCCGTGCAATGGCTTGTGTTGTGTGCATGGCCATGCGTGTGGTGGCTTGTGCTACAGCACGTGGGACTAGCCCAATTAGTTAGGGCCAATTGCTATTTAGTTAGGGGTTAATTAGTGGCTAGAATAGTCTATGTACAAATGACAGGTGACCTCTTTTATTTAAAAGCCTAATTAATTGTTTGTGTCAGTGACAAGTAGGTCCCAATGCACTGTTCATCGGTTGACCAGTAAAATTGTTGAATGGGTCAACCCAACCCCTGGCCCCACATGTCATTGAGTGTGGCTAGTTACCTTCTAAGTATAAAAAAATATTTCACTGTTTATATTTCGAAATTAAATAAATTAAGAAATCCATTAAAACTTTAAGAATTAATATAAAATAATCCGTAACTCGGATGAAAATACTTTGTACATGAAAGTTGGTCAGAACGACGGGACGAATCCGTATACGCAACCCGTTCGTCCACCACGCATCCCTAGCATAGCAAACACGCTACTTCCCCCCTCCGAGTCATCTGTCCGAAAACGTGAAACACTGGTGATACTTTCCCGGATGTCTTCCCCCTTCGCCGGTAACACCTCCTACCGCGTTAGGGCACACCTAGCTCCACGTATTGTCATGTTATGTTTTGTGATGCTTTGTTTGCTCCGTATTTACTGTTTCTCCCCCTCTTCTTCTCTGGTAGACCTCGAGAGCAACGTTGATGCCCCTAAGTACGACTACGTCGACGACGACCCCTCCTCCTTGCCAAAGCAACCAGGCAAGCCCCCCCCTTGATCACCAGATATCGCCTATTCTTCTCTCTACTGCTTGCATTAGAGTAGTGTAGCATGTTACTGCTTTCCGTTAATCCTATTCTGATGCATAGCCTGTCATTGTTGCTACAATTGTTGATACCTTTCCTACAATCCTAAATGCTTAGTATAGGATGCTAGTTTATCATCAGTGGCCCTACATTCTTGTCAGTCTGCCATGCTATACTATCGGGCCGTGATCACGTCGGGTGTTGATCACGGGTATATACTACACTTATTACACATGATACATGTTGTGACTAAAGTCGGGTCGGCTCGTTGAGTACCCGACGGCCCTCTGTGTGAATCTTTGTGGCGGAACGACAGGGCAGGTTGAGACCACCCAGGTGAGTGGTGGGCCAGGCTCTTGTCGGCGTTCGCGGTTACTTCAAAATAACACGCTTAACGAGATCTTGGTATTTGATCTGAGTCTGGCCACTGGCCTATGCACACTAACCAACTACGCGGGAACATTTATGGGCACTCGACGTCATGGTATCAACCAAAGCCTTCGTGTCGTCAGCGACTGAGCGGCACGCGCCGGGTTGGACCGCGTAACACAACTTCCTTTGTAATGGAGGTTGCTAGGTCTGCTCACCGGCCATGTACGCAACGTGCAGGTGTGCAATGGGTGATGGGCCCAGACCCCTGCGCGCATAGGATTTAGATCGCCGTGCTGACCTCTATGTTATGCCTAGGTGGGGCTGCGATGTGTTGACTTTCCGAGGTCGGGCATGACCCAGGAAAGTGTGTCCAGCCAAAGGGGATCGAGCGTGTTGGGAAATGTGGT
Organism: Triticum urartu; assembly: GCF_056163025.1. NCBI lineage: Eukaryota > Viridiplantae > Streptophyta > Magnoliopsida > Poales > Poaceae > Triticum > Triticum urartu. The sequence goes on along the minus strand of NC_141876.1, from coordinate 118,636,773 downwards.
GTACCCCTGCAGGGAAGTTTATCTATTCAAATAGCTGTGTCCCTCAGTAAAAGGACGACCCGGAGTTGTACCTTGACATTATGACAACTAGAACTGGATACTTAATAAAATACACCCTTTCAAGTGCCAGATACAACCCGGTGATCGCTCTCTCATAGGGCGACGAGGGGAGGATCGCAGGGTAGGTTTATGCTATGCGGTTATACTTGGTTAATTTACCATCTACTCTCTTCTCCTGCTTCAAGATGGAGGATGCCACAAGCATAGTCTTCGATAGGACTAGCTATCCCCTCTTATTCTGGCATTCTGCAGTTCAGTCCACATATACTACCCCTTTCATTGATACCAATGCATATGTAGTGTAGCTCCTTGCTTTGCGAGTACTTTGGATGAGTACTCACGGTTGCTTTGCTCCCCCTTTTCCCCCTTTCTATACCCGGTTGTTGCAACCAGATGATGGAGTCCAGGAGCCAGAGGATCCCGAGGATGTTTCTACATGGAGTTCGGCTTCGAGGAGTAGTTAGGAGGTCCCGGGCAGGAGGCCTTGCCTTTTCGATTGTTGTTACTTTTGTGCTAGCCTTCTTAAGGCAAAATTGTTTAACTTATGTTTGTACTCAGATATTATTGCTTCCGCTGACTCTTGTGTCTTCGAGCATATGTATTCGGGCCTTTGAGGCCCCTGGCTTGTAATATAAAGCTTGTATTTTTTTATTTGTGTCTAGAGTTGTGTTGTGATATCTTCTCGTGAGTCCCTGATCTTGGTCGTACACATTTGCGTGTATGATTAGTGTACGGTCAAATCAGGGGCGTCACAAGTTGGTATCAGAGCCGACTGCCTGTAGGAATCCCCCTTCTAAACTCCTTGGCTATTGGCGTTCTGGGAACGGGGGTCCCCAGACTTGCCTGCCTGCGGCCTGTGGCGTGGCTCAAGTGGGGGCCCAGCGTGGCCCATCTTCATCAGCTCAAGCTCAAGACCCTCGCGAGGGGCCAAGCCTCGCGGGGCGGATGAAAGGAAGCTTCCTCAGAGGCGGCCTCATCCGGCAGGCTCGCGAGGAGGTGGAGAGATCAAGGTGGGGACACCTCGCGAGGAACCCGTGGCGCAAGCCATGACGATCGAGACCAGGCGGGTGCTAGGCGGGCGCCGGCCTGCGCAGTGTCCTTGTTTCCCCTTTGGTGCAAAGGGGGCAAGCGCAGGCCAAGGCATCGGGCAAAGGTTTCCATTCCGGTGCAACAAGACCAAGACCAGCAGAGCGGCAGGACGGAGGTCACCGTGGAGCCCAAGACGACGTCATCACCAGTACTTTTGGCAGCCGAAGACCACCTTTGGTCGGGATAACTTGTACTAGATGTTCCCCTTCAAAATGGCCAATTGTTGGCGCCCTTCCCGCTCATTATTTGGGGAGAGGCCCAGGGCCTCTATAAATAGAGCTAGCCACCACAGAGTAGAGACATCTACAAAACATGGAGAAGACATCCGGAAATCTGGTAGAGCCCTAGCAGAGAGAGAGAGGCGACTAAACTTACCCTAGCAGTTCATCGCACCAGCTCAAGAACACCTCTCGCGAGGCTGTTCTTCCCTTGTACTATTCATCATCAGCCCTTGAGGTAATCCACCACACCACACACTGGAGTAGGGTATTACACCACAACGGTGGCCCGAACCAGTATAAACCTTGTGTCCCTTGTGTTGTTCATTGTTTCTAGTTTAGATCACGCGAGGATATTGGACGTAGATCGGTAGGGGAGAGGTCTCCACGCCCACCCCAGTGTTCGAACTCAAGGGTCTGCCGGAAGCCGAAATCCAACATTTGGCGTGCCAGGTAGGGGTGCGCCGGAATCTTCCTTCCGCTGTTCGCGTGTGATCTTCTGTTGTGTCCATGGCTGATGCTCGTCGGGCTCGCGCTGAGCGCCGGGCTGCTCTCGCCACCCGCGTCGCCCAGACGGCGCCCGTCGGCGGACGCCCTTGTCGTTCCCCATCGCCTGCCGCCAACGCCACCACCGTCCCGGCTGGGAATGAGCAACAGGCCTCGCCCCAGCATCCTTCAGTACAGCGGGAAGGCCGCACCGCCACACCCTCGCTAACTCCAGCCGCTTCGTCGTCCCACGCCCATCGCGCCCCCACGGACGCGCACGCCGCGCTGCTCCTGGCAAGAGAACTCTTGCACTACCGCCCTGTCGACGACCTCTACGAAGACTGGCTCGCCCGCATCACCGAGCTCGTCAGCGCCGCAGGGGGCTCCCCCTTGCCATCCCTCTCGCTGCCTCGCCCTCCATTCTGCGCAGCAGTCGAGGATCAGGAGGTGTCTCCACCACCTCCTCCCCAAGGAGGCGCCCTGACTCCAAGGCGCGCAGCCCCAGGGCGAGACCCTCCACATCCGGCGCCTGCGCAGCAATAAAGGAGCTGCCAAGAGATCCCTCGTCCCCAAGAAGGTGCTCGCGCGCTCCCAGCACCGGCGCGCCAAGATCGCGTCCCTGCACCTCCATGCCAAGACCCCGCTCTGCTCCAAGCGGCGGCGCACGGTAATCCCCAGGAGCAAGCCCAGTACCAGCAAAAGGCACCGGTGGCCACACCAGGCTGTCGTGCCCTCACCGCCGAGCTACGCGGCATCGCATGGCCAGGCAAGTTCAAGCCTGGCCTGCCCCTCGCTACGATGGCACGGCGGACCCGGCGGAGTTCCTGCAGCTCTACGAGCTATGCATCGAAGCCGCCAATGGAGATGAAAGGGTCATGGCGAACTGGTTTCCCCTGGCGCTCAAGGACGGGGCCCGCACCTGGCTCCTAAACCTGGCTCCTGGCACAATCTCCTCCTGGGACGAGATGCACACTCGCTTCATCGCCAACTTCCAGGGCACTCGCGACCGGCCCCCGGCCATGAGCGATCTGCGCCGCATCAAGCAGCAACAAGGGGAAACCCTGCAGAAATACATCCAGCGCTTCAACAACGCTCGCCTCAAGATCCCCAAGGTGACTGAAGAAGCCATCATCTCGGCCTTCTCCGATGGCGTACGCGACGTCAAGATGAAGGAGGAGCTAGCAATCCATGAAGACCTGTGCACATCCCTGGAGCTATTCAACTTGGCGACCAAGTGCGCCAGGGCTGAGGAAGGGCGCCTTTCACTCCTCGAACTCCCGGCTGCCGAACCAGAAGAGAAGAAGCCCAAGGCCAAGGACGTGAAGCGCAAGGGGGCTGTCATGCTTGAAGCGGATCCAGACACCAAGCGTGGCAGGGGTCAGCCCGAGTCATCCAAGGGCAGCCGGTATTGCGTGTACCACGACCTCCATACCCACAACACCAACGAATGTCAAGAGCTCAGGGCCGTGAGGAATGGATGTGTCGGCCGTCGCCCTGAGCGCAACGACAGGGGCTATGGCCGAGGAGGAGGAAGAGGTGGCGGCCGATCGGAAGACCGTGGCCCTCGCCAAGGGTGGCGAGACCAACCTCGCGAGGACCACTGGCAGGACCAGCCTCACGAGGGAGGCTAGAGAGATCAGCCTCGTGAGGATCGCCCGCGCGGCAACGCAGGCCTTCCTCCTGTGCCGCCACCGCCAAGGAGGAACGAAGACCAACATCAAGACGAGGGGGCTTGGGGTGAGGGAGTCCTGGATTAGGGGGTGTTCGGATAGCCGGACTCCTGGACTATGAGGATACAAGATTGAAGACTTCGTCCCGTGTCCGGAAGGGAATTTCCTTAGCGTGGAAGGCAAGCTTGGCGATACGGATATGCAGATCTCCTACCATTGTAACCGACTTTGTGTAACCCTAACCCTCTCCGGTGTCTATATAAACCGGAGGGTTTTAGTCCATAGGACAACATTCACAACAACAATCATACCATAGGCTAGCTTCTAGGGTTTAGCCTCTCCGATCTCGTGGTAGATCTACTCTTGTACTACTCATATCATCAATATTAATCAAACAGGACGTAGGGTTTTACCTCCATCAAGAGGGCCCGAACCTGGGTAAAACTTCATGTCCCTTGCCTCCTGTTACCATCCGGCCTGGATGCACAGTTCGGGACCCCCTACCCGAGATCCGCCGGTTTTGACACCGACATTGGTGCTTACATTGAGAGTTCCTCTGTGTCGTCGCCGTCAGGCTTGATGGCTCCTATGATCATCAATAGCGATGCAGTCCAGGGTGAGACCTTCCTCCCCGGACAGATCTTCGTCTCCGGCGGCTTCGCACTGCGGACCAATTCACTTGGCCATTTGGATCAGATCGAAAGCTATGCCCCTGGCCGTCAGGTCGGATTTGGAAGTTTAAACTACACTCCTGACATCCGCGGGGAGTTGATCTTCGACGGATTCGAGCCACTGCCGAGCGCGCCGCACTGTCACGACGAGCATGATCTAGCTCTGCCGCCGAATAGTGCCCTGGAGGCCACACCCGCATCGGCTTTGACCCTTAATTCGGAGCCAACTACGCCGATCAAGGATGAGTGGTTGGACACCGCCTCGGGGGCTGCGCTCCCAACGGTGATCGAGTCGAACACCAGCCCTGCACTCTGCGAGACTCGTGACTCCAAGGAGCCGGACTCCTCTCCGGACTCCGAACCCTCCGCGCCCCTACCGATCGAATCCGATTGGGCGCCGATCATGGAGTTTACTGTCGCGGACATATTTCAGCACTCGCCTTTTGGCGATATTCTGAAGACACTAAAGTCTCTCTCTTTATCAGGAGAGCCCTGGCTCCTCCCCCCGTACCAAGGCACGCCAGTGCTTCGCGTACATAACTACGCTCTAGAAATACCATGGGTACAGGGGGAGGGGCACCATCGCGGCACGCCCGAAACACGGCTTAAACCGCACCATGGGCTGCCGATTTTTTAATTTTCTCTTACTTTCAGGACTCCATTCTTCGGAAGGCCTGTTCGGCAGTTCAATTGCCGCACAAACGATGCAAGAACCAGGGAAGCAGACAAGCCACACCACATTACGGAACTCCCAGGTGGTCTCTATCATGAGCAGTATACCTGTTTCGCATACCATTCCGCAGCCTGCCCCTGGAACGGACATGTTAAATAGTCCAACCTTTTGCTTATCGCATTATTTGTATCGTTCTGCTTTGATCGCACCCCTTTTTAATAAACAATGCATAGCTTTTGTCTATTTTTGCATTACTCTTTTTTTAAATATATGTTACTTAACAACATGTTGCACCCGTACACTTTGGTACGGCGAAAATACGCCAGGGGCTTTAGTACCCCTCAATATGGTGTGAGAAGTCCGAACACTTTAATAAGTGTGGCACCCCGAACTTATAGCATTATATGCATTGGCTCCGAATCATGTCTTGGGTCAATAGTTGGGTTTGCCCGGCTCCTATGTTTTGGTGCCTTACGTTCCGCTATATCGGCTAAGGTAGCACTAGGAGAACCACTGCGATTGTGCCCCAGTTGAGCTGGGTCGAGCACCTCAGTGGAGAAAGCTAAAACTGACTGTCATGATGAAGCGAGAGCTGGTCGCTGTTCGAGAGGTTTTTTGAGTCCCTAAAGACTTATGCCGCTTAGAGCGAGGAGTCGGCTCTCTCCAGCCAAGGCGTGGATAGCGCCCCGAACTCGGTCTTTCGAATACCAGGGGCTTCGCCGAAATTTAAAATTATAGAAATCTATGGCTAATTGAGAGTGTTCACGCACTATAGTCCGATTGCCTTGTTCGTTGGGCTGAGCGCCTCCCTCGAAGGACCCAAACATGGGAAAAAGAGCGCTTAGGTTTATCCCCGAACACCCCAGCACTAGCGGCACGGGGGCAGAAGCCGATGACTTGCCATCTCTCAGAATTGATAAACAACCACACAGAAGGTAATATTTTAAATTCCAACAGCATTGCTTAACGCATATGAACAAGTTTTCAGCGCACAGGACAAAACGAGCGAGTTTTACTCAAAAAATACATCCTTGGAACATTCATCCGCCACAAGGCAGGCACCCTTCAGAACATCCCTATAGTAGTTCTCGGGCTTGCGATGCTCTTTCCCCGGCGGTGGCCCGTCCTTCACAAGCATCTCAGCATCCAGCTTGCCCCAATGCACCTTAGCACGGGCAAGGGCCCTACGGGCACCATCAATGCAGACGGAGCACTTGATGACTTTGAGCCTCGGACAGGCCCCCACCAGCCGTTGCACCAGCCCGAAATAGCTCCCAGGCAGAGCCTCTCCAGGCCACAGCCGAACTATGAGGCCCTTCATGGCCTGTTCGGCCGCCTTGTGGAGCTCAACAAGTAGCTTCAGCTGGTCGCTCAGGGGCACGGGGTGTCCGGCCTTAGCATACTGAGACCAGAACACCTTCTCTGTCAAGCTGCCCTCCTCGGCTCGATAGAATGCGGCAGCATCAGACACACTCCGGGGAAGATCTGCGGATGCTCCTGGAGAGCTCCGGATTCGGGTAAGTAACAAGTAACTCACATTTATGTGTTTGCTTTGCATAAAGAATGCCTTACCCGCCGCTATCTTCTTCACCTCATCCAACTCCTGGAGGGTCTTCTGGGATTCGGCCTTGGCAGACTTGGCATTTTCAATAGCCGCCGCGAGCTCGGACGCTCGCGTCTTTGAGTCAAGCTCCAAACTCTCATGTTTTTTCATGAGAACCTCGAGCTCTTGCTGCACCTTGCCAACCTGGGCCTCGTACTTCTCCCGCTCGTTGCACTCTGTGGCCGCCCTCTTCTCGGCCTCGACCAGCGCTTGCTTAAGGGTCGCCACCTCAGACGTGGTCCCTACAATAGCCACGATAATCCTGTCATTTTTTGCAATTGCACCTTTTTATATATACTTAAACAAGGTATTTCTTACCTTCATTGTCCTCGAGCTGCTTCTTGGCACGCCCGAGCTCTTGCTCGGACGGCTCGAGGTTCTGCTTTAGCGTGTCCACTTCCGCATTCAGTGCGGAGGACGCAAGCAGAGAAGCCTGCATATGCATATTGACTCCTTTTTGTTAGACTCCTGCGAATTTTATTTGATCCTCTATTCGGCTTTTCTTCCCGAATGCCAAACAGAGCATCAGGGGCTACTGTCTATGCGGTAATATTATTTACACATTCTTTACTTACCTCAAAGCCTGTTAAAAGGCTAGTACAAGCTTCAGTCAGTCCACTCTTGGCGGACTGAACCTTCTGGACCACCGCACTCATAATGGTGCGGTGCTCCTTGTCGATGGAGGCGCCTTGGAGCGCCTCCAACAGATTGTCCGGCGCCTCCGGTTGGACGGGGGTCACCGGCATAGTGGGCTTGCTCCTCTTGGAAGGAGGTCCCCTGCCGGACTCTGGAACCTTTGAAGGTTCCGGAGTGGTGTCCGGCCTAGAGCCGGACTTGGAGCCCTGGGGGGTTTTATCCCCTTTACTCCTGGGGTCCGGGAGGTTGCCTTGCGGCGCCTCCAGGACCACCTCCTCCCGGATTGGAACCTATTGGGACAACACTTCGGTGTCGTTCGTAGGGTGGGGGGAGGAAGCCGTCGGAAGCGAATTCACATCCGACGAGTCCAGTGAACCGCTCGACGACGCGTCGAGCCGGTCTTTGGGTGGGCTGCATAAACATATTTGACATAAGGGAAAGTTGTGCTATAAAGGAATATTATGAATTACTCGGGTATCCGAATACTTACGATTTAGCCAGGGGCTTGGCCCTGGGCGGCTACTCCTCTCCGCCGTCGTTGGCATCGGTGGAGTAGTCCGGAGGAAGGGTTTTCCCCTTCTTGGACCCCTCGGCCTCCCCAGTTGGGGCAGCCTTCCTTTTCTTCCCTTCCCCCGCTGGAGGGGGAGGGGTCTCTTCTTCTTCCTCCTCGTCTTCATGGGAGGAATGCGCCTCGGAGCCATCGGGTGATGAACTCGACACCTCCTGGCGCCGGGCACTCTTTCGAGTCCCCGTGGCCTTCTTCTCCGGCACCACATAGGGTGCCGGAACCAGCAGCTTCGCCAAGTGGGCATCGGCTGGGTCTACGGGAAAGGGACCCGGACAGTCGATCTGTCCGTACTTCGCCTTCCAACTCTGTCATAGGTAAGGGAGCTTAGATCCCACATTGAGTTAAACTATGGAAAACTAATACCCTGTAAAAGGTACAAACAACTTAGCACGCTAGCGTGACGCTGCGCGCTGAATCGGCGATCCTCGGTGGCAGATGCGGGAGCCTCGGCACCCTTGAAAAGCACCTTCCAGGCATCTTCGTACGTAGTGTCTAAGAGCCTGCTCAGAGTTCGGTGCTGCGCTGGGTTGAACTCCCACAGATTGAAGGCCCGTTGTTGACACGGGAGGATCAGGCGGATGAGCATAACCTGGACTACGTTGACAAGCTTGAGCTGCTTGTCCACCAGGGTTTGGATGGATGTTTGCAGTCCAGTCACCTCTCCTTTGTTGCCCCACGACAGGCCCATCTCTTTCCAGGACGTGAGCCGCATTGGGGGTCCGGACCGGAACTCGGGGGCTATGACCCACTCAGGGTCGCACGGCTCGGTGATGTAAAACTACCCCGATTGCCACCCCTTCAGGGTCTCCACAAAGGAGCCCTCGAGCCATAAGACGTTGATCATCTTGCCCACCATGGCACCTCCGCACTCCGCCTGGTTGTCGTGCACCACCTTCGGCTTGACATTGAAAGTCTTGAGCCATAGGCCGAAATGGGGGCGGATGCAGAGGAAAGCCTCGCACACGACGATAAATGTCGAGATGTTCAGGATGAAGTTCGGGGCCAGATCATGGAAATCCAGTCCATAGTAGAACATGAGTCCCCGGACGAATGGGTGGATCGGAAAGCCCAGTCAGCGGAGGAAGTGGGGAAGGAACACTACCCTCTCATGGGCCCTTGGGGTGGGGAGGAGCTGCCCCTTTTCGGGAAGACGGTACGCGATTTCGTTAGACAAGTATCCGGCCTTCCTCAGTTTTTTTATGTGTCACTCCGTCATGGAGGAGACCATCCACTTGCCTCCCACTCCGGACATGGCTGGAGAAGGTTGAGGTGGGGAGTGCGGACTTGGGCGCTGGAGCTCGAGTGCGCGAGAATGGATAAGCAAGGGAGGAAGAAGGCGTAGGTGAAAAGGTGGATCCTTATCCCCTTATATGGGTGGACGCAACTACGTGTCCCCTCCAGCCTGGTAAAACTCGCCTATCTCCAAGCGCCGTAATCAATGGCGCGGTTGGGTTACCCACGCCAGTATTGATGAGAATCCCGGAATAAGGGGACACGATCTCTGCTTCGACGGGACGTGCCAAGGCAACCGCCTCGCATAATGCGCTGAGGTGGGATAATAAAACGATTCGAATAAAGGCTTGGCCGTGGTGCGTCACACTACGGAATACGTCAGCAGATTAGATTTGTGAAAATATTATTCTCTCTATGGCGATATGTGGAAATTTATTTTGAAGGGCCGGACACTATCTTTTTGTTCAAAATCTTCTATGAAGTACTTGGAGGAGGAACCCGCCTTGCAATGCCGAAGACAATCTGCATGCCGGACTCGTCGTCATTGAAGCCTGGTTCAGGGGCTACTAAGGGAGTCCTGGATTAGGGGGTGTTCGGATAGCCGGACTATACCTTCAGCCGGACTCCTGGACTATGAAGATACAAGATTGAAGACTTCGTCCCGTGTCCGAGAGGGACTTTCCTTGGCGTGGAAGGCAAGCTTGGCGATATAGATATGCAGATCTCCTACCATTGTAACCGACTTTGTGTAACCCTAACCCTCTCCGGTGTCTATATAAACCGGAGGGTTTTAGTCCGTAGGACAACATTCACAACAACAATCATACCATAGGCTAGCTTCTAGGGTTTAGCCTCTCCGATCTCGTGGTAGATCTACTCTTGTACTACCCATATCATCAATATTAATCAAATAGGACGTAGGGTTTTACCTCCATCAAGAGGGCTCGAACCTAGGTAAAACTTTGTGTCCCTAGCCTCCTGTTACCATCCGGCCTAGACGCACAGTTCGGGACCCCCTACCCGAGATCCTCCGGTTTTGACACCGACAGGGGGCTTCCAGGAGCCACGCGCAATAGCTTGCATCTTGGGTGGCGTGTAGGCCCCAGCCTCACAATGTATCTTCAAGGAGTTTGCTCGCGAGGTGAATGCAGTCCTCCCCAAGCTTGAGGCCACGCGCCCTCTCAGGTGGTCCGTGTGCGCTATCACGTTCAGCTCAGCGGATCAGCTCAAGTTCGTGGCAACGGCTGGAGTCCTCCCGATGCTTTGCTCCCTAGTCATCAGCAACGTGCAGGTCACCAGGACCCTCATTGATAGTGGAGCAGGACTCAACGTCCTGTCCGTTGAGACGTTCAACAATCTCCAAGTGCCATACGATCAGCTTCAGCCAACCAAGCCCTTCTCAGGAGTCACTGATGGTTCGACTGTTCCGATAGGGCAGGTTCGCCTTCCAGTCACCTTCGGGCAGCGCAACAACTACCGCACCAAGCTCATTGACTTCGACGTCGCCCACATCCGTCTACCATACAACTCCATCCTCGGGTACCCAGCCCTGGCCAAGTTCATGGCAGTGACTCACCATGGATACAATGTCCTCAAGATGCCAGGAAGCGGCGGAGTCATTACCGTACCCTATGAAGAAAGGGACGCACTGTGTTCACTTGAGCGCGCGTTCCAAGCCGCAGCAATCGAAGACCCGGACCGCAGAAACAGAAGACTTCCCGAGGTGACCCCCAAGAAGAAGAAGGTTTCGCCTAGCCCAAGCCATCAGGAGGCGGGCGCCTCCGGAGGTGTTGGGTCAGGATCTGCGCCCAATCAGGGAGCGCCACCCTCTCTTGCATAGGTAGGCGCGCCCGGCGCCCTCCTCAGGCAGGGCTCGGGGGCTCTTTCTTGGAGAGCCACCGACTTTGCTAAGGTCGCGAGGGAGGCGCTCGGGCACCACTTGGAGGGGTGCTTCCAGGCACGTTTCCCTCAGGAAGGTACAAGGCAAGGAAGACCAAACCCTCAAGAGTTCATCGCAAGCAATACTCAGGGGCTACAGGAGTCGAGAGTCATGCGCGGCAGCCGCCGCTTGCCCACCATGGCCCCACATCCAGGCGAGGATGGTGGGCTGCGCGTCTGCGTCGACGTGCGAGGGCTCAACCAAGCCGCGTCTCAGGAGCACCTCTGGCCTTCGCGCATGGGGCGTTGCGAGGGTCCACCTCACAGCTACGTTCGCATGCCTTTCTGCCTGCCGAACGCGGTCGCCGCTCATCAGCGCTTGCTGAGGAGCATTCTGGAGGCTCAGGAGGTCGGGCATCGTGCGGTCCTAGCAGATGGAGATGGCTCTCGGAGACCCACCTGTGCCCCCGGAGCCTCCCGAGGTTCCTGGGCCCAGGGGCTCGTGAGGGTCGGCGTCTTCATCGCGCATCGCCCGCTTCTTCAGCATCACTCCATCTTCAACGGCACCAGGTGACATCTTTCTAAGTTCCGTTTTAGCTGGGAGCGCCCACAGGGCCGCATTATTCCCAGGTCGCGTGGGTCCGTCCCTGCGGCATGTATCCATTTTGCTTATGCTTTTTACTTACCTTGTTGGGGGCGCCCCTCGGGCTGCATCATCCCCGAGCTGCTCGGGCCTGGCCCTGTGGCGTTTGCTTTTCCGTGTCTACTTAAAATGAATTTCCTCCTGCATTCTTAACATACCCAACCTAATCGCCTGCTCGATTGACGCCTACCTATAGAGCCGCTCGCTCTGGCACGGCATCTGCGCACGGGTCTGTCCCTACAACGCCGAAAAATCTGAGTGGTCGAGCTCTGGCCGTGGCAGCCCCGCAAGGCGCCACCTCACCATGCCCTCAGTGCCCCAATCACTCCCCCGGAGCGACCAAAGGTTGGTTGGCAACCGTAACAATAGGTCTTGTTTCTCTTTATGACTGGTATGCAGGACCTACTCCAGGAGCAACGATAGGGACATCGCGAGTTGTCTCTCCCTCTCTCCGGCACGGACCACTTGCACATTAAAAGGTGGGCACCCGAGCATCGCGACTCATGGGCTCCTACTGGCTCTCCAGCCCTCACCCCCTAGCCTTGACCCACAGCATCACGACCTGTCATACCAGCGGCGGCTGAGCTCGCTCGAGGGCCGGGCCCTGAGGACGTAGAGCATTAAGGAAAGTGCGTGTCAGGACCCCGATTCCAAGTCACATCGATCTAGCCGGTAACACCTCATATCACTTTGCGGCCTCACGCACGGTATTCCCACGGGTGTCGCCTTACCATGGCCCGGGACCGTTTGCGCCGTTTGGCTCACGTATATGATTGTGTCGCTAGCATCCATATGACAGAGAACCCGGGCCGACATGGCTAGTCGTGAACCCAAGGCGGCACAGACCTATGGAGACATGCATACATGAATCACATCGAGCATGTCGGTCATCAGCGAGTGAATCCAGGCTGTAGCACTGAGCTAACAGGACTCCGGGGAACCCGGGCTGTAGCAGGCTAGGCAGGACTCTGGAAGTCACCGCGTGAAATTTCCCCGAAGGTACATACATAGGAACAAAGTGAAATACATGCCGGCCAATCAAGCGTCCTGAGTAGTAGTGCTGGGCTAGCAGGACTCTGGTGAACCAGGCTGTAGCGGACTACTATGGCTCAAGGAGCACTAGACTACATTTCCCCATAAGAGAGGCTGCCAAGGATAAACAACTAGATTGTCGGATCCCACACATACCAAGCATTTCAAACATACACACAATATGCTCGATATGTGCAAATACAACATGGCATCACAACAAAACTCTACAACTCAAGTACTTTATTTAAAGGCTCTAGAGAGCCATACATAACATGTTCATACAGGTAGGGGTCACATGACCCGACACTCAAGTCATACAAGCATACAAGCACATGCAGAAGCAAATAGTCTGAGTACAGACACTAGAAAGAAAGAAGGCTTCTCGAAGCCTGTCTATCTACATAGGGCCCTCCATGGCCAGGACCACCACATGGGTGGCAAGTTACTCATCGACGTCGAGATCTACATAAAACCCATCGGAGGGGGCAGTGTTGTCGTCTGAAACCAGTAATTAAAGCAACATGAGTGCAAAGGTACTCAGCAAGTCTTACAACAGAACCTACTATACATGCTCATTCTCAAGAAGGTGGTGGAGTTATTGCAGCAAGCCAGCTTTCACTCTTGGCTAAGCTATCCTATGAGACACCACTAGTAAAATAGTTTTCACACACGAGTCCACTAATCACCAACACAATACTCCAGCGGGGATCCTCCCTCCTCATCCTACGAGAGAGCCATCCTCGGTACTCACACTTATCTTGAGTCTTTTAGTAGTAACCATTAACTTGTCTATGAACTGTATAGGCAACCAAGTAGTCCTTTATCGCGGATGTGGCTATTCGAATAGTTTTATACCCTGCAGGGGTGTACTTCGTCACACATGTTTCCACGACTTAGCGTCTGCACACGACATGTGCTCGGCAGACTTCAAGCGAAAGCCGACGTGGGTGTAGACCACGACCTGACAAACCGCACAAGTCTCTAGTCCAGGTTTATCGCCTATTCGGGTTCCATCCGCAAGGAAATCCGGCTGGGGTGTCCTCAACGGCCCCAAACGATGTGTGCAGGGTTCCCGAGACACCAAACGGGTGACTCGGTACACCATGCCACGGTGTATCTACCGCATCATAGCCCACCCCTAGGGTCAGCGCTACGCACGGCCGCCAACACATAACCTACAAACACCAGAAACTAGTTGCAACTCCTGGACAGAGGACGAGAGGGGTCAGTAAGTCGAGCGGGGTCATATTTCAGGGCCTAATGTGTGGTAGTAACTGAATCTTAAATCACGCATACAGATCTCAGTTTTTATGGATGGCCTCAATGAAACAACCCACCATGTACTCCTACATGGCCTCTCATCGATACCTTTATCAAAACATGTTTAACACATCCCTCACATTACCGACATAATCATTTCACTCAAGCCCATCACCCAGATGAACCAGACCTGACCCAACTCTAAGCATAGCAGGCATAGCAAGGTAGGAAACACATACGTGGCTCAATCAACTCCTACACATGCTAGTGGGTTCCATCTAGTTATTGTGGCAATGACAGGTCATGCAGAGGATAAGGGTTCAACTATCGTAGCACACAGCAGTTTGAAACGTTGTTGTCTTAATGCAGTAAACGAGAGCAGAGGCGATAACATGGGATTGCATCGATATGATCAATGGGGCTGCTTGCCTGATGGAGTGCTAGTAGGGTACTGCCCTTCAGTTGGATACTCGGAGATATCCTTGGAGGCAGAACCTACCACGAAAGACACCACAGAATATAATCAACACATGGCAATATGCAACAATATGATGCATGCTATGACATGGCAAAATGAGGTGTCCTGCCTAATGCAATGTGAAACAAGTTGAAATGGGTCCATTTGAATCAAAGATTCAAATGGAAGCTTAAGTTCTTATGCATAATAAGTGTATTAGCTTGTTTCACCTAAACAGCAAGGTTAGAGTGATTTGTCATGCATGAAACCATTACAGATGGAAAGATTGAATTTTTCTGATCATTTTTCATATATAACTTGTTTGATTTGGAGCTATGGTTGATTTTCTATGATTTTTAGAAGTTTAGGCTATTTTCTGGAATTTCCTATATAAAAATAATTCTAGAAAATAAATAATTGCGTCAGCACTGCGTCACTGTGACATCAGGCGCCAGCCCAGGTCAAACCTGACTTGTGGGCCCCATCTGTCAGTGTCTCAACTAACTAACAGAATTAAGTTAGTACTAACTAAACTGTCAGTGGGGCCTGGGCCCGCATGTCAGTGACCTGAACTAACTAAAATTAGTTAGTGCTAACCCTAGGTTAATTAGCAGAGGGGGGCCCACTTGTCATAGACTCACGGGAGTCAACCTGGGCCCACCCAGTCAAAGTCAACGGGTCAAACCCGCTGGCGTTTAGCCGCTGGTGAGGCCAAACGCGGCGGTGGAAGTGCATCTACGTGTTCCGGCGACCAAATGGGTGGCGGAGAGCATCACGCGTAACTGGGAGCAAGTCGCATCGAGTGGTGGCAGTGGGTGGAGCTGGGGTGGCCAGAAACGTCGCCGGCGACGACCTTGGCGGTCGCCGGAGTTCGGGCGAGGTCAAAACCGAGGCTACGGGGCACGGCGAGGCACGTGGAGTGGTGCTATGGGCTCCTGCGAGTGCGGTGAGTGCGTTGGTCGCAATGGTGTGGCCGGTGGGTGGCCGGAGTCACGTCGGCGACGAGCTCGGCGGCGGCGGGTGCTCGGGTGAGCGTGGTGCGGTGCACACGGTGCAGGAGGGAGTTAGTGGGGAGGGGGAGGACGGAGCTGGGCTCACGGAGATTGCAGCAAGAGTCAAAGCGGGCTCGGGGAAGGATGGAGCTGAGCGGGGCGACGGTGGCGATCTCGGCGGCCGGAGTTGGGGGAGACGGGGTCAGCGGCGACTCCAGAGCGGGCGAGCGATCGGGGCTCGGCCTGCTCGACGTAGTCGACAATGGCGGAGCTAGTGGACACGGTGGCGCGGCACGGGGACAACGGTGGCTATGGCTACGACAGTGAGACGGCGGCGGCTGCGGCGGCCATGGCTTCAGGGGAGCGAGGGAGAGAAGCTGGGGAGAGAGAGAGAGGCGTGTCTGCGAGCTCGGGGGAGGAGTGGGTGACCGATCCAGGGCGGCAGCACAGCGAGGGGAGGAAGCAGGGCGGCGGGCAGCTGCGTCGCGCGCGCAGGTGCCGGCGTCGAGCACCTGCCTGCTTGCCTGGCCAAGCCAAGCAGCTCGCTAGAGCGGTGGCTGGGCTGGGCCGGCAGGTGGGCTTGCCAGGTGGGCGCCAGGTAAACCTCTGCTTGCTTTGTTTTTTCTTTTTCTATTTTTCTGTAAGTTTGTGGCTTTATTAAAAATAGTTAGGCACTTACAAAAATCCTGAAAATAATCATAGACTCTGTTTAGATTATTTCCAACAGCCCACACTTATTTCCAGAATTATTTGAGCATTTAAAATATTTTATAGCATTTAAATGCCCAAATTCAAATACTTATGATTTAATTCAAAAAATCCAGAATGTCCTAGAAAAGAGTGCACCATTTTTGCCAGGGGTTTTAGCCCAATCCAGAAATGATGAACATTTTGTGAAGGGCATTTTGGGTTCATTGAAACAAATTTTAGTAAACCCTAGTTGGTTTAAGAGGGTGCTGGGGGTTCTGTTATCCCCATTTCATCTTTCTGGGAGGATTAAACATGATGCAAACACTCTAATGCATGAACTTGCTAGGGTGTGACAGTGCGGGGGAGTGGGAAGAAGCTCACGAGGACCTAACCCAGCAGCGCCTCAGCTGCCACCGCTCGGGCCAGGTGCTTCATCGAGGAACTACACCTAACTCAAGAGTTGGACCAACGCAGCGCAAAACCCTCGCCCAGTGCGGCTCTGTCAAGGGGACGTTACCTTCCTTTCTCGCCCAGCGAGGGCTGCTTGAGTGCTAAAGGGGACCTCCCGAGCATCGCGACTCGGGGGCTCTTACCGGACCTCGGGCCGCTCACCTCCTGGCCTTGACCACGGCATCGGGACCTGGCATACCAGCAACGGCTGAAGCCTGCCTGGGGACTGGGACCTGTCAGCGTAGAGCGCCAAGTCCTCGCGAGGATAGAAAGGGGGAGCCGAGCTGAGACAGGACAAGCACCTCGCATTGATTCATATTAAGGATATAATATTCATAAAAGACATGGCAGGCGCCTTACATACCCCCACAGGGTGTTGCTTCGATTCCTCGTAGGGAACAAGAGTACTAATCCTAAGGAACGCTAATCGCCCGCACCGCCGCAAGGGACGCCATCATCAACAGTGGGCTACCCAACATCGACGCCAACCCCATCCAGATCAGTGGCGCCAGCGGCTGGACGCAGCTGCCCCGCTCTGAGCACCGCGCGAGCTCGGGGGCTCGTAGCTGTCGTTGCTCGTCTCCGGAGTCGCAAGGAGCTCGGGGGAGCCACTAAATTCCCTAGCTCCTCCGCTGCTGCCTGAGGAGCTGCTGGAGGGCCGACGGGCAGGCCACGTCCTTGCCGGTTCATCGCCCCTGCCGCTCTCCCTGGGGCAGCACTCCAGCCGACGTCCTTCAGCATCGAAGACCTTGGAGAACATCAGGGAGGCGCCGTCGTATTCAAGATGAATTATGAGGACGCCTACCGTCCGACAGACTCGGGCGATTTCGCCCCAACCCCGGGTCATGAAGACCTTGCCCGGAGCGACGACCGCGGCCTCCACTCCGGTCGTAAGGGTGTTGCAGTCAGCGTGCTGCAGCCAGAGCTCCAGAGCCCTGCTCAGCGGCATCTCGAAGGCGAAGGAAGGAGGGAGGCGAATCCAAGAGCTTGGAGGCATGGCGGCATGGAGCACGAGCTCGCGAGAGGAGCGTCCGGCGTGGACTCCAGGAGGAAAGACGCGCACCACCGTGACTCGCCGGGGTCGATGGCGGCACTGTCGATGTTGCTCGATGACTTCTCCCGCAGGACCTACGACGCGGGCGTGCAAGGGTAGTGGAAACCCAGGCGGCGGACGCTCGTACCAGGGCCTCGGTGCCTCCTGCTGAGCACCTTCTTCTCGGTGGCAGAGGACCAGCCGCTTCTTCGGCGGAAGTGGGTCAGGACCCTCTCGGGGGGCCTTTCCCTTCTCTTCTGTAGAGAACCGGTGGATTGGTGCCATTGGCGTAATAAGAAGCAAGAGCAAGGAAGGAGAAGGAAAGGAACAGCATGAAGGGATGGACTGAAGGGGCTCGCACAGCCCCGTACTTATAGCTGGCGGGGGCCAACCGCCGGGCACCACGATCGCAAGTAATCATGACCGTTTTCTCTGCATGCAGGGACTTGTCAATTCGTGTAGTCGCCGAGGCATCATGGGGAAGTGCAGACGCCCACATCCAATCAACCGCCACACGGCACCCGAGGCCGCAGGCTGTTGGGGCCCGCGGCGCTTCATGCTTGCCCCTTCACTTTCTTGCTAGGCCAAGCCCGGGCGTGCCTTGGGCCCGGGGGCTACTGTCGGCGTTCTGGGAACGGGGGTCCCCAGACTTGCCTGCCTACGGCCTGTGGCGTGGCTCAAGTGGAGTCCCAGTGCGACCCATCTTCATCAGCTCAAGCTCAAGACCCTCGCGAGGGGCCAAGCCTCGCGGGGCGGACGATAGGAAGCTTCCTCAGAGGCAGCCTCATCCGGTAGGCTCGCGAGGAGGCGGAGAGATCAAGGCGGGGACACCTCGCGGGGAACCCGTGACGCAAGCCATGACGATCAAGACCAGGCGGGCTCCAGGCGGGCGCCGACCTGCGCAGTGTCCTTGTTTCCCCTTTGGTGCAAAGGGGGCAAGCGCAGGCCAAGGCATCGGGAAAAGGTTGCCATTCCGGTGCAACAAGACCAAGACCAGCAGAGCGGCAGGACGGAGGTCACCATGGAGCCCAAGACGACGTCATCACCAGTACTTTTGGCAGCCGAAGACCACCTTTGGTCAGGATAACTTGTACTAGATGTTCCCCTTCAAAATGGCCAATTGTTGGCGCCCTTCCCACTCATTATTTGGGGAGAGGTCCGGGGCCTCTATAAATAGAGCTAGCCACCACAGAGTAGAGACATCTAGAAAACATGGAGAAGACATCCAGAAATCTGGTATAGCCCTAGCAGAGAGAGAGAGAGAGGCGACTGAACTCACCCTAGCAGTTCATCGCACCAGCTCAAGAACACCTCTCGCGAGGCTGTTCTTCCCTTGTACTGTTCATCATCAGCCCCTGAGGCAATCCACCACACCACACACTGGAGTAGGGTATTACACCACAACGGTGGCCCAAACCAGTATAAACCTTGTGTCCCTTGTGTTGTTCGTTGTTTCCAGTTTAGATCACGCGAGGAGATTGGACGTAGATCGGTAGGGGAGAGGTCTCCGCGCGCACCCCAGTGTTCGAACCTCAAGGGTCTGCCGGAACCCGAAATCCGACATTGGCCGAAGTTGAGTCTAGACATTACAGAACTTTTACTAACATGGTTGTGTGTCCTACGGGCCCACGTCGCCATTTGGGTGGTATTAGGATCTTTTACTCCTCGATCCTTACTCTGGGACTCTGATCTCTCTTCTATTCAGGTTAAATGATTTTATTAAATCTGACTCTAGGTTCTCGTAACTACTTCTCCCAGAGAGCCCCTTATCACAGATGATCGCCTACTGCACCAGAAGATTTTGAAGATACTCTTCGATCATTCCCGAGACCATTGTGCCCTCTGCCTTTTCAATTCCCTACTATCGATATATCAATATGGATAACGACATACACTTGTTGTTCATACAATTACTCTGAGTTTCTCTTGTTATTACAAGATGCATCGAATTTCTCTCCGACTCTTAAGAATCCCTTGTACCACTGCCTTGTAGTTCCTTGCGGCAGAAATATCCCTACGGATAATTCCTCGCACTTATCGAGTATCCACTCATTCCCAGTTGTTCTTGTGTTCCGTAAAATACTTTGAAATACTATTTGATCTGTCAAAAATCCTCAACAACCAGTTGTTCTTGGAATTCTTGTGTACTTGCATTCCGATTAATTCCATTGGTCTATCAATTTACTTTAAAAACCTTTGTGATTGTCATTCCGATCCTTTTGATTCAACATGTGTGTGAATGGACATAATCATCAGTTGTTTCCTGGAATTTATCCTTCCAATTCAGACGTCATTCCGGACATGAGCTGGATCTTGACCAATCAAATTGTCATCGATTGTACCCCTAAGGCTATTCAACTTATCCATCCCTAATCAAAGCATTGCTTCTGATCCCTTGTCTTGGAATTCATAATTCCTTTGCATGTGAGCTTTGAGTTAGTCAGTTGTTTCTATAATCTGACCTCCTTGCATTCTTTCTTCCTCTGGTTGAGTACCGATGCTCACAACAAATCCCTTGTGGACCACCAGACCCTTGTCGGATTTTATCCGACAGTGTCCTTCATATTGAATAACCTTGTGAGCCTTTCCATGGGTATATAATGCCTTTGGTAAATGTATCCTCTGCTTTGTGAACCATGCTCTACTTTCGAGCTTGTATTATTCACTCTGAAGTTTGTGGTATATGTTCCTAAGATGCTCTGATGGGTTGAACCTACTGTCGTGGTTCTAAGTCTGACAGTAGAATGGGGGGTAGGAATGTAGAGGCAAGATCCTAGCTATGGAGGAGTTGTACACACGAGTTTTACGAGTTCAGGCCCTTCTCGGAGGAAGTAAAGCCCTACGTCTCGGAGCCCGGAGGCGGTCGACTGGATTATATGCGTGTGTGTTACAGGGGGTGTGAACCCTTGTCTCTGAGGAGGGGGGTGGCTTATATAGAGTTCGCCAGACCCCTCCCGCCCTTAGTTACAAAGGGTTTAAGGTACATAAAGATGGAGACGTTACAGGTAACGCCTGTAATAAAAGTACATAATGACCATTAAGGCTATGACTTAAATCCTGACCATTGCAGAGTGGAGTGGCTCTAGATCTTCTGGTAGTCGAGTGGTTGTTCGTACGGTCGAGTGTCTTCAAGACTGTCGAGTGGAACATGGCTTCATGGTTGAGTGGATGATGATTTTTCTTTGACTGCTTCTGGTTCTTTTAGAGATGTCCTTGGGGAGGGTATCTTGGACAGATCCATGACCCTACCCTAGGTACATGGCTTCATCACCTACGTCTTCCTTAATCTGTGTGAGCCCGAAAGATTTCACGGGTCATACTTATCTGATATTGCATCAGGTAAAAACTTTCAACAACTAATGTCATTTTCGAAATACGAGAGGTGAAAGAAACTTTATGCGTTGAACAAGTGGGAGTCGACCTTGAACCCTGTGTTCATGCCCATGGACACGATGTATACCTTATCATGGAACTGCATAACTTCTTATGAGTTCTTCATCAAGTGCTACATTCTCACTAATTCAAATTTTTCACGGGCTCTGAGTTATTAAACACTCAAAGACACTGATAACTGACTCAAGTCCTCACCACTATTAAACAACTCTTGATAACCTTCATTACTTACGAGTTTAAACTCGATCACGTCATTCCTAGTCTTCTTGGCTATATCCTTGTCATGCTGATTTTAACTGTGCTACCTGGTCCTTCTTCCCGGAGCAACAATTTCAACGGTGAGCTAATCTTACGTCGATCTTCCTCGTCATATCAATTGTCCTTGAACAACATGCTTGATTTCGAGTTTGTGTCGTACCCATGGTTTTAATAACTTTTCTCTTCATCATTCCGTTGACTTGTTGTCATCGCCGATCGGTTACATCTTCTTGAAACCTCTCGACAAATGTGTCGTGATCATCATCAACATTCTGAGGTCTTCCAAGATATCAATTGAATTCATGATGAGAAATAACACCCCTGCCCTCAATGATTGGTGTTATCATCGACCACTTTATTGCCTTCCGTTCAACACAAACTTGTTCGTGTTTTGGGTATACTTGGAGATCCTTGCTATCCAGCATTTGTTCTCCTTTACCTTGGAGTATTACCTTCTTTTTATGTCAAGAATGTCATGAGAATTTTACCACCTCTTAAGAATTCTTGATGTAGGTGATACTTCTTGCCATATCTGTTCATTCATTGGTCCCTGCGTTGTTTCTAATCGAAAAACCGATAATTGAATTTTGTTGTGCGAGTTCAAAACTTCTAGCAACCCTATTGCTTTGAAGTTAATGGTCAATAATTCATTCTTAGACCATTGATTATCGAATCACCATCCTAACTTTGATCATGCTACCTAAACCCATATTTCGGGTGGACCTTTCAACCAATGTTTAACTGTGTATGTTTTCCTTGAGCATACCTCTTTATATCATTTGATCTGAAAAATGATATCTCCTTGTTCACATAAGTGTGGAAATCCATCTTTTGAAAATCTCAATGAATTGTCGCTGAGCCAATCAGCCACCTCCTCATCTCTCCTTGATTTATTGATGAACTCTTGTTTCAGAACTCGCTCCCACAGTTCAATTCCCGAGAATCTTACAATGTCATCTCGACAATTTGTGTTGCACCTCTCTTCTCAGGCATCCCGAGTCTGCGGTATCCTGACGCCAATCATAACTGGATCTCGGTCAGATATAATGGTTGGGAAATATTTCCAAGAGTTATAACATTGGTCTTCATGTGACCCGGTAAGGTGATGTCGTGCCTAGCACCCCTGGCCTGAGGACCTATTGTTATAGTTTCCTTTTAGCAAGGTTAACCATTCTTCCATGAGAAAATTGTAAGACTTATTCAATAAGTTGTTCCTGATGGATCCTTTGTGTACTTAAAGTCTGATCTTTGCTTAAAGACCATGTCAACGCTATCTTGAAGCATGTATATGGTACTCTGATTTTCAACAAGGACATTCGAAGCCGAATGAAAAATTTTCTTTATAAATTATCCAAACACCGTTGCATGGGTAATGCCATGGAATATCTCTCCCCTTACCTAAAAGGGGTTTTCTACTTTATGTCCTGTCATGGATATCATGCTCTGCTTGTCCTTGGGAAGGATATACCCCCTAAAATATGTGTTTAAACACATTGTCTTTTCCTTGTTCTGTTTAATCTGATAATCGCATTTTCCTTTCCATTGGTTTGTTTGACCTTTCTTGTGATCTATATAATCTAAGCAGTAATAATTCACTGCTTATGTCAACACCTCGGTGTACAACTCTGTCAGTGAGACCCTGTTTCTACTATTGATGACATCCCGGTAACCGCCGATGGACGAGAACTTTGCCTATTGGCCCGCCTTGTTCAACGAGCAGGAAAATGGTTCTCTTCGTCCCTTGCCCATGGTACCAATGTTGTTGCTGACATAACTGACATGCTATCCTCTGGCATGCCTTGCTTACATGATCGTGAAAATCGTCACCGCCTTCCTACTTTTGACCCACATGGTGGGCCCATAACCCAAAGTTCCCAGGATCAAAACCTGACTCTCATGTACACCCCCTGTTCCCAAGGTTGTTCCTCGTGCATGGCCTCATATGTAATTCATGAGCCACCTTCCGAGAGATCATCAATTATGTTATCAGACACAATACTTATTCCCGTTGCTTTGAACCCCTTTCACGCCCATGTTTCAGGCATCGAACGATTGCCTACCCGCTTGAAACTTCCCATGATACCTCCTTACTTTGCTCTCGATAATCTCTTAAGTTTCAATTCGAGAGTTACTTTCCGCCACCTTCCTTGATGTTATCAACCAGATAGTCAACCTTGCAGCGGTTCGTTCTCTCGGAATACCCACCCTTTATTCTTTCATAAGTACGATGGAGTCCCCAAAGAAAGGATGCTGACTTCATCATGATGACCTGAAGCAGAAAAATAAAGACATCAACGAAAAGGATCAACTACTTTGGGAAGAGCAACCAAGAGCGAGAAGACTCGTTAGAATTTCGTAACCAATTCCTTCCCTTTAACTCTACCTCTTAAATCTCGGGACGAGATTTCGTGTAGTGGAGGAGAGTTGTGACACCCCGATAGTTAAGCTACAGTAACCTCACCCTAGTGATGCCATGTCATCACCATTCTACTAAGACAATTGTTACTTGATTAAAATTCAAGTCAAATTCAAATTCAAATAACAAGTCCAATTATTATTTCTTTGAACAGTAAATAAAAAAATGTTCGTTGGGTTGCCAAATTTCACAAACTAATTTTCATGAAGAAACCAATGATTCTTCTTATTAGTGAAATTCCCTTTCTTCATTTAAACAGAACCAACACCGTTAAATTGAGTTTTTTTATTTAAAAAATTGTTAAACATTTCAAGATGAATTGAAACTGTTTCTGATAGCTCAAAATGTGGTATGCTATTTATGTGCCAATTTTTAGATTCAACAAAAGTCAAACTGATTTTAGAATAAAATGCAAAGTAGAAAATAATTAGAGAAAAATAGAAAAGAAAACAAAAATAAGGAGTAGGACCTAATCTTCTGGGCACTTTGGCCCACTAAGCTAAATGGCCAGCCCAGCCCACCTCCACCTCTCCTCCCACCTCGCTACAGGTGACTTGGAGGCTTGCCTCAAAAAAAAGGTGACTTGGAGGCGTGGAGGCCTTCCGCACGCGTCGGCCATCTGTCGTCGCCCTGGCGTGGATAAGATCTCCCCGAGCCCCCGCGGATGAACCCTATCCCTT
The DNA here is from genome assembly GCF_056163025.1 of Triticum urartu. NCBI lineage: Eukaryota > Viridiplantae > Streptophyta > Magnoliopsida > Poales > Poaceae > Triticum > Triticum urartu. The sequence continues at coordinate 118,612,684 of NC_141876.1, read as the reverse complement.
CACTTTCCTCCCCTCGTGCTTCTCCCCTTGATCCCGAGCTCGGCCTCCTTATTATCACCATGGACCTCGACGTCCGCGTGCACACCGAGCTCGTCGCCGACTAGGACCTTGTCCTGGACCTCCGTCGCGCCTAGTTACATCACCTACGAAGACCAAATCGAGCCCAAGGCCCCAGTATCAAGCAGATCGACCGCGACTTCATCCTCGGTGCCCGCCACTCGTTGCCGTCGATCTCCACCACCGGTGCATCCCCGGCCTCCCCGAGCACACAACCGGAACCCCGTTCCCCCGTTCACCCCTTCGAAATTTTCTCTGTAGCCGTCTGTAACCGCCATGGCTGGCGCTGGAGTCGTGCGTCCATGTGCGTCCCTTCCCTAGTTGTGACCTGGTCTCGTTTGCCCGCAGCCGTGGCCCCTGGCCGCGCCCAGGCATGCGCCCTGCATCCGCCTCGCACCGGCCACTCCCCTGCAGCCGCCCACGCCTGGCCGCACCCACCGTCGCACGCCTGCTGCGTCCGTGTTGTGAGATAATAGGTTTGGGGGAACCGGCTCAACCCTCTAGGGGTGGCCTATCTCATATATATAATGAAGGGGTACAACGTTACATCATACGTACATATACGTATACAACTACAGAAGCTATACAGTCTAACACCCTCCCTCAATCTTAGCCACTTCCTAAAGAATCTAGAAGGGTAAGATTGCGTCGACATGTCTCGAACTGTGGAAGAGGTAATGGCTTGGTGAAGATGTCTGCAAGTTGATCCTTGGAAGAGATGAACTTGATCTGTAGTTGCTTCTGAGATACCCGTTCCCGTACAAAATGATAGTCCACTTCAATGTGTTTCGTTCGGGCATGGAATACCGGATTAGCAGATAGGTATGTAGCACCGATGTTATCACACCAAAGAATAGGAGACTGTGATTGAGATATACCCAATTCCTGAAGCAAAGACTGTACACAGATAATTTCTGCAGTTGCATTAGCCACAACCTTATACTCAGCTTCAGTACTGCTACGCGAAACAGTGGCCTGTTTCCGAGCACTCCAGGCGATCAAGGTAGAACCAAAGAACACAGCAGCATAGCCCCCCGTGGATCGCTTGTCATCCGGACTGCCAGCCCAATCCGTATCAGAATACGCCGAAATGACCCCAGAGGGGTTCGGTCGAATGTGCAAACCATAGGACAACGTGAAGCGAATGTAGCGCAAGATGCGCTTCACCGCAGACCAATGAGTGTCATGAGGTGCCTGAAGATACTGACATACTCTGTTGACAGCAAAGGATATATCTGGACATGTGATCATCAAATACTGCAACCCACCAACAATACTCCTGTACTGTGTCGCATCAGTAGAAGGCAGGAGGTCACCATCAGCAGCAGTAATCCTGTCAGTAGCAGACATTGGTGTAGTAGTCGGTTTGCACATAAGCATCCCGGCCCGCTGCAACAAATCCAAAGAGTACTTCTTTTGTGTCATAACAAGACCATTGGGAACAGAAGCAACTTCCACACCAAGGAAGTAGTGAAGCTGCCCAAGATCTTTGACCGCAAAGTCAGCACCAAGAGACCGAACAAGAGCAGCAACGGCCGACTGAGAGGAACTGACGAGGATAATATCATCCACATAGACCAGCAGATACATGGTAACTCCAAGCCTTTGTAGAAGAAATAACGAAGAGTCAGGAGCTGATGATGCAAAACCATGAGCACGAAGGGCTGTCGCAAGACGAGCATGCCAAGCACGAGGAGCTTGCTTCAGACCATAGAGTGCTTTAGTGAGCCGACACAAATAATCAGGACGATCAGGATCAGAGAACCCGGGGGCTGCCGCATATATACCTCCTCTTCCAGAACACCATGGAGAAAAGCATTCTGCACATCAAGCTGATGAAGAGACCAACCCCGAGTAACTGCAAGAGAGAGAAGAAGCCTGATAGTAGTAGGTTTAACCACTGGACTGAAGGTGTCTTCATAATCAAGACCATAACGCTGCCGAAAACCTCTAGCAACCAGTCGCGCCTTGTAGCGCTTGATAGAACCATCAGAATGCTTCTTCACTTTGAAAACCGATTTAGAATCAATAACATTAACACGAGGTGGTGGCGGAACAAGGGTCCATGTCTGGTTACGAAGAAGAGCATGATACTCCTGCTCCATGGCCTCTCGCCAAGGAGGTATACTCAGAGCAGCTTGATACGTACGAGGCTCAGAGGTAGGATCCGCACGAGCAGCAGCCAGACATGCAGCCAACCAAGCAACAGTACCATCAGTGCGCTGTTTGGGCTGAAAAACACCACTGCGACTCCGTGTGTGTGGTCGTTGAGGAACCATAGGAGCCACAGGAGCCGGAGAGGACTCAGGTGATGAAGACGGCGATGGCGATGACGACTCGGCCAGTGACGGGGAGGCCTCAGAGAGCACCGGCGAGAGCACACTGGAGGCAGGTGAGCTCAGCCCAGGCGAGGATGGCCCGGGAGCGAGGCGGGCCGAGGAGGTGAGGCCGGCTCAGGGGCCAGGGGCACCGAGGCCGGTGGGGCCGAGCGAAGCGGCGATGCCGGCTCAGGGGCCAAGGGCACCGAGGCCGGTGGGGCCGAGTGAAGCGGCAGTACCAGCTTAGGAGCCAGGGGCGCCAAGCCGATCGGCCCAGCCAGCGACGCAGGCAGCCCAGAGGCCAGTGGCGCCGGTCCAGATGCCGGGGGCGCTGAAGCACACGGCGCGGTGGGTAGTTCTATTGAACGAGCATGGGCACGAGGATCGAAGCCATGCAGGGGAACACCCTGATCGTTGTGAACCGCTGGTAAGTCCAGCGAGGGAGACGATGGCGCCTCCAAAATTTGCAAATGAGCCCCACGTCCAGTGCCTGCACCATGGTTAGGCAACAAAATAGGAGAGTATGCAATATCATCAAATTGGTCAGATGCAACAGAGGATGAATGCAAAGATGGTGGTTCAGCAGTGGACACAGGGAGCTTGGCAAAGGGAAAAACATGCTCATCAAACACGACATCCCGAGATATATAGACACGATTTGTGGGAACATGAAGACATTTATATCCTTTATGGAGAGAGCTATAGCCAAGAAAGACACACTTCTTGGAACGAAACTCAAGCTTGCGCTTGTTATACGGGCGAAGATGTGGCCAGCAAGCACACCCAAAAACCTTAAAAAAGGTATAATCAGGTTGTTCATTAAGGAGAACCTCAATGGGAGTCTTCATGTTCAAAACACGAGTGGGAGTACGATTTATGAGAAAACATGCAGTGGTGAGAGCATCACTCCAGAATCAAAACGGAACCGATGCATGGGCTAAAAGAGTAAGACTAGTTTCAACAATGTGACGATGCTTACGTTCCACAGAACCATTCTGTTGATGTGTATGTGGACATGCTAAACGGTGAGCGATCCCAAGTGACTGAAAGAAGGAGTTGAGGTTGCAATATTGGCCCCCCAGTCCGACTGAACATGAACAATTTTGTGCTTGAGAAGGCATTCAACATGTTTTTGAAACTGAACAACAATGTCAAACACATCAGATTTGCGTTTAATAAGATAAAGCCAGGTAAAACGACTGTAAGCATCAACGAAACTGATATAATAATTGTGACCACTGACAGAAGTCTGAGCAGGACCCCATACATCTGAAAACACAAGTTCTAAAGGATGTTTCACCTCACGACTAAACTCCGAAAAAGGAAGTTGATGACTCTTCCCCTGCTGACAAGCATCACACACTGCTACATCTTTATTACTAGACATGCTAGGAAGCTCATGACGACGCAAAACATGACGAACGATAGGTGTGGTCGGGTGACCAAGACGAGCATGCCACTGTGACGGAGATACCCGAACTCCACTGAAAACGCGAGCTACACCAGGATGCTCCAGACGATAGAGACCCTGGCACAACCGCCCGCTAAGAAGAATGTCCCTCGTGCCCTGATCCTTAATAAAAAGATCAAAAGGATGAAATTCACAAAGCACAATATTATCACGTGTAAGTTTAGGAACAGAAAGGAGATTACGTGTCACAGAGGGAACTCTAAGCACATTACGAAGTTGAAGACTCCTATTTGCATGCCTAGTGAGAAGAGATGTTTGACCAATATGAGATATATGCATACCTGCTCCATTGGCGGTGTGGATCTTGTCGGAGCCGTGGTAGGGTTCGCGAGTATGGAGCTTGCCCATCTCACTCGTCAGATGCTCCGTGGCCCCAGAGTCCATGTACCAGTGGGGATCAACAGAGTAGGACTGAGTGTGCCCTTGCTGTTTCGTGGACACCGGCCGATCTGCCATGGCCACCTGACGCGCAAAGTTGCACGTGTCCTTGCCATCATTGCCGAGACCCAGAAAACTCTTCTGAAAGCGTTTGTGACACTTAGAGGACCAGTGCCCTTCAATGCCACAGAGCTGACACACGCGCTTACCGCCAGCCCCTGGTAATGTCGCGGTAGCAGGGGGGCTGAGGCAGGCAGCGGTGGTAGCCCCGAAGGGGTCCGAGATGATGAAGAAGGGCGGCCACCCTTGGTGGCGGCGTTGGCCGAGAGGGAGCCCCAACTGACCCTGGAGCGGCGCGACTCAACCCACTGTTCCATGAGAAGGAGATGGGAAAAGACCTCATGCGCCATCATGGAGTTCGAGTTACCCCACTCGTTGATGATCTCAACCAAGGCGTCATACTCCTCATCGAGATCATTGACAATGAACGAGTTGAACTCGGAGTCGGTGAGGGGCTGTCCGATGGAGGCCAACGTGTCGGCAAGGCCCTTGACCTTGTTGTAGAACTCAGTGGCCGTGGAGTCCAGCTTTTGACACTCACCAAAGCTGGCGATGAAGCATGGAGGCACGAGCCTGCGACTGTGCCGCAAACGAGCGCTCAAGAATGGTCCATGCCTCATGAGACGTCTTGGCGAAGACAACAAGTCCACAATAGCCGAAGTGAGCGACCCCTGGATGGAGGAGAGGTTCGCCTGGTCCTGCCCTGTCCAAACACGGTGCGCCGGATTGTAGACCGGGCCGTGCACGCTATCCACCAGCGCAGGGGGACAGGGGAGAGACCCGTCGACGTAGCCCAGGAGATAATGACTCCCGAGGAGCGGAAGGACCTGTGCACGCCAGAAGATGTAGTTGTCTGATGATAGCTTGATGGTGATGAGATTACCAAAGTGGAAAGGTGGCGGCGGCAGAGAGCCCGCGGGGTAGGCTACCGGAGGCGTATACGCCGTAGAGGCAGAGACCGCGGGTGCAGCCGTGGGAGCAAACGGTGGGATGGCCGAGGGAACAGGCGGCAAAGTGGCCGGGCCCGATGCGGCAAGGCCAGCCATCAGGGCTGACGAGGGCGCCACCAGCGCGAGAGGCTGGCCACCGCTGGATGGAGCGATCGGGGCCGCGCCGATGGAAACGGGCGACGAGGCACCCGCTGTGGCAGCAGCGGTGTGAGCCACAAGCGCATGATGATCGGGCGACGAGGAGAAAAGGGACCCGATGCTCCTCGTCCCGATCGAAGACGTCGAGGCCGCTGCAAGGTCGAGGGGTCGGGAGAGTAGAGCCGCAAGGGAGGCCGGCAGGAAGCTAGCCGTGGAGGAGCCGGAGGCGGCGGGGCCCGACATGGCGGCGGCGGCGCGATCTCAAGGATGGCGGCGGCGCGGCGCGAGCGACAGGAACAGCTGTGACGGGTTATAGGGTTTTGGTGGAAGCGTGTTGACCTAGTCTGATACCATGTGAGACAATAGGTTTGAGGGAACCGGCTCAACCCTCTAGGGATGGCCTATCTCATATATATAATGAAGGGGTACAACGTTACATCATACGTACATATACGTATACAACTACAGAAGCTATACAGTCTAACACGCGTGCCCCGCACTCGCTCCGCTGCTGCTATGCGTTGTTGCTGCTCTCTTGCTACTCTGCTGCTAGCTGCTGGTGGTTTTGCGCCGTTGCTCCTCTGCTTCTGCTTACTACTGCTGCTTCTTACTCCTCTTACTGCTCCGCTTGATGTTGCTTCTTACTGTTGTGTGCTTGCTGCCGCGCGCCGCCGCGCACCGCTACCGCCCATGCGCCATAGTCGCCCAGCCCACACGCCCATCCGGATGCTCCCGTGCGCTCCCTTGCAATGGCTTGTGTTGTGTGCACGGCCATGCATGTGGTGGCTTGTGCTACTGCACGTGGGACTAGCCCAATTAGTTAGGGCTAATTGCTATTTAGTTAGGGGTTAATTAGTGGCTAGAATAGTCTATGTACAGATGACGGTGGCCTCTTTTATTTAAAAGCCTAATTAATTGTTTGTGTCAATGACAAGTAGGTCCCAATGCACTGTTCATCGGTTGACCAGTAAAATTGTTGACTGGGTCAACCCAACCCCTGGCCCCACATGTCATTGAGTGTGGCTAGTTACCTTCTAATTATAAAAAATATTTCACTGTTTATATTTCGAAATTAAATAAATTAAGAAAATCCATTAAAACTTTAAGAATTAATATAAAATAATTCGTAACTCGGATGAAAATATTTTGTACATGAAAGTTGGTCAGAGCGACGAGGCGAATCCGGATACGTAGCCCGTTCATTCGCCACGCATTCCTAGCATAGCAAACATGTTACTTTCCTCCGATTCATCTGTCCAAAAATGTGAAACACCAGTGATACTTTCTCGGATGTCTTCCCCCTTCGCCAGTAACACCTCCTACCGCGTTAGGGCACACCTAGCTCCACGCATTGTCATGCTATGTTTTGTGATGCTTTTTTTGCTCCGTATTTACTACCCCCCCTCTTCTTCTCTGGTAGACCCTGAGAGCGACGCTGATGCCCCAGAGTACGACTACGTCGACGATGACCCCTCCTTCTTGCCAAAGCAACCAGGCAAGCCCCCCCCTCCCTTGATCATCAAATATCGCCTATTCGTCTCTCTACTGCTTGCATTAGAGTAGTGTAGCATGTTACTGCTTTCCGTTAATCCTATTCTGATGCATAGCCTGTCATTGTTGCTACAATTGTGTAATGCTCCGAGACCGATGCGCCAGGTGTCTCCCAGTTATTCGTCGTCGTTGCCATGTCATTTTTTCGTGTGTCATGCTTTTCATATCATGTCATCATGTGCATCGCATTTGCATATGTGTTTGTCTCATGCATCCGAGCATTTTCCCCGTTGTCCGTTTTGCAATCCAACACTCCTATGTCCTCCACCGCCCTCCTTTTTCCTCTTTTCATGTGTGGGTGTTAAACGTTCTCGGATTGGACCGAGATTTGCCAAGCGGCCTTGGTACGCTACCAGTAGACCGCCTGTCAAGTTTCGTGCCATTCGGAGTTCGTTTGATACTCCAACGGTTAACCGGGGAACCGTAAAGGCCTCGTGTGTGTTGCATCCCAACACCCCTCCAAGTCATCCCGCAAACCCATCCAAACCCCCTCCATCCTCTCGGTCGTTCGATCATGATCGCGTGGCCGAAAACCGCACCTCATTTGGACTCTCCTAGCTCCCTCTACCTATATATATGTGTGCCTCCCCGAAATTTCGCGTAGATGAAACCCTAGATCCAACTCCCTCCGCGCCGCCGGACATGTCCGTCCGCGCCGGACGCGTCCACCGCCGCTGCCACATCGCTCCGGCCAATGAGAGGCCGACACGTCATCACGTCGCCTCAGCCTCCTCCCCACCGCCGCCGCGGCCCGCGGAGCACATCCGGGGCCCGCGCGAGCCCGTCCGCCCCGCCGCCCGACCCGCACGCGCCCGCGCCCTGCTGCCGACCGTGCGCCGCCGCCGCCTCGCGCCTGCGCCGCCACCCCGCTCCCCGCAGGTGTCCAGCGCCGCCCGCGCACCACCAGAGCACGGCGCCTCCTCTGCGCGTGCCCGCGCCGCCCCGCTCCTCTGCGCTGCTCGCCGTCGCGCTGCTTCGCTGCTCGCTGCCGCACCTCGCTGCTCCTCCGCCGCCGCCGACCATCACCGGCTGCCGCCGCCGCCCCGCCATGGCGCTCCTCGCCGGAGTTGCTCCCTCCTTCGCCGTCCACGGCGCCTCTACCTCCCCCCCCCCCGCCTCGATCTGACCCAGGAGGGACCCCGGAGCCCGTCCTCGCCCGGATCCGGCGCCGCCACCGCAGATCCGGCGACTACTCCGGCGAGATCCGCCGCGTTGACTTCTCCCCCCTCGAGGTTAATTTCTCCTAAGTCCCGAAAACTTTTGCATTCTATTGCTCCCTTCACCATGCCATAACTTTGTGCTCGGTGGTCCGTTTTACGCATATGAGATATCAAAATGTTCATCAGGTTGTCTTCTTCAATTTGTTCCATTGTGCCATGCTTGTTTGAGTCCATCTTGATGACCTAATTGTTGATGCAAGAGTGCTATAAAATGTTAGGTCCTGATTCTTAACAGATCTTAAGCATTTATCTTTTTTGCCATGATTATTGTGTGCTGCATATGAGCATGAGCTCTACATGTGTTTTGGGCTATGCCATGCCATCTTTATAGGGGTGTATGCCATGTATTTTTGTGATCAATGTGGTGACTAGCACAAGCATGCAAAGTAGCTCTCGTAATATTGCTGATTTCAAGGACTTAGAATTTCACTAAGTCTTTGCTCTGCTGTTATTTTTATGCCATGTATTCATGTTGCTACAGAGTGATCCATGCTTCTTTTGAGTCTGTTCAGTAAGGATGATTTGGGCATATGGTTGTACTCTATCCATCCATGCCCCTGTTTGAATTTATGGATTAACCTAGAATGACTCAATCTTGCTCTACTTTTGCTATAAAATGTTCCTGGCAGATTGTTTACGTGTTAATCAATTTTGCCAAGATTGTTGTAGTTGATCCATACATGCTATGAGATTGTTCTTGCCATGGTTAGCTTCTTGATCATGTCTTCTTGCTAAAGCTATGCTTAGTTTGTCATGCAATGCCTTGTGTTGAGTGCATCGAGCTCGCAAAGAGGCCTTCATAATTATGTTTATGCCATGTCCAGTTTTCTGCAAAGTCTGAATCTGTTAACGAAACTTGCTATGTTTACGTGGGTTCCATCATATCTTCTGATCGTTTTTGGCTTATGGTCAGTAAGGGACTTTTGTTATATGCTCTGAGTAGATTCATGCCATGCCTTGTATTGCTATGATCTGATAATGTAGCATGTTGTTATCTTGCTCTAAACATTGCTTCCTGATGTTGATTCCTGACATGTTAGTATTTTCATTAAGTCCATGATGCTGATATCTTTTGCCCTTTTTCCATGCTTGTTTGAACCTGCTCCTGTGTGTTTTAGTCGTAGCTCAGTGTTCATCTTTTTTCAAGCATCTTGAGTAGATTATTTTCACATTCTTTGTTGCTATGTTGGAGTGCTGTAGCTTAGTTTCTTGTTGCATTCTAGATGGCATCGTGCTGCTAATCGCAGAATTGTGTCATTCTTGTTTTGCTTGCCATTTGCAAACCGTGCATCCGATTCCGGTGATCTTTATATCGATTTTGACCGAAATCAACTCATCTTTCCAGCGGCACTCTTGGTTTTCCAAGTTGAGGCCTGGTTCAATCTTTTCCTTCCGGAGCTCGCATATGCATTGCATATCCCATCCCGCATATCATGCCATGTTTTGCATCATGTTGCTTGCGCATTGCACTGTGGTTGATTGTTGTTTCCTTTGCTTGTGTTCTTGCCTTGGGTAGAGCCGGGAGATGAGTACGTGATCGAGGAACCCGTTGAGTATGCTTACGAGGATCAAGCTTTCGTCAACTTGGAGAACTTTGCAGGCAAGATGATCATACCCTTGAAATCACTTCTATCTTTGCTTGCTAGTTGCTCGCTCTTTTGCTATGCCACGATACCTACCACTTGCTTTATCATGCCTCCCATATTGCCATGTCAAGCCTCTAACCCACCTTTTCCTAGCAAACATGGGAGATATAGCCGCATCGTGGGTGTTACAAGTTGGTAATCAGAGCCTTCCCCGACTTAGGAGCCCCCCTACTTGATCAAATTGTTGGCGTTGTTGAGTCTAGAAAAATGTTTTGAGTCTAATAGGATTATATATATCGGAGAGTAGGATTAGTTTTACTCCTTAGTCCCTTCGTCGCTCTGGTGAGGCCTCCTGACGTAGAGTTTTGACTCTTCTCTCCTCAAATTTCACTAAAAAAATTAGGATCACGCGGGTGTCTTGGAATCGTTCCGATGGTTTTGTGATGAGAACATTGTTCTTGGTGCCTCCTGACATTTAGGGGTTGTGGCAGTGTCCCGGGGTGTTGAGCTCCGAGGTGTTGTCGTCACAATTTTATCGTTGCAGTTCTGGAATACCCGAGTTTCGCCGACATCGAAAATCTCTTTTATGCAGTTGTTGGTGAGATAACCTCGACGCCACCTAGTACTGGGGCGGGAGTTCAGGAGTATTGCCATAACTCGTATAACGGATGCTTTTCGAAGGTTGAGGTAAATGATTTCCGAAGGTTTCTTGGTTTTGTGTTGAAGGATGGATACAGCTGGATGTAGGATTTGCTAGTTTTGGGTGAGACATTATGCTTCCCCTGTATCCCCAACACCTGATTGCATAACCAGTAAGTTTTGGGAGTTTATAAGTGGGAATTCAAGTAGCTCGTAGGAATTCTTTCAACACACACATGATACAATATGGGATCTATCTTATGTTTGTTTCCGGCTTATTTTGCAAGCGAAACCTTTGTTAAGTTGTGGTGTTCGAGTTGCTTCAATGTCAAGTGTTGATTCCATACCTTTTCCAAGTGGTGTTCTCATATTTCTATGTGAATACTAATCCTTCATGATAATCGAGATAGTCATGTCAATCCTTTTCAACCCTTGTCTCTCTCTTCAAGTGGATTCGATCATTTTAACATTCGCAAGATCACCTCTCAGTTTTTTCTCAACGGTGTTTGTTTCATTCATCCCAAGTTGCCTTTGTTTTCCCGCTCTCCCACCCTTGTTTCTTCAAGGACTCATATATCTTAATCAAGTATCCATTTTATTCATGTGAAGTCTCTCCATTCTTTTCTTTCAATGTTCTTATCCGGTGATTCTCAGGAAGATGCTAACGGAGCTTTAAGTTCATCATTCGTCATTCTTTTCTTCTCCGGTGGATCCAATTCAAGCTTTCTTGATCATATCCCTTTCCTCATTTCAAATGTTTTCTCATGCCGGTGCACCCCTAATCATTCACCTCTCGCTATTCTTTTGTTCCGGAGTGCTGAAGATATCTCAGGAGATTCGTGTTTTCATTCCTAATATGTTCAAGATATCTTGAGGTTGTTATCTCATTCAAGCTATTTTATTCAACCGGTGCAATCTCTCTTCAAATTGTTCAACGGTGTATATTTTGAGTGGGCCCTAACCCACAGGTCTTTTCCCAGGATCTTACATGATTCTTCTAATTCTCTCAGAGCTATTCTCAAATCTTTCAAAGTTGACGTAAGAATGAATTATCATCAGTCAAATGTCCTTCTATAAGATCTTTCAAATTCTTTTCATCGTGGTTCAACCTTTCTAATTTTCATTCTGGAGTTCCTCAACAACTCATGGTGGTATTTCTCATTGTCATTCTCAACATTTGAAGACCGAAGAAGAGTTCCTCTTAAAATCTTACCCGCTCTTTCAAAGATTCTCAGTTCAAGCTTGATACTATCCTCTCATAATTGTTTTCGATTGTGACAATTCTTTTCAACCTTCCAGAGATATTCAGGAGTCTTTTCAGTTTGATTCTCTGAAGGCCATCATCTTAGAATTATTCATTCTCAGATTTCAGCTCTCATTCTCCAAATCTTACCGGTGCTTCATTCAAGTATTCTCTAACCATCTCGGAATCTCTTCGTTCACTTGCATCTAAATTCTCTCAAGTATCTTCGTTCTTTTTATAATTCTTCCCGGTGTTTCTTTATTTTTTCTTCGTTCATTTTCAATTCATACGGTGGTTCGTTCAAGATCTCTCTTCCTTGGTTATCATATCAATTCATTCATTCTTTCCAATCCTACCGGTGGTTCACAGAAGACCTTCTCAAGTTTGTGCTATATCAATCTTAACCCTTTCTACGAGAATAAGTAGTATGCCAAATCCGTTGGTTGTCATCAATCTAAATTGGTGAAGGATGGGCATAACGTAATTCTTATTCTTTGTTTCATCCAAGTGATTAATTCTTTATTCCAGAGGCTCATCAAATTCTTGGTTTAAATTGTTTCATCTTTTCTTTTCTGGAGTTCCATGTTTTCCACATTATATCATCATGAAGATCCATCTAAATCATTGCAAGGCTTCAACCTTATTCTTTTCATCCTTCATTTCGTTTGTTCATTCTTTTCTTACCGGAGTTCTTCATGGAGGCTCTACATGATGGTTGATCAAGGATTCAATTTCTTCTCGAAGTGTTCATTGAGATTCTTTTCAGAGGAGTTCAAGCATTCTGCATCTTGCATCCCAAAGTCCTATTCGTTCTATCTTATCTTTTGAGGTGGTGTTATGTCATTGTTGATAATTTTCCCTTCGTGTTTCACGATTCACAAGTTTTTCAAGAGTGACATATCTAAATCCATCATTTTCTCTTCGCTCAAGACATCTTTTCAACCAATCAACCTCTTCGTTGGAGTTATCTTGTGTCATGTTTCACCTAAAGCCTTCCCTAAATATTGTTGCTATTTATGGTGCTCATAAATGACCCAAGTTCTTCATTTATCCTCCCGGTGAATAAGTTTCCCGTCTCCTTGTTCATATCAATCCAATCTATTGTTTTCCATTAGCGGCGGAATTTCACCTCATAGATTTGAGATGTTTTCCATAAGGCCACAACAAGCTTATCCTTTCATTGTTGATAATCCAACAACTCCATTCTAGCATTTGTTGTAAGCGTGCTCTCTCAAGATCTTGTTTCCCTCCGTTCATTTCATTCCATTCTCTCTTTCTTCTGGAGGCATTGTGTTGTTCCCTATTCAATTGTCATCTCGAGTTGTGAGGATCGTGTTCTTTTCATGCTTATCCTTTTATCCAGAGTGTTATGCCCTTTGCTCAAGTTCTTTTTACCTTATAAAGTCTTGCTTCTCTTTTCAACCAGAGTGATGTCCAAATTTGTTCTTCTTCGTTCCTCTTTTCTGACGGAGATTGTCAACTTTGTTCATCTCCATTGTATTCTTTTCTCGAAGTTGTTCAACTTTTCAAGGTTCTTTGGTTTCACTCATGCCGAAGAAGCAACTTAGCTTTACCTCTTATCTTCCTCTTCTGTTTTCACTCCGGTGCCATCCTAGATCTCGGGACGAGATCCTCTCGTAGTGGTGCAGTGTTGTAATGCTCCAAGACCGATGCCCAGGTGTCTCCCAGTTATTCGCCGTCGTTGCCATGTCATTTGTTTGTGTGTCATGCTTTTCATATCATGTCATCATGTGCATCGCATTTGCATACGTGTTCATCTCGTGCATCCGAGCATTTTCCCCGTTGTCCGTTTTGCAATCAGACACTCCTATGTCCTCAGGCGCCCTCCTTTTGCCTCTTTTCATGTGCGGGTGTTAAACGTTCTCGGATTGGACCGAGATTTTCCAAGCGGCCTTGGTACACTACCGGTAGACCGCCTGTCAAGTTTCGTGCCATTCGGAGTTCGTTTGATACTCCAACGGTTAACCGGGGAACCGTAAAGGCCTCATGTGTGTTGCAGCCCAACACCCTTGCAAGTCAGCCCGCAAGCCCATCCAAACCCCCTCCATCCTCTCGGTCGTTCGATCACGATCGCGTGGCCGAAAACCGCACCTCATTTGGACTCTCCTAGCTCCCTCTACCTATATATATGTGTGCCTCCCCGAAATTTCGCACAGATGAAACCCTAGATCCAACTCCCTCCGCGCCGCCGGACAAGTCTGTCCGCGCCGGACGCATCCACCGCCGCCGCCACATCGCTCCGGCCAATGAGAGGCCGACATGTCATCGCATCACCTCAGCCTCCTCCCCACCGCCGTCGCGGCCCGCGGAGCCCATCCGGGGCCCGCGCGAGCCCGTCCGCGCCGCCGCCCGGCTCGCGTGCGCCCGCGCCCCGCCGCCTCGCGCCTGCGCCGCCACCCTACTCCCCGCCGGTGTCCAGTGCCGCCCGCGCACCACCGGAGCGCGGCGCCTCCTCCGCGCGTGCCCGCGCTGCCCCGCTCCTCTGCGCGCCTCGCCGCCGCGCTGCTTCGCTGCTCGCCGCCGCACCTCGATGCTCCTCCGCCGCCGCCTACCATCACCGGCCGCCGCCGCCCCGCCATGGTGCTCCCCGCCGGAGTTGCTCCCTCCATCGCCGGCCACGGCACCTCTACCTCGCCCCCGCCTCGATCTGACCCAAGGAGGGACCCCGGAGCTAGTCTGCGCCCGGATCCGGCGCTGCCACCGCAGATCCAGCAATTACTCTGGCGAGATCCGCCGCGTTGACTTCTCCCCCTCGAGGTTGATTTCTCCTAAGTCCTGAAAACTTTTGCATTCTATTGCTCCCTTCACCATGCCATAACTTTGTGCTCGGTGGTCCATTTTACGCATATGAGATATCAAAATGTTCATCAGGTTGTCCTCTTCATTTTGTTCCATTGCGCCATGCTTGTTTGAGTCCATCTTGATGCCCTAATTGTTGATGCAAGAGTGCGATAAACTGTTAGGTGCTGATTCTTAACAGATCTTGAGCATTTGTCATTTTTGCCATGATTATTGTGTGCTGCATATGAGCATGAGCTCTACATGTGTTTTGGGCTATGCCATGCCATCTTTACAGGGGTGTATGCCATGTATTTTTGTGATCAATGTGGTTACTAGCATAAGCATGCAAAGTAGCTCTCGTAATATTGCTGATTTCAGGGACTTAGAATTTCACTAAGTCTTTGCTCTGCTGTTATTTTTATGCCATGTATTCATGTTGCTACAGAGTGATCCGTGCTTCTTTTGAGTATGTTCAGTAAGGATAATTTGGTATATGGTTGTGCTCTATCCATCCATGCCCCTGTTTGAATTTATGGTGTACCCTAGCATGACTCAATCTTGCTCTACTTTTGCTATAAAATGTTCGTGGCAGATTGTTTATGTGTTAATCAATTTTGCCAAGGTTGTTGTAGTTGATCCATGCATGCTATGAGATTATTCTTGCCATGGTTAGCTTCTTGATCATGTCTTCTTGATGATGCTATGCTTAGTTTGTCATGCAATGGCTTGTGTTGAGAACATCGAGCTCGCAAAGAGGCCTTCATAATTCTGTTTATGCCATGTCCAGTTTTCTGCTAAGTCTGAATCTGTTTACGAAACTTGCTATGTTTACGTGGGTGTCATCATATCTTCTGATCGTTTTTGGCTTATGGTCAGTAAGGGAATTTTGTTATATGCTCTGAGTAGATTCATGCCATGCCTTGTATTGCTATGATCTGATCCTGTAGCATGTTGTTATCTTGCTCTAAACATTGCTTCCTGATGTTGATTCCTGACATGTTAGTATTTTCACTAAGTCTGTGATGCTGATATCTTTTGCCCTTTTGCCATGCTTGTTTGAACCTGCTCTTGTGTGTTTTAGCCATAGCTCAGTGTTCATATTTTGTCAAGCATCTTGAGTAGATTACTATCACGTGCTTTGTTGCTATGTTGGAGCGCAGTAGCTTAGTTTCTTGTTGCATTCTAGATGCCATCGTGCTGTTAATCGCAGAATTGTGTCATTCTTGTTTTGCTTGCCATTTGCAAACCGTGCATCCGATTCCGGTGATCTTTATATCGATTTCGACCAAAATCAACTCATCTTTCCAGCGGCACTCTTGGTTTTCCAAGTTGAGGTATGGTTCAATCTTTTCCTTCCGGAGCTTGCATATGCATTGCATATCCCATCCCGCATATCATGCCATGTTTTGCATCATGTTGCTTGCGCATTGCACTGTGGTTGATTATTGTTTCCTTTTCTTGTGTTCTTGCCTTGGGTAGAGCCGGGAGATGAGTACATGATCGAGGAACCCGTTGAGTACGCTTACGAGGATCAAGCTTTCGTCAACTCGGAGAACTTTGCAGGCAAGATGATCATACCCTCAAAATCACTTCTATCTTTGCTTGCTAGTTGCTCGCTCTTTTTCTATGCCGCGATACCTACCACTTGCTTTATCATGCCTCCCATATTGCCATGTCAAGCCTCTAACCCACCTTTTCCTAGCAAACCGTTGTTTGGCTATGTTACCGCTTTGCTCAGCCCCTCTTATAGCGTTGCTAGTTGCAGGTGAAGATGGAGTTTGTTCCATGTTGGAACATGGATATGTTGGGATATCACAATATCTCTTATTTTAATTAATGCATCTATACACTTGGTAAAGGGTGGAAGGCTCGGCCTTATGCCTGGTGTTTTGTTCCACTCTTGCCGCCCTAGTTTCCGTCATACCGATGTTACATTCCTTGATTTTGCGTTCCTTATGCGGTTGGGTTATAATGGGAACCCCTTGACAGTTCGCCTTGAATAAAACTCCTCCAGCAAGGCCCAACCTTGGTTTTACATTTGCACTAACAACCTATCACCTTCCCTTGGGTTTTTGCGAGCCTGAGGGTCATCTTTATTTTAACCCCCCCCCCCCCCCCGGGCCAGTGCTTCTCTAAGTGTTGGTCCGAACTAGAGCCCCTTGCAGCGCCACCTCGGGGCAACTTGAGGGTTGGTTTTAGTTGTACAGATTGATCATCCGGTGTGCCCTGAGAACGAGATATGTGCAGCTCCTATCGGGATTTGTCGGCACATTCGGGCGGTCTTACTGGTCTTGTTTTACCATTGTCGAAATGTCTTGTAACCGAGATTCCGAGTCTGATCGGGTCGTCCTGGGAGAAGGAATATCCTTCGTTGACCGTGAGACCTTATGATGGGCTAAGTTGGGACACCCCTGCAGGGTTTTGAACTTTCGAAAGCCGTGCCTGCGGTTATGGGCAGATGGGAATTTGTTAATATCCGGTTGTAGAGAACTTGACACCTAACTTAATTGAAATGCATCGACAACGTGTGTAGCCGTGATGGTCTCTTTCCGGCGGAGTCCGGGAAGTGAACACGGTTTTGGAGTTATGTTTGAACATAAGTAGTTTCAGGATCACTTCTTGATCACTTCTAGTTCACGACCGTGCTTTGCTTGTCTTCTCGCTCTCATTTGCGTAAGTTAGCCACCATATATGCTAGTGCTTGCTGCAGCTCCACCTCACTACCTTTTCCTACCCACAAGCTTAAATAGTCTTGTTCGCGAGGGTGTGAGATTGCTGAGTCCCGTGACTCACAGATTACTTCAAACAGTTGCAGGTGCCGATGATAACCGTGCAGGTGATGCAACCGAGCTCAAGGAGGATCTCGATGAAGATCGTGTTTGTTGTGTTGTTTCGTTTCCAGTTGATCAGTAGTGGAGCCCAGTTGGGGCAATCGGGGATCTAGCATTAGGGGTTGTCTTCTTTTATTTTGGTTCCGTAGTCGGACCTTGATTGTATTCTGGATGATGTAATGTTATATTCTTGTATTGTGTGAAGTGGCGATCGTAAGCCAACTCTTTATCCCTTTCTTATTCAGTACATGGGATGTGTAAAGATTACCCCTCTTGCGACATGCCTACAATGCGGTTATGCCTCTAAGTCATGCTCCGACATGTGGGAGATATAGCCGCATCGTGGGTGTTACAAATTGTTGATACCTTACCTACAATCCTAAATGCTTAGTATAGGATGCTAGTTTATCATCAGTGGCCCTACATTCTTGTCAGTCTGCCATGCTATACTATCGGGCCGTGATCACGTCGGGTGTTGATCACGGGTATATACTATACTTATTACACATGATACATGTTGTGACTAAAGTCGGGTCGGCTCGTTGAGTACCCGCAGTTGATTCATGAATTGGGGGCTGAAAGGACATATTTTCCCGACAGCCCTCTGTGTGGATCTTTGTGGCGGAGCGACAGGGCAGGTTGAGACCACCCAGGTGAGTGGTGGGCCTAGCCCTGGTCGGCGTTCATGGTTACTTCAAAATAACACGCTTAACGAGATCTTGGTATTTGATCCGAGTCTGGCCACTGGCCTATACGCACTAACCAACTATGCGGGAACAGTTATGGGCACTCGACGTCGTGGTATCAGCCGAAGCCTTTGTGACGTCAGCGACTGAGCGGCGCGCGCCGGGTTGGACCATGTAACGCAACTTCCTTTGTAATGGAGGTTGCTAGGTCTGCTCACCGGCCGCGTACGCAACGTGCGGGTGTGCAATGGGAGATGGGCCCAGACCCCTGCGCACATAGGATTTAGACCAGCGTGCTGACCTCTCTGTTGTGCCTAGGTGGGGCTACGACGTGTTGATTTTCCGAGGTCGGGCATGACCCAGGAAAGTGTGTCCGGCCAAAGGGGATCGAGCATGTTGGGAAATGTGGTGCACCCCTACAGGGAAGTTTATCTATTCGAATAGTCGTGTCCCTCGGTAAAAGGACGACCCGGAGTTGTACCTTGACCTTATGACAACTAGAACTGGATACTTAATAGAATACACCCTTTCAAGTGCCAGATACAACCCGGTGATCGCTCTCTCATAGGGTGACGAGGGGAGTATCACCGGGTAGGTTTATGCTATGCGGTTATACTTGGTTAATTTACCATCTACTCTCTTCTCCTGCTTCAAGATGGAGGCTGCCAGAAGCATAGTCTTTGATAGGACTAGCTATCCCCCTCTTATTCTAGCATTCTGCAGTTCAGTCCACATATACTACCCCTTTCATTGATACCAATGCATATGTAGTGTAGCTCCTTGCTTGCGAGTACTTTGGATGAGTACTCACGGTTGCTTTGCTCCCCCCTTTTCCCCTTTCTATACCCGGTTGTTGCGACCAGATGATGGAGTCCAGGAGCCAGAGGATCCCGAGGATGTTTCTACATGGAGTTTGGCTTCGAGGAGTAGTTTGGAGGTCCCGGGCAGGAGGCCTTGCCTTTTCGATTGTTGTTACTTTTGTGCTAGCCTTCTTAAGGCAAACTTGTTTAACTTATGTCTGTACTCAGATATTATTGCTTCCGCTGACTCTTGTGTCTTCGAGCATATGTATTCGAGCCTTTGAGGCCCCTGGCTTGTAATATAAAGCTTGTATTTTTTATTTGTGTCTAGAGTTGTGTTGTGATGTCTTCTCGTGAGTCCCTGATCTTGGTCGTACACATTTGTGTGTATGATTAGTGTACGGTCAAATCGGGGGCGTCACAGTTTGGCAATGGCGGCGGCAACCGCGTCAACATCGACCATGAAATATTCGGGCCCGATGACGCCTCGGCGCTCGATCTCCTCTGGCTCCTGCTTGAAGGAGACGAGCTCACGGTCCTTCGGCTCCTCCGCCCACTCCCTCTTCACGGGGAGAAGCACCACTCCGAAAGGGCTCCTCGCTGAGGAGTGATGACACACAAGTATAGGGGGTCTATCGTAGTCCTTTTGATAAGTAAGAGTGTCGAACCCAACGAGGAGCAGAAGGAAAATGATAAGAGGTTTCCAGCAAGGTATTCTCTGCAAGTACTGAAATAAGCGGTAACAGATAGTTTTGTGATTGGATAATTTGTAACGAGCAACAAGTAACAAAAGTAAATAAAGTGCAGCAAGGTGGCCCAATCCTTTTTGTAGCAAAGGACAAGCCTGGACAAACTCTTATATAGAGAAAAGCGCTCCCGGGAACACATGGGAATATCGTCAAGCTAGTTTTCATCACGCTCTTATGATTCGCGTTCGGTACTTTGATAATTTGGTATGTGGGTGGACCGGTGCTTTGGTACTGCCCTTACGTGGACAAGCATCCCACTTATGATTAACCTCTATTGCAAACATCCGCAACTACAACAAAAGTATTAAGGTAAACCTAACCATAGCATGAAACATATGGATCCAAATCAGCCCCTTACGAAGCAACACATAAACTAGGGTTTAAGCTTCTATCACTCTAGCAACCCATCATCTACTTATTACTCCCCAATGCCTTCCTCTAGCCCAAACAATGGTGAAGTGTCATGTAGTCGACGTTCACATAACACCACTAGAGGAGAGACAACATACATCTCATCAAAGTATCGAACGAATACCAAATTCACATGACTACTAATAGCAAGACTTCTCCCATGTCCTCAGGAACAAAAGTAACCACTCAAAAGCATAAACATGTTCATAATCAGAGGGGTATTAATATACATATAGGATCTGAACATATGATCTTCCACCAATTAAACCAACTAGTATCAACTACAAGGAGTAATTAACACTACTAGCAACCTACTAGCACCAATCCCGGACTTGGAGACAAGAACTGGATACAAGAGATGAACTAGGGTTTTGAGAGGAGATGGTGCTGATGAAGATGTTGATGGAGATTGCCCTCTCCCGACGAGAGGAGCGTTGGTGATGATGATGGCGATGATTTCCCCCTCCGGGAGGGAGGTTTTCCCGGCAGAACAGCTCCGCCGGAGCCCTAGATTGGTTCCGCCAAGGTTCCGCCTCGTGGCGGCTGAGTTTCGTTCGAGAAGATGGCTTATTATTTTTTTCCCATCGAAAGACTTCATATAGCAGAAGATGGCCACCAGAGGGCCAACAGGGGGCCCATGGGGTAGGGGGCGCGCCCAGGGGGTAGGGCGCGCCCCCCATCCTCATGGGCAGGCTATGGCCCCCTGGTGAATTTCTTCCCCTGAGTATTTTTTATATATTCTGAAAACGTCTTCCGTGAAGTTTCAGGACTTTTGGAGCTGTGCAGAATAGGTCTATAATATTTGCTCCTTTTCCAGCCCAGAATCCCAGCTGCCGGCATTCTCCTTCTTTATGTAAACCTTGTAAAATAAGAGAGAATAGTCATAAGTATTGTGACATAATGTGTAATAACAGCCCATAATGCAATAAATATCGGTATAAAAGCATGATGCAAAATGGACGTATCAACTCCCCCAAGCTTAGACCTCGCTTGTCCTCAAGCGAAAGCCGAAATCGAAAAATATGTCCACATGTTTAGAGATAGAGGTGTCGATAAAAAAATACGGACATGAGGGCATCATGATCATTCTTAGAACAACAACTTATATAATTCTTGTCATATAATTTCTTATGCTAGAGTAATAATTCAATCACAATTTCAAGTATGAATAATAAACTTCTTTGAAAACCAACAAACTATAATCTCAGTCATTGGAGCAATTGCAATTTATCATAACATAGGAAAGAGTCAATATATAAGAGCTTTTCAGCAAGTCCACATACTCAACTATCATATAGTCTTTCACAATTGTTGACACTCATGCAATACTTATGGTTATGGAGTTTTAATCGGACACAGAGAAAGATAGGGGCTTATAGTTTTGCCTCCCAACATTTTACCTCAAGGGTAATGTCAACAATAATAGTTCATGAAAACTCACATCCAATTAGCCATATATACCAAGATCTTTCCAACATACTGTGCTTGCCAAAGGATAAAATGTAAAAAGGAAAGGTGAAGATCACCATGACTCTTATGCAGGGTAGGAGATAAAAGTAAAATATAGGCCCTTCGCAGAGGGAAGCAGAGGTTGTCATGCGCTTTTATAGTTGGATGCACAAAATCTTAATGCGAAAGAACGTCACTTCATATTGCCACTTGTAATATGGACCTTTACTATGCAGTCTGTCGCTTTTATTTCTTCCATATCACATGATCGTATAAAGCTTATTTTCTCCCACACTAATAAGTCATACATATTTAGAGAGCAATTTTTATTGCTTGCACCGATGACAACTTACTTGGAGGATCTTACTCAATCCATAGGTACGTATGGTGGACTCTGATGGCAAAACTGGTTTAAGGGTATTTGGAAGCACAAGTAGTATCTCTACTTGGTGCGATGAATTTGGCTAGCACGAGGGGCAAAGGCAAGCTCAACCATGTTGGATGATCCATGACAATATAATTTATGTCAGATGTAAGAAAACATAACCCATTATGTTGTCTTCCTTGTCCAACGTCAACTATTTTAGCATGTCATATTTTAATGAGTGCTCACAATCATAAAAGATGTCCAAGATAGTATATCTATATGTGAAGACCTCTCTTTTTCTTTATTACTTCCTATTAATTGCAATGATGACCAAAACTATGCTTGTCAACTCTCAACAACTTTTATTCATCATACTTTTTCTATGTGAGCTCATTACTCTCCATGAGATCCATATGATCTCTTTGTTTCTTTTTATTTCTTTCTCTTTTTCTTTTATTCACTTAAGATCATGGCAAAAGAATCAAGCCCTTGACTCAACACTAATCTTTATTATATAGCTCACGGACTCGATTACATAGAGGAATTATAAAGCAAAACTCATGACTAGATCATACTAAGAACTTTTATTCTACTAGATCAAGATATTACCAAAAGGATCGAACTAAGAAAAACGGTAAAGATAAAAGTGATGGTGATATGATACCGGGGCACTCCCCCAAGCTTGGTAGTTGCCAAGGGGGGTGCCCATACCAGATACTCAATTCTTCTTTGTTGGTGGAGATGGTGGTGATTTTGTTGATGGCGTAGGCTTGTCGTCCTTCTTCCAAGGCATAGGCTCACCATCATAGAAGGATGACCGAGTCTCCTGGAACCTCAAATCTGCAGCCAAACTCATCCTCTTGAATCTATATTCATACTCAAAGTTTTGATTTTGCAGGTCATAGATCTGGGCTTGGAGGTGCTCGTTTTTCTCATGAAGCTTGAAGATCGCCTCCCCAATGTCCTTGACATCCACCTTGTGGTTGTTGGTGAACTCCGTGATCATGATGTGATTGGAATCGTGTCCACGCTCCACCATCTCCTGACACTTGAAAACTTCTTGCTCTAATTCCTCGAGCCTTGCCTCCGTGCTTCCGGTCTACCTTGGTCCCTCAACATCGCGGATGTGCAACAACCCCTCACGCATCTCAATGGTTTGAGGGTGTTGCAGCACTTCTGCGAGGTAGGTGTTCATGACCTTCTCGAAGAACTGGTCCTTGGGGGCGCTTGAAGACGACATGACGGCCTGGATCTGTCAGAAAAATAACTTGAAATGAAAACAGGAGATTTTTGCGTGATACGGGAGTCAAAACCTCCGGGAGATTATATAATGAATTTTTACCGACCAAAATACATGTTGTGTACGACAACGGATTCCGGAGAGCACACGAGGTGCCCACGAGGTAGGGGTGCGCGCCCAGTAGGGTAGGGCGCGCCCTCCACCCTCGTGGAGCCCTCGTGTCCTTCCCGGACTGCTACTTATTTTTCTATTTTTCTAAATATTCCAAATCGGAGAAATATTGCCTTAAAAA
Source organism: Triticum urartu (assembly GCF_056163025.1). Classification (NCBI taxonomy): domain Eukaryota; kingdom Viridiplantae; phylum Streptophyta; class Magnoliopsida; order Poales; family Poaceae; genus Triticum; species Triticum urartu. The sequence goes on along the minus strand of NC_141876.1, from coordinate 118,589,446 downwards.
CTGTTTTGGAGTCGGTTTACTTACCGTACCACATACCTATTCCTTTTTGGAGTCTGAAACATTCCGGAAAGTGTCCCTTATGTATTCCTCCGGGGTTACGGTTTCAATAACATTGGTTTCAACATTTATGGGATTACCTGAGATATAATGTTTGATTCTTTGACCGTTCACCACGTTCGGATTTGTGCCTTCGAAGTTGTTGATTTTTATGGCACCGGAACGATAGACCTCCTCGATAACGTAAGGACCTTCCCATTTAGAGAGAAGTTTTCCTGCAAAAAAATCTTAAACGAGAGTTGTATAGCAATACATAATCACCTACATTAAACTCATGCTTTCGTATCCTTTTGTCATGCCATCTTTTAACTTTTTCTTTAAACAACTTGGCATTTTCATAGGCTTGGGTTCTCCATTCATCAAGTGAGATAATATCAAATAACCTCTTCTCACGGGCAAGTTTGAAATCATAGTTGAGTTCTTTAATGGCCCAATATGCCTTGTGTTCTAGTTCGAGAGGTAAGTGACATGCTTTTGCATAGACCATTTTATAAGGAGACATACCCATAGGATTTTTATATGCAGTTCTATAGGACCATAATGCATCATCAAGTTTCTTGGACCCATTTTTTCTAGATCTATTAACAGTCTTTTGCAAAATTAATTTGAGCTCTCTATTACTCAATTCTACTTGACCACTAGACTGAGGATGATAAGGAGATACAATTCTATGATTAATATCATATTTAGCAAGCATTTTACGGAAGGCACCATGAATGAAATGTGAACCACCATCAGTCATTATATATCTAGGGACTCCAAATCTTGGAAAATAACCTCTTTAAGCATTTTAATAGAAGTGTTATGATCAGCACTACTAGTTGGAATAGCTTCTACCAACTTAGTAACGTAATCAACAGCAACTAAAATATGTGTATATCCATTAGAGGAAGGGAAGGGTCCCATAAAGTCAAAGCCCCAAACATCAAATGGTCCAATTACGAGTGAATAGTTCATAGGCATTTATTGACGTCTACTAATATTACCAATTCTTTGACATTCATCACAAGATAAGACAAACTTACGGGCATCCTTGAAGAGAGTAGGCCAAAATAAACCAGATTGCAATACCTTATGTGCAGTTCTATCTCCAGCATGGTGTCCTCCATAAGCTTCGGAGTGACACTTGCGTAGGATCTGTTCCTGTTCATGCTCAGGTACACAACGTCTAATAACACCATCTACTCCTTCTTTATAAAGATGTGGGTCATCACAAAAGTAATGCCTCAAATCATAGAAGAACTTTTTCTTTTGCTGGTATGTGAAACTAGGTGGTATAAACTTAGCAACAATGTAATTAGCATAATCAGTATACCATGGAGCAGTATGAGAAGCATTTATGACATTTAGTTGCTAATCAGGAAAGCTATCATCAATAGGTAGTGGGTCATCAAGCACATTTTCTAACCTAGACAAGTTGTCTGCAAGGGGGTTCTCGGCTCCCTTTCTATCAACAATATATAAGTCAAATTCTTGTAGCAAGAGAACCCATCTAATAAGTCTAGGTTTAGCATCTTTCTTTTCCATGAGATATTTAATAGCAGCATGGTCAGTGTGAATAGGTACTTTAGAATCAACAATATAAGGTCTGAACTTATCACAAGCAAATACAACTGCTAAGAATTCTTTTTCAGTGGTAGCATAATTTCTTTGAGCATTGTCTAGGGTTTTACTAGCATATTGAATAACATTTAATTTCTTATCAACTCTTTGCCCTAGAACAACACCTACAGCATAATCACTAGCATCACACATAATTTCAAAGGGTAAATTCCAATCTGGTCGCTGAACAATAGGTGCAGAGATCAATGCTTTCTTAAGTATTTCAAATGCTTCTACACAATCATCATCAAAAACAAATGGTATATCTTTTTGTAATAAATTAGTCAGAGGCCGAGAAATTTTTGAGAAGTCCTTAATGAACCTCCTATAAAATCCGTCATGACCAAGGAAACTTCTTATACCTTTGATGTCCTTGGGACATGGCATCTTTTCAATAGCATCAACCTTGGCTTTATCAACCTCGATACCTCTTTCAGAAACTTTATGCCCTAGGACAATACCTTCATTAACCATAAAGTGGCACTTTTCCCAATTCAAGACAAGATTAGTTTCTTCACATCTCTGCAAAACTCGATCAAGATTGCTCAAGCAATCATCAAAAGAAGATCCATAGACGGAGAAATCGTCCATGAAAACCTCACAAATCTTTTCACAAAAGTTAGAGAATATAGCCATCAGGCATCTTTGAAAGGTAGCAGGTGCATTACATAAACCAAAAGGCATATGTCTATAAGCAAAAGTACCAAAAGGGCATGTAAAAGTAGTCTTTGATTGATCCTTGGCTGACACGGGTATTTGAGAGAAACCAGAATAACCATCTAGAAAGCAAAAATGTGTATGTTTGGATAATCTTTCTAGCATTTGATCGATAAAAGGTAAGGGCTAATGATCCTTTTTAGTTGCCTTATTTAATTTATGGAAATCAATTACCATCCTATAACCTATAATAATTCTTTGAGGAATCAATTCATCTTTATCATTAGGAACGACAGTAATACCTCCCTTCTTAGGGACACAATGGACAGGACTTACCCACTGACTATTAGCAATGGGATAGATTATACCTGCCTCAAGGAGCTTTAGTATTTCCTTTCTTACCACTTCTTTCATTTTAGGATTCAGCTGACATTGATGATCACGAACTGGTTTAGCATCTTCTTCCAAATTAATTTTATGTTGACATAGAGTGGGACTAATACCCTTAAGATCATCAAGAGTATACCCAATAGCAGCACGGTGCTTCTTCAGAGTTTTCAATAATCTCCCTTCCTCATGCTCTAAAAGGTTAGCACTAATAATAATAGGATATATCTTGTTCTCATCAAGGTAAGCATATTTAAGAGTATCAGGCAACGGTTTAAGCTCAAACACGGGATCACCCTTGGGTGGAGGAGGATGCCCTCGGCTTTCAACAGGCAAACTGTTTTCAGAATAGGTTCCTGTTTAAACAATACTTCATCTATTTCCTTCTTTCATTCATAAACATATCATTTTCATGGTCTAGCAAATATTGTTCTAAAGGATCACTAGGAGGTACGGCAATAGAAGCAAGACCAATAATTTCATCCTTACTAGGTAATTCTTATTCACGGTGTTGTCTACTAAATTTAGAAAAATTAAATTCATTAGTCATATCATCTAAACCGATAGTAACAACATCCCTTTTGCAATCTATGGTAGCATTAACAGTGTTTAGGAAGGGTCTACCAAATATAATGGGACAAAAGCTATCTTGTGGGGAACCAAGAACAAGAAAATTAGCAGGATATTTAGTTTTCCCACACAAGACTTCAACATCTCTAACAATTCCCATTGGTGAAATAGTATCTCTATTGGCAAGTTTAATTGTGATGTCAATATCTTCTATCTCAGCAGGAGCAACCTCATGCATAATTTCTTCGTACAAGGAATGAGGTATTGTGCTAGCACTAGCACCCATATCACATAAGCCATGATAACAATGATCTCCTATTTTAACAGAAATAACAGGCATGCCTACCACAGGTCTAGGTTTATCTTTAGCACAGGGTTTAGCAATTCTAGTAGTTTCATCATAGAAATAAATAACATGCCCATCAACATTATCAGACAAGAGATCTTTAACAATAGCAATATTAGGTTCAACTTTAACTCGCTCAGGAGGTGTATATGTTTTAATATTGCTTTTACGAACCACAGTTGAAGCTTTAGCATGATCCTTTATCCTAACAAGAAAAGGTGGTTTCTCAACATATGTAGTAGGAACAATAGGATCATTATAAGTGACAATCTTTTCTTCAACTTTAATAGGTGCAGCTACTTTAATTCTATGGGACGATGATATTTAAACCACTTCTCCTTGGGGAGATCAACATAAGTAGCAAAAGATTCACAGAAAGAAGCTACTATCTCAGAGTTAAGTCCATATTTAGTGCTAAATTTACAAAAAATATTGGTATCCATAAAAGATTTAACACAATCAAAACTAGGTGTCATACCTGACTCCTTACCTTTGTCGAGGTCCCAATCTTCAGAGTTGCGTTTAATTCTTTCCAATAAATCCCATTTGAATTCAATAGTCTTCATCATAAAAGAGCCAGCACAAGAAGTACCAAGCATGGTGTGATTGCTATCAGAAAGCCGAGCATAAAAATTTTGAATAATCATTTCTCTTGAGAGCTCATGATTGGGGCATGAATATAACATTGATTTAAGCCTCCCCCAAGCTTGAGCGATGCTTTCTCCTTCGCGAGGCCAAAAATTATATATGTAATTGTGATCACGATGAACAAGATGCATAGGATAAAACTTCTGATGAAATTCCAATTTCAATCATTTGTAGTTCCAAGACCCCATATCATCACATAGCCTATACCATGTCGATGCATCTCCCTTCAAAGATAAAGGGAAGACCTTCTTATTAACAACATCTCCGGGTACACCTGCAAGCTTAAATAATCTACAAACTTCATCCACATATATTAGATGCCCATCAGGATGTTTTGTTCCATCTCCTAAAAAGGGATTAGCCAGCAGTTTTTCTATCATACCCGAAGGAATTTCAAAGCAGACATTTTCATTTTCAGTAGGTTCAGTAGGTTGAGGAGCAACTCTTTGCTCTACTGGTCAGGGTGAAGATACCCCGAACAAGCCCCTCAGAGGATTAATTTCCATAGTAACAAGTGACAGTAAATTTCAACACACTATATAAATTTTTCCTTAACAAATTCCACCTACCAAAGGCGCTTCACTCCCCGGCAACGGCGCCAGAAAAGAGTCTTGATGACCCACAAGTATAGGGGATCTATCATGGTCCTTTCAATAAGTAAGAGTGTCGAACCCAACGAGGAGCAGAAGGAAATGATAAGCGGTTTCCAGCAAGGTATTCTCTGCAAGTACTGAAATAAGCGGTAACAGATAGTTTTGTGATAGGATAATTTGTAACGAGCAACAAGTAACAAAAGTAAATAAACTGCAGCAAGGTGGCCCAATACTTTTTGTAGCAAAGGACAAGCCTGGACAAACTCTTATATAGAGAAAAGCGCTCCCGAGGACACATGAGAATATCGTCAAGCTAGTTTTCATCACGCTCATATGATTCGCATTCGGTACTTTGATAATTTGGTATGTGGGTGGACCGGTGCTTGGGTACTGCCCTTACTTGGACAAGCATCCCACTTATGATTAACCTCTATTGCAAGCATCCGCAACTACAACAAAAGTATTAAGGTAAACCTAACCATAGCATGAAACATATGGATCCAAATCAGCCCCTTACGAAGCAACTCATAGACTAGGGTTTAATCTTCTGTCACTCTAGCAACCCATAATTTACTTATTACTCCCCAATGCCTTCCTCTAGGCGCAAACAATGGTGAAGTGTCATGTAGTCGACGTTCACATAACACCACTAGAGGAGAGACAACATACATCTCATCAAAATATCGAACGAATACCAAATTCACATGACTACTAATAGCAAGACTTATCCCATGTCCTCAGGAACAAAAGTAACCACTCACAAAGCATAAACATGTTCATAATCAGAGGGGTATTAATATGCATATAGGATCTGAACATATGATCTTCCACCAATTAAACCAACTAGCATCAACTACAAGGAATAATTAACACTACTAGCAACCTACTAGCACCAATCCCGGACTTGGAGACAAGAATTGGATACAAGAGATGAACTAGGGTTTTAAGAAGAGATGGTGCTGATGAAGATGTTGATGGAGATTGCCCTCTCCCGATGAGAGGAGCGTTGGTGATGATTTCCCCTCCGGGAGGGAAGTTTCCCCGGCAGAACAGCTCCGCCTAGCCCTAGATTGGTTCCGCAAGGTTCCGCCTCGTGGCGGCGGAGTTTCGTCCGAGAAGATGGCTTATTATTATTTTTCCATCGAAAGACTTCATATAGCAGAAGATGGCCATCGGAGGGCCACCAGGGGGCCCACGAGGTAGGGGCGCGCCCCCCACCCTCGCGGACAGGGTGTGGCCCCCCTGGTGAATTTCTTCCGCTGCGTATTTTTTATATATTCTGAAAACGTCTTCCATGAAGTTTCAGGACTTTTGGAGCTGTGCAGAATAGGTATCTAATATTTGCTCCTTTTCCAGCCCAGAATCCCAGCTGCCGGCATTCTCCCTCTTTATGTAAACCTTGTAAAATAAGAGAGAATAGGCATAAGTATTGTGACATAATGTGTAATAACAGCCCATAATGCAATAAATATCGGTATAAAAGCATGATGCGAAATGGACGTATGAAGGAGGAAGAGCTCGCGGCCAAGGAATAGTATGTCGCTGAGGAGGGCGACCGCCTGTGCCGGCGATCGTACTTCTCCGTCTCATGACGGAGGAGCCTTGACGGCGGCTCGAGGCCCTGGTTCGTCCACTTCCTCGCCGCGCGCTTCCTCGCGTCGTCCGCGCGGACACACCACTCGTGCTCGGGGTCGCCGCTGCCGCAGGAGCTCCACATACGGCCCCACATGGCGTTTGGAGGCGGAAGAGGGTTCACCGGCGGCGAGAAATGTGAGAGAGAGAGTGGGGAATCGCGGTGGGGGGGATAGGGTTTTGACCCATATCTGTCCCACAAACCCGTAGATATAGGGCTTCCGGCATGAGGTTTGCGAGCCGCGGTTAAAAAAAATTACGGGCCGGACGAGTATATGGGCTCTGTTCTGGCCAGAAAATTAGTCCAAGCCCGTATACTCACGGGAATTATGCGGGTTCGCGTGTTATACATGGTATGCTAGAGATGCTCTTAACTAGTGATTTTGGTCTTTGTCTCGCTTATAGCAACACATGGGTACGCCTCGCCTTGAGTAAAATCCACTGGCGGTACTTGAACTTGAGAAGAAAGCACGCTTTGGTCACTGTACTTCAAAATATGACCAATACGGTCACTCAATATGCCTACACGTGATTAAACGGTCACTGTTCACCGTACGCCACTCGTCGCCGCTCCATTTGACCAATCCAAGGCGACAGCTGGTGTCGTGGAATTGTCACGGCAGATATCCTAGAGCCAGGACTTAGTTGTAGGGCCATCGCACTAGGAAGCTTAAAGGGGTTAATCGGGACAAAGGACATGAGAGGGTTTTATACTAGTTGGGCCCCTTACGATGAAGGTAGAAGCCTACGTCTAGTTGGGGTTGGTATTGCTGGGGTTTCGACCACCAAGAGGCTCAACTCGTCGGCTTGGTTATCGATTTGTTGTTTCTTGCCCTAAGCTGCCACCGGGTCGTCCCCTTATATACATGGGTTGACGCTTGGTGGCCTACAGAGTCCCGGTGGGCTCATAATCGTGTCCGGCTCGGTGGCTTCCTTTACATGCCTTTCTTTACAAGTCTTTCCTTACATACGTCGGTTTACAATATCGCGCCTTAAGCCGCCTCCAGACCCTTGGGCCTTCTATAAGGTTTAATAAACTATCATCTTGAATGTTTACTGGGCTTCTTGCATAACCCGCCATTGGGGCTGACCCGGCCCCTCCTGGGCGGGTCATGACTGATAGTAATATCCCCAACATTAGGCCCCAGGTTGACTTTGAATTTCATTCTTTGTCAATCTTCAATACTTAGACAAAAATCCATCTTCTTATCTTCGTTGAAGTTTTCGTAACCCGCCGTGATGTCATCTCTTGAAAACGCAAAGAACTGTCATGACGTCATCTCCCAACGGATATTTTATCTTTAATGCTTCCCGAGAATCAAGGCGTCTGTGTTGCTAGATAACCATTATTTGGCTCTCCTTGATTTTCGTGCCCGTCTATTCACGTCTTTCCTTATAAATAGGCATGCCTCGGCCTTCTCATTCTCCTCTCTTGCTCCGTCTTCTTCCTCTCGCAAACCCCCTGCTGCTCGAGCTCTGCCGCCGCCGCGCCTCATCTCCATCTCCGTCGACTTTGGCCGTTGCATCAACCCGAACCGATCCAGAGAGACCGCGGCAACCTCCGCAGAAAACCTGCAACCGTAAGTGTTCTTTCCTTCGTTTCTCAGATCTGCGTTAGGGTTTCCGAGCTCCTGCGTGTTCTCCATATTTCATCGTAGTTCTTCCACCGCAAGCCTTTTCTGATCCAAAAGGCTATATATATGCTCGCGCAGTAGTGTTTTTGTACCTCTTCTTGATCCATAGATCCCTTTTTCTGATTCAAAGGTTGCTTTAGAACTTTCAGACTCCTCTGCACTAAACTTTTTAGGTCTAGAATTTTTTCCATTTTGAATAGCCGTTTGATCTGGAATAATACCAAACAATTTAGGAAACTTGTTTGTCTCAACACTTAGCTTAATTTGCCTTCCTCAAATATCTGTAGTCATGACGGCTTACCATGCCGGCTTAATTTTCCTTATATGTCATTAGCCCTTAACTAAGCCGCCATTACTTGTTTGCATCATCATTACTTAACTGTCAATCTCACCATTAAACTGAACCGGCATGTTGCCTTTCTTTTCAATTCGTATTTCCACATCATGCCGTCCAAAGCACCAACCATCTGTAACTGGGTTCCCTCAACCGTAACTGAGGAACGTTTGAAAGAGTTCTTCACCATAGGATTTCTGCCAGCGAAAACCATCATGTCTTACCGTGCCCTTGACTCGGAATAAGAACGACCCAATCCAAGAGACGGCGAAGTGATCGTTTTCACTGACCACATGAACTGTGGCTTCTCACCGGCCGGCTCAAAGTTCTTCAGAGAGGTCCTCCATTTTTTCAAGCTCCATCCTCAAGATATCGGGCCTAATTCCATATCTAACATCTGTAACTTCCAAGTACTCTGTGAAGTATATCTTCAACAAGAGCCGACCGTGGATTTGTTTAGAGAATACTTTTATCCGAACCGGTAGAACGAGTGCACCAATGGCCTTAGCTTAGAGCTTGGAGGCATATCAATTCAGCGCCAGCAGGGTGCCGTCTTCCCCCTCATTGTCTTACCAAGTCACCCAAAGGACCGGAACTAGACTTGGTTCTACTACCAGGACACTTCACCAGCAAACGAGAAGCCACTGCCGGGTTATCGCCCCGATCGTCTTGACTCCAAGTTCGCACTTCCTGATAAGCTTACTATCGCTGAATGCAAGAGGCTGATACCATCCATCAAAAGGATCAATGCTCTGTTGGGGAACAGGTTAACTGGAGTTGATCTAACCCGCTGCTGGATCTCATGGCAGGTCATCCCTTTAAGCCGCCGGTCAAAGCTGATGTATGAGTATGGTGGAGGCCCAGATGACTCTCTTCGTCACAGCCCCGTTCAATTGACAGAAGAAGATATTGTCTCAATGTCGACCCTTCTGGTGAACGGGAAATACGAAGATTGCAACATTGTTGGGTTAAACCCCTTCTGCAAGCTTAACTCGGTGCCAGAAGTAAGAATATTCTGAACTCTCTCCTTTGTATTTTTCCCAGCCGTATTGTTTAATACTTGCCTGACTTTTCATCTTTACCTGTCTGCAGGCTAATTTTGACTTCTGGAAAGTTAAGTATGACCATGAGGCTGCCAAGAAAGCGAAAGCCGCCGCCATTAAAGCCAAGAAAATGACCCGGAGATTGAAAAAGAAGAAGAAGAAGAAGAACACTGCTGAAGATTGGATGAAGCTTGATGATACATCTGATTCGGAGGTAGCCCTTGATTCCCTTGGCCATTTTTTTAACAATCTTATTAACACTGATCATTACCAGGATGACACCGGGGACACTCAGGTCGCGGAAGCAGAGGTAACGATCATTTCCTCCGACTCAGAGCCTTTGCCAAGACAAAAAATTCGACGAGTCGTCCGTAAAGTAAGATTTTCTAACCCATTAGCTCACTTGGATCCCAACTTTCATTTGAAAAAACAGTAACATGAAAGCCGCCGTCAGGCTCGGACCGAAGATGAGCCGGCTGTTGTTCTTCAACAGACTCCTCAGAAGCGCCCAAACGAGGTTTACTTCTTTCTGTCTTTAACTCTATTTAATGGATCCTTTCCCCTGCCTTACTTTAACTTTGTTTTATCTTTTCAGGAGGTGTCTCGCTCTTCTGGCGACTCATCGCAGACGCAATTTCCGGCCTTCAAGACTGCCCCTGGGTAATGAAAAATCCTCCTTTTTTCGAGTTGTTCAAATTGTATCTTTATACTGACAATCCTGCAACATTTCTCTTAGTGGCCAAGCTAAATCCAAGAAGGCAAAGGCAGCTAAACCGGCGGAAGACCCGCCGGTGCTTGCATCTGACCCGGCCAGGCCATCTTCTCCATTAACCGATGCTCCAGAAGACCCGCCTATTGATGCAGAAGCAAATCCTGCTGAGCCGTCGTTTGATGAGACCACTGTGGACCCTTCTGCTACTGGACATCAAGCTCAGCCAACCCTCCATCACCGTCTGCACAAGACGTTCAGATCACCGGGAGCCGCTTTATTGAACCAGGGAATCCAACCGTGCTGGCTCAGTGTACTGCGAAACAAGAGGCATTGGAGAGGAAGAAAGTTCGCTTTGACGTTGCCAATTACGACCATCTAAATGCCAACGATATTTTATCCGGCTATCTCAACCATGTGCACTCCAGTCACGACTCTGAGATCGAAATGGTCAAACAGTTGCAGCTGAAATACGAGGTATGTTCTTCCGGCTTATCTGTATTCCTTCAGCCCCCAAGTCTTCAGATTATGGGACAACCAGAATGATTTGTAGACTTTAGCATATAGGCCATGACCTTTACCTTTGATTTTCTTGAATTCAATAAAATAAAACAAAACTTCACCTGTAGTCCCCAAGGGCCGGTTCTTTTTAATCATAAATGAGCCGGTACATTAAATTGTTTTGTACCGTATTCAAAGAACTTAATATCCAGGCTTAACCTTGAGAAACTTGCTGAATTGCATACATTAGCCCCCAAGTGCCAAGTGTTGTTACTTTGTAAAGTACTTGGGACTTAAAGTATGTCTTTAGATTCATAAAAATTTGATTTGGCATACATTAGCCCCCAAGTGTCAAGTGGTTTTTTGTAAATTACTTGAGACTTGAATCTTGATTATTGAACTTTAAGCGAAATCTTGACTCATCTGAGTATGCTCTTTTTGCAGAATGCTTTATCTGAACTGAACTCGCAATTGACTGATGCGAAGACCCGGCTAGCAGGTCAGGAAACAGAAATCAAGTCTGCTAACTCCAAATTGCAAGTAAGTCTCTTTGAGATGGAAAACTAAAAGACCAGTTTGGCTGCCAAGAAGAAGACCTAGGCAGAGGAAAAAATGCTTCCGACACAATGCGCTGAGAGAGCCGAAGCAGCCCTTGAAGAGGTGTCAACAGAGCTGAACGGCTTAAAGGGCTGGGTGTCTCAAATGGTGGCCGCCATCTTTGGTAAGCCGTTCGTTTTTAATCCTATGTACTTTTTGCTGATCCGGATTATAAGCCACCAGCTGACTTTGTTTTTAAAACATGCGTAGGTCCACGAAGCAAGAACCTGAGCCAAGATCCTTTGATTAAACTGAAGGCAGTGTACACTTTAGTAGAACAACTGTATATTGGCGCACAATGGGCACTTTCCGCCATCTCTCCTGCCAATCAAGGACCCAACCGGCTCAATGACGTTTTGAAGAAACTATCAATCCTGCCTGCCATATTTTAAAAAGTGAAGCGCTCCTGTGCGCGAGCCGGGGCTTTGACTGCCCTGAGCCGCTCCAAGGCTTGGGTGCTAGACCTAGACCCGGCGGACGTGGCCAGAGGCTATCCCACCATGAAGGAAGACAGATCTCCCTTTGAGCAGGATGACTTCATGGCTTGCGTGCGCGGAGTCCGGCCTCAGGCAACTACCCTTGGAGATGATACCAACATTGACAAATATCAGCCGGGTTTTTATGCTGAAAATAAGAAGATGGCGACTCCCTCATACAAGGTGACAGATTTTATCCCGCCTGTAAGAGAAAATACATTTGCCCCGGAAGTTGACCCGGCAGGCCTGATCGACGATGAAGCAGAATCCGTCGCCGTGAACGGTTTTGACTGGTCAAAACCAAACTTCCAGCCAACAGAGGGCGGTGAACCGGTGAGGGAGGAATAATAACCATCTTCATTGGCTTATAAAAAGCCGTGTAATAGTTTAGCTGTGAAAACACTGAATGCCTTGCTTATGCCATCATGCATAAAACACTGTATGTGACTCCGTGTTTCCTGATGGCAATATATGCATTATGTTTGATGATTGTTTCTGCAACACTTTAACTCTGTTCCTTGTAGATACAAGAGAAAAGACTGGCTTGGTGGCTTAGAACCGAACGGGTTAAAACACCCGGCTTATATCCAATATGTTTATCATAATAGAAAACAGAAAACAGATATAAATAAAGGACAAGGGCTGAAATTAACTCTTTAGTTAATGCAGCAGACAATTATATATAAATAATAGCCATACTTGTACCTTTGATCCTTAGACCACTGGCTTGAGTAACCCGGGTAATGAAGTTGATAACTCAATCTTTTTGAGAAATCAATACCTTTGAATACTTTAATGATCATCATACGTTGGTAGCCTTGTTGTCAAATAGACAAGCCGACGAAGAAGATCATGTTAATTATTTGCAACAAGAAACTCAAAGGCAAATAACAGTTAACAAGTATGATTTAACCTTATATTTAAAGGTTGGTGGCTTCTGATTCGAATACGATAAGTAAACCGGACCGAAGGGGTTAAGCTAAGGTTCGAATACGACCATATAGCCCCCAGTGGCTGTGGCGTTGTGCCGATCAAGAGGGTACCGATAGCTATGTTCTCTTTGGTTCGAATACGACCTATGTTTGAACAGGAAGCCCCCAGATGAGCTTGAGAGGTTTTTAATGACCCTGATTCGAATACAATCCAAGTCGGACCCAAAAGGGGTTAAGCTATGATTCGGATACGATCAAGAAGCCCCCTAGTGAGTTTGGCCTTGAGTCGATCAAGAGGGTTACGACAGCTATGTTCTCTTTGGTTCGAATACGACCTATGTTTGAACAGGAAGCCCCCAAGTGACCATGATAATTGCAGCTAGATTCGAATATGATCATAAGCCGGACCAAAAAAGGTTAGACTTGATTCAAATATGATCAGCTCCTTAATAGTCATTTGAAAATAAGAAATAACAAAGATGCATAATCCTTGAAAAGAAAAGAGACCGATGGTCTTACTTTATTACTTATCATGGTATATACAATGTTAAAGTATGTACATGATGAGAGCCGGTAGCTCAGGTGTAGTATGGCCGAAGTTGAGCAATGTTCCACGGCCGGCGGGTCTCCTCCTCCAACTTACGTGAATCTTTGTGTTCTCGAACGTCAATGAGGTAATACGACCTGTTGTTTAAGTTCTTGCTGACCAGAAAGGGTCCTTCCCAAGGTGGGGATAGCTTGTGCGCATCTGATAGATCCTGGATGAGTCAGAGCACCAGGTCGCCTTCCTGAAAAGTCCTGGATTTGACCCGGCGGTTGTGATAACGGTGCAGGTCCTGTTGATAAATTACTGACCGAGCCGCTGCTAAGTCTCTTTCTTCATCAAACAAGTCAAGTGCATCCTGTCTGGCTTGTTCATTATTAGCTTCAACATAAGCCGCCACACGGGGCGAGTCATGACGGATGTCACTAGGCAACACTTCTTCTGCTCCATACACCATGAAGAAAGGTATGTAACCTGTAGACTTGTTAGGTGTGGTGTTGATACTCCACAACACCGAGGGTAATTCCTCTACCCAACAACCCGGCGTTCGTTGTTAGGGAACCATGAGCCGGGGTTTGAGATCTTCTAAAATTTCCTGATTTGCTCTCTCAGCTTGACCATTGGATTGAGGATGAGCTACAAAAGAAACATCAAGCCGGATGTGCTCACGTTGACAAAACTCCTCCATAGCCCCTTCGGACAGATTAGTGCCATTGTCAGTGATAATGTTGTGTGGAAAACCAAAACGGAAGATCACCTTTTTCATGAACTGAGCCGCTGTGGCCGCGTCACACTTACTCACTGGCTCCGCCTCAACCCACTTAGTGAATTTATCAACTGCCACTAAGAGATGTGTCTTTTTATCCTTAGACCTTTTGAAAGGTCCCACCATGTCAAGCCCCCAGACCACAAATGGCCAAGTGATTGGAATCATCCGGAGCTCTTGAGCCATCACATGCACTCGTCGTGCAAACTTTTGACATCCATCACATCTACAGATCAGATCCTCTGCATCAGCGTGAGCCGTCAACCAGTAAAAACCGTGACGAAAAGCCTTGACCACCAGAGATTTTGACCTGGTGTGATGATCACAATCGCCTTCATGGATCTCATGAAGTATTTCTTGACCTTCTTTGGGGGAAACACACTGCTGAAACGCTCCGAAGACGCTGCGATGGTATAATTCTCCATCTGAAATCGTCATTGACTTAGACCGCTGGGTTATCTGTCGAGCCAAGGTCTCATCCGCTGGCAACTCTCCCTGGGTCATGTAAGCCAAGAATGGCACTGTTCAATCTGGGATGACATGAAGAGCCGCCACCAACTGCGCCTCCGGGTCAGGAACAGCTAAATCTTATTCTATGGGCAACTTGACAGACGGGTTATGCAAAACATCCAAAAAGGTGTTAGGTGGTACCGGCTTATGCTAAGACTCCAACCGGCTTAAAGCATCAGCTGTTTCGTTCTTTCGATAGTCAATGTGCTCCACCTGATAACCTTTAAAATGCCCTGCAACAGCATCAACCTCCCCGCGATAAGCCGCCATGAGAGGGTCCTTGGAATCCCATTTGCCTGATACCTGTTGAGCCACTAGATTTGAGTCGCCAAGACATCTGACCCGGCTCAAACTCATCTCTTTTGCCACTCGAAGACCATGGAGCAAAGCTTCATACTCTGCTGCGTTGTTAGTGCAAGGAAACATCAACCGTAACACATAACAAAATTTGTCACCTCGAGGAGAGGTTAAAACAACTCCAGCCCCCGAGCCTTCCAACTGTCTGGACCCATCAAAATGAATAGTCCAATACGTGTTGTCTGGTTTTTCTTCTGGCATCTGCATCTCTATCCAGTCATTAATGAAGTCAACTAGTGCTTGAGATTTGATCGCGGTACGTGGCACATACTTCAACCCATGAGACCCAAGCTCAATCGCCCACTTGGCGACTCGTCCAGTGGCTTCCCTGTTTTGAATGATGTCTCCCTAAGGAGCAGAGCTAACCATGGTGATTGGATGTCCCTGAAAATAATGCTTAAGCTTCCGGCTTGCCATGAACACCCCATATACAAGCTTCTGCCAATGTGGATATCATTGCTTGGATTCAATTAGCACCTCACTGACGTAGTAAACCAGCCGTTGAACCGGATGCTCCTTGCCAGCCTCCTTGCGCTCCACCACAATAGCCACACTAACAGCTCGTGAGTTGGCGGCCACGCATAACAGCAGCGGCTCTTTCTCAACTGGAGCAGCCAGGACCGGTGGCTCAGCAAGCTGTGTCTTCAGATCTTCAAAAGCAGAGTTTGCAGCATCGCTCCAAACAAAATCATCTATTTTCTTCATCATCTGATACAGAGGCATTGTCTTCTTCCCTAACCGGCTTATGAATCGGCTCAAAGCAGCGACACGACCCGCCAGTCGTTGAACGTCATTGATACATGTTGGTTTGGCCAGGGATGTAATTGCCTTGATTTTCTCCGGTTTAGCCTCAATACCTCGGTTAGACACCAAAAAACCCAAGAGCTTGCCGACTAGGACTCCAAAAACACACTTGGCCGGGTTAAGCATCATTTTGTAGACCCGGAGATTATCGAAAGTCTCTTTCAAATCTGCGACCAAGGTTTCCTCCTTCCTGGATTTTACCACTATATCATCCACATAAGCATGAACATTACGTCCAATTTGATCGTGAAGACAATTCTGCACACACCGTTGGTAAGTCGCGTGGGCACTCTTCAGCCCAAAAGGCATAGACACATAGCAGAAAGCTCCAAAAGGAGTGATAAAAGCTGTATTCTCCTGATCTTTGACTGCCATCTTGATCCGATGATAACCAGAATAAGCATCCAAAAAACTCAAACATGCGCAAACCGCCGTAGCATCAATGATCTGATCAATACGGGGGAGGGCAAAAGCATCAGCCGGACAAGCCTTGTTCAGATCGATGTAATCCACACACATACGCCAGGTGCCATTCTTTTTTAGTACAAGCACCGGGTTGGCTAACCACTCTGGGTGAAAGACTTCTACCTTTTCTCCAATGGCCTTGCGCCTTTCTTCATTGAGCCGTCGGAGAAATTGTCTGACAGGTTTAAACTTTGGATCAATATTGAGAGTGTGCTCAACGAGTTCCCTCGGGACACCCGGCATGTCTGAAGGTTTCCATGCGAAGATGTCCCGGTTCTCACGGATGAACTCGATGAGCGCGCTTACCTATTTTGGATCCAAGTTAGCACTGATGATGAACTGCTTGGATGAGTCGCCAGGCACAAAGTCAACCATCTTGGTGTCATCAGCTGATTTGAACTTCAACACCGGCTCATGCTCTGTTGTTGGTTTCTTTAGTGACGTCATGTCTGCTGAGTCAACATGATCTTTGTAAAATTTTAACTCCTCTGTTACACAAACAGATTCAGCTTAGGCAGCATCACCTTCTTCACACTCCAAAGCTATTTTCCGGCTCCCGTGTACTGTAATGGTGCCCTTATAACCCGGCATCTTAAGCTACAAATACACATAACACGGCCAAGCCATGAATTTGGCATAAGCATGCCGTCCAAACAGAGCATGATACGGGCTTTTGATCTTAACCACCTCAAAGGTTAATTTTTCTGCTCTGGAGTCATACTCATCCCCAAAGGCTACTTCTAGTTCAATCTTGCCCACTGGGTATGCCGACTTGCCAGGACACCGTGAAAAACAGTGTTGGATTGTTTAAGACTCTTATCAGTCAATCCCATCCGGTGGAACGTCTTATAGTAGAGGATGTTGATGCTGCTGCCTCCATCCATGAGTACCTTAGTGAATTTGTATCCACCAACCTGAGGCGCCACCACCAAAGCCAAGTGACCCGGATTATCGACCCGGGGTGGGTGATCCTCTCTGCTCCACACAATAGGCTGCTCTGACCAACGTAAGTAACATGGAACCGCCGGCTCAATGGCATTGATGTCCCTCTTGTGAAGCTTCTGGTCTCTCTTACATAAGCTAGTGGTGAATACATGGTATTGCCCACTATTCAGCTGCTTCGGGTTGCTCTGATATCCAGACTGCTGCTACTGATTACCTTGGCTGGGTTACGGATTATACCCTCCTTGGTTACCAGGATGGCCCTGACCGTGGAATCCTCCTCCACCTAAGCCGGCGCCCGGGCCTTGGAAACCGCCTCCACCTGAGCCGCCACCTGGGCCGTGACCTCCACCAAACGCGTTTGAATTTTTAAACGCCTTCATGATCGTACAATCTTTCCACAGGTGGGTGGCTGGCTTCTCCCGGGTGACGTGCTTTGGACAAGGCTCATTCAATAATTGCTCAAGGGTGGGACCTGACCCGCCCGACCGAGGGGGCTGTCTACCCTTGCGCCATTGATTTCCACCCTGTGCATTCGTGTTAGCAACAAACTCATCAGCCTTATGTTTATTACCTCCTTGATTCGCCGGGTTATGCTGGTGACCCTTGTCGTTGCCGTTCTTCTTTCCCTTCGTTGCCTTTTCTTCGTCAAACACCGGGTCCTTGGTAGTATCAGAATAAGCATACTTGCCGAGAGCCGCCATCAACGTTCCCATGTCATTATAGTCACGCTTGAGCTGCCCTAGCTTCTGCTTCAGAGGTTCGAAATGACATTTTTTTCTCCAACATTAAGACTGCTGAGCCGGCATCCATCTTATCAGATGAATGTATTATCTCCTTGACCCGGTGCACCCAATGGGTTGTGGATTCACCATCCTCTTGCTTGCAATTGGTCAGGTCCACAATCGACATAGGCTGCTTACACGTGTCTTTAAAGTTCTGGATGAACCGGGCCTTCAACTCCGCCCATGAGCCGATAGAATTGGGTGGCAATCCCTTCAGCCAAGTATGAGTTGTTCCATCTAACATCATAGTGAAATATTTGGCCATTGCTGCATCGCTGACCTCCAATAACTCCATAGCCATCTCATAACTCTCAATCCAAGCCCCGGGCTGTAAGTCAGCTGTGTAATTAGGCACCTTACGAGGCCCCTTAAAATCCTTTGGCAAACGCTCATTATGTATGGCCGGCACCAGGCAAGGAATGCCTCCGGTTCTTGTGGCCACTCCTGCCTCGACCGAGGTTGCTGGATAAGCCGGAAAAGTTTGATGAGCCACTTGATCCGCTGCCATTTGAACTGCTCGTCTGCCTCTTGTTGAATCCTCTCCTGATCCGCTAAGTTAAGGGCTCCAGCCCGCACCGGCTCATGCCTGTATGGCCGGTTGTGGCATTGAGCATTGATTTGTCTACTTATTCCATATGCCTACTGTAACTCAGGCTTCGGCTTGGGCGAGGATTTGAATGGATCCTGTCTCGACTGGAGGAGTATGCATCCTGTTGCGCCAGAGCTGTTTGAAGAAGTTCTCTTACCCTCCGTGTTTCAACTACCGCCAGTGAGTCACCTTCCATCGGAAGAGCCGCCAGACGAGCCGATGCTGCGATGAGGTTTTCCAAAGGGTTGGAGAAGTGACCCGGTGGCGTTGGGACGTAATGAGGCGGAGCGGTAATTATACGAGGTGGATCCATGGCACGTGGCTGGACCGGTGCGTCGGGTGTTGTAATCCGGGGTGCCTCCGGCGGGTTACTTCCCCCGGCTCCGGGTGTGTGAAAAAGATTCCTAGTATCGAGCGTCAGAGGCAGACGTGATTGGGTTTTCTGATGCCTCCTCCGCATGACCTCGTTCGACGCGTTCAGATCCACCAAGAGCCAGAAGGTCTCCACTTGAAGCTGTTGAGCACGAACGTCCAAAGCTGCCCGCTCTGCTGCCATCCTGACTTCCTCTGCGGCTAGATTTTCCTTAGCTTGCACCATCTCTTCACGTACGTGTGCCACCTCTGCATCATGTTGGGCTTTATCCGCCGGCTCTACCATGGCAGTCAACAGAGTCGTCAGTTTATCCATGAGGTCCATCAATATCTGAACGGGGGGGCGCGTGGGGTCTCCTGACCCGGCTGCAGCCGACCCGGTAGCTGTTGCCGCCGCTGCTGTAGAGTTCTGCCCGGGCTGTGTCCCTGCCATGAAGACTCTGGCCCAATTCGGCGGCTCAAGAGGGTCCGGAATACTGCTGCCATCGGAACAGCCCCCGAGCATGCCGTCCTACAGCTGGTACAAAGAGTCTGTCTCGCCCGTTGATCATGCAGTGTCAGAACAGACGGCCGTCTCACCGCCCTCCACCGATCCTTCAGAGTATTCACCGTCGTGGACGCAGCCAACAAAGGCATGCTTCACGGCATATTGAACACAGGCGGTCCTCGCGCGTCGAGCCATTTCGATGAGGTCAGTGTGTACGTCTGGCTCAGGACCTGACTCGCCGATCCGGCCGATGAAGACGTGAATTCCACCGAAGGGGACCCAGTGTCCGTACTCAATTGAGCCGGCCTCGAGGCCCCAGCCTTCATCGTCGATGTAGAGCTTGCCGCGACGACTCTTGGTCATCCGGCCCATAGCGTATCCCTTGAGCCCTTCGAAGTTGCCCTTCAAGAACTCAAATCCACCGTGTGCTGGCCCCACGGTAGGCGCCAACTATCGTGGAATTGTCACGGCAGATGTCCTAGAGCCAGGACTTAGTTTTAGGGCCATCACACTAGGAAGATTAAAGGGGTTAATCGGGACAAAGGACACGAGAGGGTTTTATACTAGTTCGGCCCCTTACGATGAAGGTAAAAGCCCACGTCTAGTTGGGGTTGGTATTGCTGGGGTTTCGATCACCAAGAGGCTCAACTCGTCGGCCTGGTTATCGATTTGTTGTTTCTTGCCCTAAGACGCCACCGGATCGTCCCCTTATATACAGGGGAAGTTCTAGATACTTTTCTGTACTTTGTATCTGGCGTACTTCACCTAATTTCCTCCACAGTCTTAGGCTTCGGTGGCATTTATCACGTGCTTCTGGGACCCAAGACTCTTGAGGAATCTTTTCCATTCTTTGGTTATGTCTGGAAAGATAGAAATAAAATGACTATAATTTTGGGTATTCACTTAATTTTGTTAGGTCTAGGTGCTTTTCTTCTAGTACTCAAGGCTCTTTATTTTGGCGGTGTATATGATACCTGGGCCCCTGGGGGGGAGATGTAAGAAAAATTACCAATTTGACCCTTAGTCCCAGTGTTATATTTGGTTATTTACTAAAATCATTTTACTCGTTGGTGTCAATTAGGCGCCCTTTTTTCCTATTTTTAAACTCAAATTGATAAAGCCACCTGGCGAGTAGGAATAGTTTTGAGTTTCTGGTCTGTTTTCTTTTGAGAATCAAACCTCTAATGGGTTTTTGCTACCAGGAGAAGGGAATGGCCATGTTGATGGGGTCTATCTAAATAGAGAGGAACCTACAGGGCTGATTACTCGATCACTCCATTGTGATGACAATCAGGGCCACCAGCATTAGGAAACTAAGGAAGAGTCGTATGGCTAAGGAATTCAGGGATGATAGAGCTCTTGGGAAGAAGTCAGTATCCAGCTTTCTTTCATTGATATCACAATAACAAGCAAGGAAAGGGCAGTCTTTCAAGAGAAGATAGGTCTGTTTTTTATTAAGGAATTGCGGCGAGTATTGCTTGTTTCCCAGATCCGGTATCAGGACCTGTCGATAGATGGGATGGACCCACCCGTTTGACTCTTATGAATTGATAGTTAGATACTATTGCTAAAGGAAAGTA
Organism: Triticum urartu; assembly: GCF_056163025.1. Lineage (NCBI taxonomy): Eukaryota > Viridiplantae > Streptophyta > Magnoliopsida > Poales > Poaceae > Triticum > Triticum urartu. The sequence goes on along the minus strand of NC_141876.1, from coordinate 118,568,527 downwards.
AAGATAGTGGCAGCGAAAAGAATAGTCTCGCAAGAAGATCAAAATACTTACTATATGTGCGTTTATGTATCAACTCTTATATAGTCTAGTTTTCCCGCCCTATCTAGAGAAGGAATCAATTCCCCTTTTTGAATGTACAAAAATTGGTAGAGCTTAGCATGTCTGGAAGCACGGGAGAACGCTCTTGAAGAGATCTCTAAGAGGCCTTGGAGGACCAATCCTGTTCCACTGAATCCCCTCCCTTTTTCATGGCCACATATATTTATGGCTAAGGAGTGGGAAATCTTTCTCCTGTTACACAAATCAAATGTTTCATTTCATCCGGGAAAAGCCACCTCTTTCTCCACAAACAATGTCTTTGTCATTTGATCCAGTTTTTATCCGTTAGATAGGAACAGCTTTGCTAAATACTGAGAACTCTCGAATAGAATATGAGAAGGGCATTTCTCTCCGCTATTCTTCGCTTAGAAGGGCTTGACTTACTTAACTTACCGCTTTCCCGAAACTAGCTAAAAAAGGGTCAGGTATACCTGCCTGATGAGATAGGGTTTTTTCTAAAGCGGGAGCTGCTGTCGGTATGGGCAATTTCTTAAGTTCTTTGATTGATTCCGTCCCCGAGTACTACCAAAGTTCCTCTAATTCCTCAGCCAGATATTTCCCTTGCCAGACTTTCCCGATAGCGGAATCGATAGATGTTACCACGGAGCGGTACCTAGCAACCTTCAAGAGAACCATGTCGAAGGAACTCGGCAAAATGACCCCGTAACTTCGGGAGAAGGGGTGCTCTCCTATATTTTGATTAGGAAAGCGGCACATACCAGGGGGTAGTGACACTACCCATAAAAAAGAAGAGAGAGAGAGAGAGCTGTAAGAGCGGTAAAAGCAAGCTTGGTGGCCCGGTTCCACTACAGGTTGATATATCCTTTTGAAAGAAAAGTAAATTCGCTATGCTATAAGGTACCAATTCATCAAGGTATAAAACCACATCTACAGTGGGAGTCCCTATCTACTTTCGATTCCCTTCTTACTGGCTGGCAACTTTACGTAAGGCAGAGTTGGGTTTTTTGGGGTTGATAGTGGAAAAGTCGACAGATAAGTCACCCTTACTGTCCCTTTACAGAACCGTACATGAGATTTGCGTCAGCATACGAAGGTTATCAATTCTATTTGCCAGCATTCATGGACTTCCGTGGTACCATTCAGGTGTATTGCATTTTCATGAGCGTGATTTGTCAAAAAGTTTATTACTCTTTTCTGCCGATCATCCTCAACCTCCAGCACAAAACCACCTGTCGGAAAAAAGAATCTCAGTCAACACTTAGCATGTGCTGCAGCCTTTAAGTATCCAAAGTTCTCGAACTTAGATGATGCCCTTAAATGGTATAACGAACACCAGACTGAAATGTTTACTCCAGACGGAAGTTTCATTCAATTTGCTGCGCAAGCTAGTGATCCATTTTTTTTCATAGGCAAGATCCTTTCTCAGGATGAAGGAGTGAGTAATTATCATCAGGTTCCAGTGACCCAAGATGCGAGTGCGAGTGCATATCAAATTATGAGTTATCTCTTGCTTAACTTAGAAATGGGTAGGAGCCCTGGTGTTATTTGACAACATTTTAGTCTACAGTGCCTCTCTTGAAGATCACACAATCCACTTGCAATCAGTGCTTGAGTTGTTAAGAAGGGATCAATGGCAAGTCAAATGCTCAAAGTGCTCTTTCGCACAACGCCAGTTATCCTATTTGGGCCATACTATCAGCCAGCATGGGTTGCCACTGAAACCCACAAAATTAAGAACATTGCCAACTGGTCTTCTCCGCAATCAGTCACACGACCCAAGTTATATACGCTCACGGGTATCTGAGCAATTCTTCCTGTTTCTCTTACAAAACTTCCCTCTTGATGCTAAACCATAGCTCTAACTGAGTCAAATTCCACAATTTCGTTCATTCGTGTGGAGAATCTCTCTCCTTACTCAGGATTTCTTTATCTTCGAGGCGAGGCATATTCATATGTCGAAGAAGGGGGAAGTGGCGAAGTTCCTTTATAGGGAGCTCACTTCCTTGCTTGGTTGGTTGGTTGAACTTGCTTTTTAGGTGTGGTGCGTGCGGGTCTAGTTTCATTTATGAGTGCTGCGTATATTTCCGTTAGTAATGGTTTTGAGCTTGGGAAGAAGGGATATGGGTATGGCATCATCCCAGATTTGATCTAAGGCTAGGAGTCAGGGCCCTTCTCACCCCCTATGAGTCGTCCGGCAGAAAAAAAAATTCTGAGTGGGGTAAAAGAAATTGGAATCGTCGATCTCTTCCTTCAAGATTGAGATGAATCGATGTCGGTCGATGGTGTGAAAACACTTCCTGATGTCGAATTCCAAAAACCAGCGAGAGGTTCCCCACTCTTCTTTGATCCGTCTGAGGGCCGAGTGGCAGCCTCGACCTGAGCGGAAGTGCGATGTGTCTGGAAACTCGGGATGGATAAAGTGGGCAAAACAGACTCACATTTTTCAATCGAAAAGATGGGTTCCTTTTTCGTCTCGACAAAGAAAGAATCATCTTAAAAACGCTCCTAACCCTTTCGTTGGAATCTTCCTCTGGGCTCTCGTATTCGTCCTCTGAATCTTCTTCTGAGTCTTCCTCTAAAGTACCATATTTTTCCTCTGCGCTTTCCCCGGTCTTCAATGGAAGTTTCATTTTCCCAGAATGTATCCTAATTTTTGGCCTAATTCTTCTTCTGATGATCGATTCAACCTCTGATCAAAAGATGGAAATAGGTTGATACATGAATGATGATGAGAGATAGTGCACTGACTCGATACTCCTGAAATCCCGGAATTGGTCGTTGAATGGAGTCGTAAATGAGATGTATTCTTTTATAGATAAGAATCCCTCTTATGAGTAGGAATGATACTGAGACGGATTGAGGAACAATAACAAAGGCATCAGGTTGAGCTTGCGGGTCTTCGGCCTACTGGTACATTAGAGTTTTTTCCTCTCCCTAAATAGGAAGAGGCTAACTAATGTTCTAGACGTCAAGCACATAACTCGAGATGACACTAAAGACTAAAGCTAGAACATCTATAGTGACAGACGAGGGCGAATCGTAACTAGAAGAAGGCCTCCGAACTTCTTCAAATCAAGAAATTGTGGGGAGCTTTTGGTCAAGTCTTGGAAGGGACTCCCATCCCAGAGTGTGAAAGCTCTCGGGAGAAGGGAATCGACAGCACAACTGGAGATGCCCTTTCTTTGGTTTAGTAAGAAGCTTCCTCGATCACTTTTACGGAAGCTGAGTCCTTTCTTTTCCAGCAACTTCAAATCAGAAAGCCCCGACTCCCATAAAGAATGCTTGCAGATCTTTCTTTTTATTACGATGACGATATGGACCTCATTACTGCCTCCTTCTTTTTTGTAATAGCTGAAATTGTACGATGACCCTTCTTGTTCCAGGCATACGACCCTGAGACGTGACGGTGTCACTTTTCCGGCCCGGTAAAGTGACAGTTATATAAATAAGAATAAGAAAGAGAAGCGAGAAGCCATTTTGCTTAGGGGATACCATAACAAAGGGGATAGGTTCCTCAGATTTTTCGGCACATCAGAATACCGTGTTGGATATCGAGGCTGAGATGAAGTTGGCTTTTGACTCCAGAAGGCATTCTTCTGCCTCTAATTACTTAACTGAACACGCCAAAATATTGCATTTGGCGTGGACAGGTGCATAATTTATTTCCGTCCATAGTCATGAGGGAGATCTGATCCTAGGATCATACTCCCCATACCCAGTATGGAGCCGGCGTCAACTTCGGTATGGCGCGGGTCACCCATAGCCATAGAAGAAGCTTATCCTCCAAAGCGGAGGGAGGGGAATCTCAGGATTCCTATAACCCTGCTTATATAGATTTTTTAAGACAACATTTAGGGTTTTTCCCGGGTTTGGTACCAAATCTGGATAAACTCCTTTCGGTTCTTAAAACGGAGGAAATTCTCTTTCTGGCTTTCCGCTTCCCGCGGGATGCGGATTATTATAGAATCTATCTTTTTCTGCAAATCATAGTGGGAATCCTATTACCGATACCTAAACGTTTTCTTTGTCGAAACAGAAAGGAGGGAAATTGGATAACCGACAACACGAGTTTCCCGTTCAACGTTCCGCTTCGCTCCACTGTTAGATAGGCAATTCAATAGTTACCGACGAAAGGAGTTCCCCTTCTCTTAGGTTGACGCCTGGTGGCCTATAGAGTCCCGGCCGGCTCATAATCGTGTCCGGCTCGATGGCTTCCTTTACATGCCTTTCTTTACAAGTCTTTCCTTACATACGGCGGTTTACAATATCGCGCCTTAAGCCGCCTCGAGGCCCTTGGGCCTTCTATAAGGTTTAATAAACTATCGTCTTGAATGTTTACTGGGCTTCTTGCGTAACCCGCCATTGGGGCTGACCCGGCCCCTCCTGGGCGGGTCATGACTGATAGTAATATCCCCAACAGTTGGCGTTTGCGGGGGATTATTTATGTAAATTCACCATTTGTGAATCTAATTTCATCCACCACCCTGAAATATCAGTCCCGAATCCCTAATTCCCCACTCCCTTCCCCTGCTGCTTTCCGCCGAGGCCGACGCCCTCCCCCTGCTGCTTGCCGCCGCCGCCCCCCTCTTCCCTGCTGCTTGCCGCCGCCCTCTTCCAGCAGCTTGCCGCCATCGCCGCCGCCCTCTTCACCACTCCGCCATGTCGACAAGCTCGGTTAGGTCATCGCTCGGCGGCCGTTCGGTGGTGGTGCCACTCATAAGATGCCCTTTTTGCCCTGCTCGTGTGAAGTTCTATGTGTCGAACACGGAGAAGCACGACGGCTGGGTCTTCTACAGGTGTCTTGTTAGTGTAAGTGATTTTTGCCGTTGTCGTTTGCTAATATTGGTGGATTTTTATGGAAGTTGTGATGGTGATTTCTGGCGTCTGTTCTTTTCTTTTGATCTTCAGGACCATTTCTGGCATTGGGAGTTAGAGTACGTTGTCTACTTGCTGGATAATCACTTTCTTGTTGGCAATGAAGCCGTAGATGCATTAGGAGCTGCAGAGGATAAGAGGGAAGTTCTGATGCGAGCAAGGAATCGAATATATGCAGGTGGAGGTGCAGTTGATCTTCCAGGGGATGGAAGAAGATATGCAGGTGGAGGTGCAGCTCAAATGAGCAATCAGCAAGCAGAGGCACTCATAGGGTTAGCCAATCAAATGTTGGCCATGATGAAGGCACTCGTGGCAGCACTCATTGTAGTTGCAGTGCTGCTAGCCATTTCTATGCTGAAGAAGTGATGGAGTTGATGTAGTGTTTCCAGTATCATGCTGCCTAGTTTGTTAGGAGATGAACTGGGAGTTGATGTAGTTTGTTTAGAGATGAACTGGTAGTTGATGCCTAGTTACTCTTTGTTATGTGATGCTTTTGCATTGTAAGTCCGAAGTTGTAGTTCATGTAGTTATCCAGCATTCTAAGTGATGCTTTTGCCACCCTGTAAGTAAGTGTCTATCTTCTACTGCAAATGGAAGTTAATTTGGCAAGTGTCCATCTTTTACTGCAAATGCAAGTTGATTCTGTGTACATCTTGCTGTCATATGAATTTAATGTGGTGCAAGTTATCATCTTGCTGTCATGTGAAGTTAATGTTTGAAGTTGTTGATGTTGTCATATGAAGATATGAAGTTAATATTGTCTTATATGAACATATGCATAACCAGTAACATGCATAACCAGTAATGTTGTCATGTGAAGATAGGAAGCATCATCAAAGTTATGGTTTGCCAACAATTCAGAACATAACATATCTGGGAAGTACCAAAAATTCAGAACATAACCAACATTCAGTTACAAAATGATCTGGGAAGTACCAACAATTCAGAACATATCCACCATTCAGGTACAAAATGATCAACAATTGATCCAGACTCATGTGTACACATCAGTATGGATCAATTATAACATTTCTCATGCCTTGGAGTTTAAGAAGTACATCATCTGAAGATGTCAAACATTGAAGTGCCTCTGGTATTACTAGGAAGCACAAGATCATCATCTGAATTAGGCTCTGGACCTGCAGGCCTCTTGCCAAGAGCAATACCTATTAGCCTCATTTCCTCCTTCCTAGCCTCAGCAGCAGCTACCCTGTCTGCTCTTTTTCTTGTTGCTGCAGCTTCTTTCTCTGATCTCTTCTTGGCTGCAGCTTCCTCCTTTTCAGCCTTCTTCTGAGCTTGCTGCCTTGCTTTATTCTCAGCAGCCACAGCTTTCTTGGTCTCCATAATGATCTGCCTTGTCTCTTCCTTAGCCTTCTTTGCTATTGCAGCTTCTTCTTTTCTCTTCTCTCTCTTCTCAGCTTGTGACTGCCTGTTCCTCTCTGCTTCCAATGCTTTCTTCTCCTCTTGCTGATGTCTCTTCCTGGCAGCTTCCTCTGCTTTCTTTTGCTGTTCCTCCCTTCTTGCTGCAAGAAGTGCTTCCTTCTTATCTTCCAGTTCTTTGTCCCTCTGCCTCTTGAGGAGAAGCAATTTTTTGGCCAAGTCACCTTGCTAGATTGTGCTTGAGCTCCCATTGTTGTTGGATTGTGCTGGAGCTCCCATGGTTTGATTGAGCATGGCCCTTGCAGCACATATGAAAGTTGATTCTGGTATAGGCCCTGATGCAACCACTCTTGGCAGAGGCCTTTGGATGGCAAAAGTACATATGAAAGTTCAGAATAACATGCTTTATCTATGAACTTAACATCAATTACATGAAAGAAGCACATTAACTTACATTTTGAACCATATGATCAACCATAAGATCTTCTATGACATGATTTTCTGGAGAGTTGTGCTCCTGTTGAAGTGCAAGTAATTTTGAATCATATCTTTGCAATGTGTATGATTAGGAAATAGTGCTAGAAAACCTACGGTAGAAATGATGAAAGACATACATGATTAATGAAACCTCCTACATTTGGAGCACCTTCTGCATTACTAGCTTCCACATTTGAATCAACTTCTGCATGTGGTTGTGGTGGAGCTTGCACATTTGGAGGGGGCAGACCAGCCTTGAGGTACTTACAACCTTTGATGTTGTGGTCTGGCTCTCCACAATAGTTGCAATGCATGATCACACCATGTCTTGACATTTTTTTGCCACCATTGCTGCAAGAAACTTCATGTGGGGCCTTTCTTCTGCTCTTGCATGACCTGCCTGCCTGCTTGGTGTACAATGGTGGCCTAATTGGGGGTCCATTCATCCTCTCCCATTTTGTCTTATCTCTGCAGGGGTAGATGATGTTCTTGTATGCTTTCTTGAACATCCCAACATAATAGCATTGGTTAACCAGTAGGAGGGGATCAACTCTCTCATGTCTAGCACATGCTATAGCATGTACACATGGTGTGCCACCCTTCTGCCACCTCTTGCAGCTACACTCATTATTGTGCCAGTCAACAATGTAGTCAGTCCCTCTATCACCAACCTGAAAGACTCCATCACCAGCCCCATCAACATAGCAGGTGGTTGCCCATTCAGTTAGCTTATCAACCTTTTGTTGGGGAACGTAGCATAAATTCAAAATTTTCCTACGTGTCACCAAGATCTATCTATGGAGTCATCTAGAAACGAGGGAGGAGTGGATCTACATACCCTTGTAGATCGCGCGCGGAAGCGTTCAAGAGAACGGGATTGATGGAGTCGTACTCGTCGTGATCCAAATCACCGATGATCCTAGCGCCGAACGGACGGCACCTCCGCGTTCAACACATGTATGAAGCAGCGACATCTCCTCCTTCTTGATCCAGCAAGGGGGGAGGAGAGGTTGATGGAGATCTAGCAGCACGACGGGGTGGTGGTGGAAGTAGCGGGATTCCAACAGGGCTTCGCCAAGCGCTGCAGGAGGAGGAAGATGTGTCGTGGGAGGGAGAGGGAGGCGCCAGGGCTTAGGTATGGTTGCCCTCCCTTCCCCCCACTATATATAGGGCCAAGGGAGAGGGGGAGGGCACAGCCTTGCCCCTTCCTCCAAGGAAGGGTGCGGCCAAGGGGGGGAGGAGTCCATCCTCCCCAAGGCACCTCGGAGGTGCCTTCCCCCTTTAGGACTCTCCCCTCCTCTTGTCCCTTTGGCGCATGGGCCTCTAGGGGCTGGTGCCCTTGGCCCATGTAGGCCAAGGCGCACCCCCTACAGCCCATGTGGCCCCCGGGGCAGGTGGCCCCACCCGGTGGACCCCCGGGACCCTTCCGGTGGTACCGGTACAATACCGGTGACCTCGAAACTTGTCCCGATAGCCGAAATAGCACTTCCTATATATAATTCTTTACCTCCGGACCATTCCGGAACTCCTCGTGACGTCCGGGATCTCATCCGGGACTCCGAACAACTTTCGGGTTACCGCATACTAATATCTCTATAACCCTAGCGTCACCGAACCTTAAGTGTGTAGACCCTACGGGTTCGGGAGACATGCAGACATGACCGAGATGACTCTCCGGTCAATAACCAACAGCGGGATCTAGATACCCATGTTGGCTCCCACATGTTCCACGATGATCTCATCGGATGAACCACGATGTCAAGGACTTAATCAATCCCGTATACAATTCCCTTTGTCTATCGGTACGACACTTGCCCGAGATTCGATCGTCGGTATCCCGATACCTTGTTCAATCTCGTTACCGGCAAGTCTCTTTACTCATTCCGTAACACATCATCCCGTGATCAACTCCTTGATCACATTGTGCACATTATGATGATGTCCTACCGAGTGGGCCCAGAGATACCTCTCCGTCACACGGAGTGACAAATCCCAGTCTCGATTCGTGCCAACCCAACAGACACTTTCGGAGATACCTGTAATGTACCTTTATAGCCACCCAGTTACGTTGTGACGTTTGGCACACCCAAAGCACTCCTACGGTATCCGGGAGTTGCACAATCTCATGGTCTAAGGAAATGATACTTGACATTAGAAAAGCTTTAGCATACGAACTACATGATCTTGTGCTAGGCTTAGGATTGGGTCTTTGTCCATCACATCATTCTCCTAATGATGTGATCCCGTTATCAACGACATCCAATGTCCATGGTCAGGAAACCATAACCATCTATTGATCAACGAGCTAGTCAACTAGAGGCTTACTAGGGACATGGTGTTGTCTATGTATCCGCACATGTATCTGAGTTTCCTATCAATACAATTCTAGCATGGATAATAAACAATTATCATGAACAAGGAAATATAATAATAACTAATTTATTATTGCCTCTAGGGCATATTTCCAACAGTCTCCCACTTGCACTAGAGTCAATAATCCAGTTCACATCGATATGTGATTAACACTCAAGGTCACATCCCCATGTGACTAACACCCAAAGAGTTTACTAGAGTCAATAATCTAGTTCACATTACCATGTGATTAACACTCGATGAGTTCTGGGTTTGATCATGTTATGCTTGTGAGAGATGTTATAGTCAACGGGTCTGAATCTTTCAGATCCGTATGTACTTCGCAAATCTCTATGTCATCTTGTAGATGCAGCTACTACGCTATATTTGGAGCCATTTCAAATAACTGTTCTACTTGGAGCTATTCTAAATTGTTGCTCCATTATACGTATCCGGAATCTCTACTCAGAGCTATCCGGATAGGCGTTAAGCTTGCATCGACGTAACTCTTTACGTCGAACTCTTTATCACCTCCATAATCGAGAAAATTCCTTAGTCCACTAGTTACTAAGGATAACTTTGACCACTGTCCTGTGATCCATTCTTAGATCACTCTTGTACCCCTTGACTGACTCATGGCAAGGCACATTTCAGGTGCGGTACACAGCATAGCATACTGTAGAGCCTATGTCTTAAGCATAGGGGACGACCTTCGTCCTTTCTCTCTATTCTGCCGTGGTCGAGCTTTAAGTCTTAACTTCATACCTTACAACTCAGGCAAGAACTCCTTCTTTGACTGGTCCATCTTGAACACCTTCAAGATCATGTCAAGGTATGTGCTCATTTGAAAGTATCATTAAGCGTTTTGATCTATTCTTATAGATCTTGATGCTCAACGTTCAAGTAGCTTAATCCAGGATTTCCATTGAAAAACACTTTTCAAATAACTCTGCATGCTTTCTAGAAATTCTACATCATTTCCGATCATCAACATGTTGACAACACATACTCATCGGAAATTCTATAGTGCTCCCACTCACTTCTTTGGAAATACAAGTTTCTCATAAACTTTGTATAAACCCAAAATCTTTGATCATCTCATCAAAGCGTACATTCCAACTCCGAGATGCTTACTCCAGTCCTTAAAAGGATTGCTGGAGCTTTGCATACTTATTAGCATCTTTCAGGATTGACAAAACCTTCCGGTTGTATCACATACAACCTTTCCTCAAGAAAATCGTCGAGGAAACAATGTTTTGACATCCTATCTGCAAGATTTCATAAATAATGCAGTAATCGCTAATATAATTCCAACAGACTCTTAGCATCGCTACGAATGAGAAAGTCTCATCGTAGTCAACTCCTTGAACTTGTCGAAAAACATCTTCACGACAAGTCGAGCTTTTTAATGGTGACATTTACCATCATTGTCCGTCTTCCTTTTAAAATCCATCTGCACTCAACAGCCTTATGACCATCGAGCTGTTCTGTCAAAGTCTACACTTTGTTTCCATACATGGATCCTCTCTCGGATTTTATGGCCTCGAGCCATTTATCAGAATCCGGGCCCACCATCGCTTCTCCATAGCTCGTAGGTTCATTGTTGTCTAGCAACATGACTTCCAAGACAGGATTACGTACCACTCTGAAGTAGTACGCATCCTTGTCATCCCACGAGGTTTGGTAGTGACTTGGTCTGAAGTTTCATGATCACTATCATAAGCTTCCACTTCAATTAGTGTAGGTGCCACAGGAACAACTTCCTGTGCCCTGCCACACACTAGTTGAAGAGACGGTTCAATAACCTCATCAAGTCTCCACCATCCTCCCACTCAATTCTTTCGAGAGAAACTTTTCCTCGAGAAAGGACCCGATTCAAGAAACAATCCCTTATTGCTTTCGGATCTGAGACAGGAGGTATACCCAACTGTTTTGGGTGTCCTATGAAGATGCATTTATCCGCTTTGGGTTCGAGCTTATCAGCCTGAAACTTTTTCACATAAGCGTCGCAGCCCCAAACTTTTAAGAAATGACAGCTTAGGTTTTTCTAAACCATAGTTCATACGGTGTCATCTCATCGGAATTACGTGGTGCCCTATTTAAAGTGAATGTGGTTGTCTTTAATGCCTAACCCATAAACTATTGTGGTAATTCGATAAGAGACATCATGGTATGCATCATATCCAATAGGGTGCAGTTATGATGTTCGGACAGACCATCACACTATGGTGTTCCAGGCTGTATTAGTTGTGAAACAATTTCCACAATGTCTTAATTCTGTGCCAAACTCGTAATTCAGATATTCATCTCTATGATCATATCATAGATCTTTTATCCTCTTGTCACGACGATCTTTCAACTTCACACTGAAATTACTTGAACCTTTCAATAATTCAGACTCGTGATTCATCAAGTAAATATACTCAACATCTAATCAAATCATCTGTGAAGTAAGAACATAACGATATCCACTACATGCCTCAGCACTCATTGGACTGCACACATCAAAATGTATTACTTCCAATAAGTTGCTTTCTAGTTCCATTTTACTGAAAACGAGGCTTTCAGTCATCTTGCCCATGTGGTATGATTTGCATGTCTCAAGTGATTCAAAATCAAGTGAGTCCAAACGGTCCATTTGCATGGAGTTTCTTCATGCATATACACCAATAGACATGGTTCGCATGTCTCAATCCTTTCAAAAATGAGTGAGCCCAAAGATCCATCAACATGGAGTTTCTTCATGCGTTTTATACCGATATGACTTATGTGGCAGTGCCACAAGTAGGTGGTACTATCATTACTATCTTTTGGCATGAACATGTGTATCACTACGATCGAGATTCAATAAACCATTCATTTTAGGTGTAAGACCATTGAAGGTATTATTCAAATAAATAGAGTAACCATTATTCTCCTTAAATGAATAACCGTATCGCGATAGACATAATCCAATCATGTCTATTCTCAACGCAAACACCAAATAACAATTATTTAGGTTTTAATACCAATCTCGATGGTAGAGGGAGCGTGCGATGCTTGATCATATCAACCTTGGAAACACTTCCAACACATATCGTCAGCTCACCTTTAGCTAGTCTCCGTTTATTCCGTAGCTTTTATTTCGAGTTACTAACACTTAGCAACCGAACCGGTATCTAATACCCTGGTGCTACTAGGAGTACTAGTACACATTAACATAATACATCCAATATACTTCTATCGACCTTGCCAGCCTTCTTATCTACCAAGTATCTAGGGTAATTCTGCTCCAGTGGCTGTTCCCCTTATTACAGAAGCACTTAGTCTCGGGTTTGGGTTCAACCTTGGGTTTCTTCACTAGAGCAGCAGCTGATTTGCCGTTTCATGAAGCATCCCTTTTTGCCCTTGCCCTTCTTGAAACTAGTGGTTTCACCAACCATCAACAATTGATGCTCCTTCTTGATCTCTACTTTTGTGGTGTCAAACATCGCGAATATCTCAAGGATCATCATATATGTCCCTGATATATTATAGTTCATCACGAAGCTCAAGCAGCTTGGTGGTAATGACTTCGGAGAACCATCACTATTTCATTTGGAAGATCAACTCCCACTCGATTCAAATGATTGTTGTACTCAGACAATCTGAGCACAAGCTCAACAATTGAGCTTTTCTCCCTTAGTTTGCAGGCTAAGAAAATCGTCGGAGGTCTTATACCTCTTGACGTGGGCACGAGCCTGAAATCCCAATTTCAGCCCTCGAAACATCTCATATGTTTCGCGACGTTTCAAAACGTCTTCGTGCCTCAACTCTAAACCGTTTAACTGAACTATCACGTAGTTATCAAAATGTGTATGTCAGATGTTCGCAACATCCACAGACAACGTTCGAGGTTCAGCACACTGAGCGGTGCATTAAGGACATAAGCCTTCTATGAAGCAATGAGGACAATCCTCAGTTTACGGACCTAGTCCGCATAATTGCTACTATCAACTTTCAACTAAATTTTCTCTAGGAACATAACTAAACAGTAGAACTGAAGCGCGAGCTACGACATAATTTGCGAAGACCTTTTGACTATGTTCAGGATAATTAAGTTCATCTTATGAACTCCCACTTAGATAGACATCCCTCTAGTCATCTAAGTGATTACATGATCCGAGTCAACTAGGCCGTGTCCGATCATCACGTGAGACGGACTAGTCATCATCGGTGAACATCTTCATGTTGATCGTATCTACCATACGACTCATGCTCGACCTTTCGGTCTTCTGTGTTCCGAGGCCATGTCTGTACACATGCTAGGCTCGTCAAGTCAACCTAAGTGTTTCGCGTGTGTAAATCTGTCTTACACCCGTTGTATGTGAACGTTAGAATCTATCACACCCGATCATCACGTGGTGCTTCGAAACAACGAACTGTCGCAACGGTGCACAGTTAGGGGGAACACCTTCTTGAAATTTTAGTGAGGGATCATCTTATTTACTACCGTCGTTCTAAGTAAACAAGATGTATAAACATGATAAACATCACATGCAATCAAATAATAGTGACATGATATGGCCAATATCATATAGCTCCTTTGATCTCCATCTTGGGGCTCCATGATCATCTTGTCACCGGCATGACACCATGATCTCCATCATCATGATCTCTATCATCGTGTCTTCATGAAGTTGTCTCGTCAACTATTACTTCTACTACTATAGCTAACGGTTAGCAATAAAGTAAAGTAATTACATGACGTTTATGTTGACACGCAGGTCATAAATAAATTAAGACAACTCCTATGGCTCCTGCCGGTTGTCATACTCATCGACATGCAAGTCATGATTCCTATTACAAGAACATGATCAATCTCATACATCACATATATCATTCATCACATCCTTTTGGCCATATCACATCACATAGCATACCCTGCAAAAACAAGTTAGACGTCCTCTAATTGTTGTTTGCATGTTTTACGTGGCTGCTATGGGTTTCTAGCAAGAACGTTTCTTACCTACGCAAAAACCACAACGTGATATGCCAATTGCTATTTATCCTTCATAAGGACCCTTTTCATCGAATCCGATCCGACTAAAGTGGGAGAGACAGACACCCGCTAGCCACCTTATGCAACTAGTGCATGTCAGTCGGTGGAACCAGTCTCACGTAAGAGTACGTGTAAGGTCGGTCCGGGCCGCTTCATCCCACGATGCCGCCGAATCAAGATAAGACTAGTAACGGCAAGCATATTGAACAAAATCAACGCCCACAACTACTTTGTGTTCTACTCGTGCATAGAAACTACGCATAGACCTAGCTCATGATGCCACTGTTGGGGAACGTAGCATAAATTCAAAATTTTCCTACGTGTCACAAAGATCTATCTATGGAGTCATCTAGCAACGAGGGAGGAGTGGATCTACATACCCTTGTAGATCGCGCGCGGAAGCATTCAAGAGAACGGGGTTGATGAAGTCGTACTCGTCGTGATCCAAATCACCGATGATCCTAGCGCCGAACGGACGGGACCTCCGCGTTCAACACATGTACGGAGCAGCGACGTCTCCTCCTTCTTGATCCAGCAAGGGGGGAGGAGAGGTTGATGGAGATCCAGCAGCACGACGGCGTGGTGGTGGAAGTAGCGGGATTCCAACAGGGCTTCGCCAAGCGCTGCAGGAGGAGGAAGATGTGTCGTGGGAGGGAGAGGGAGGCGCCAGGGCTTAGGTATGGTTTCCCTCCCTTCCCCCCACTATATATAGGGCCAAGGGAGAGGGGGAGGGCGCAGCCTTGCCCCTTCGTCCAAGGAAGGGTGCGGCCAAGGGGGGGAGGAGTCCATCCTCCCCAAGGCACCTCGGAGGTGCCTTCCCCCTTTAGGACTCTCCCCTCCTCTTGTCCCTTTGGCGCATGGGCCTCTAGGGGCTGGTGCCCTTGGCCCATGTAAGCCAAGGCGCACCCCCTACAGCCCATGTGGCCCCCGGGGCCGGTGGCCCCACCCGGTGGACCCCCGGGACCCTTCCGGTGGTACCGGTACAATACCGGTGACCCCGAAACTTGTCCCGATAGCCGAAATAGCACTTCCTATATATAATTCTTTACCTCCGGACCATTCCGGAACTCCTCGTGACGTCCGGGATCTCATCCGGGACTCCGAACAACTTCCGGGTTACCGCATACTAATATCTCTATAACCCTAGCGTCACCGAACCTTAAGTGTGTAGACCCTACGGGTTCGGGAGACATGCAGACATGACCGAGATGACTCTCCGGTCAATAACCAACAGCAGGATCTAGATACCCATGTTGGCTCCCACATGTTCCATGATGATCTCATCGGATGAACCACGATGTCAAGGACTTAATCAATCCCGTATACAATTCCCTTTGTCTATCGGTACGACACTTGCCCGAGATTCGATCGTCGGTATCCCGATACCTTGTTCAATCTCGTTACCGGCAAGTCTCTTTACTCATTCCGTAACACATCATCCCGTGATCAACTCCTTGATCACATTGTGCACATTATGATGATGTCCTACCGAGTGGGCCCAGAGATACCTCTCCGTCACACGGAGTGACAAATCCCAGTCTCGATTCGTGCCAACCCAACAGACACTTTCGGAGATACCTGTAATGGACCTTTATAGCCACCCAGTTACGTTGTGACGTTTGGCACACCCAAAGCACTCCTACGGTATCCGGGAGTTGCACAATCTCATGGTCTAAGGAAATGATACTTGACATTAGAAAAGCTTTAGCATACGAACTACATGATCTTGTGCTAGGCTTAGGATTGGGTCTTTGTCCATCACATCATTCTCCTAATGATGTGATCCCATTATCAACGACATCCAATGTCCATGGTCAGGAAACCGTAACCATCTATTGATCAACAATCTAGTCAACTAGAGGCTTACTAGGGACATGGTGTTGTCTATGTATCCACACATGTATCTGAGTTTCCTATCAATACAATTCTAGCATGGATAATAAACGATTATCATGAACAAGGAAATATAATAATAACTAATTTATTATTGCCTCTAGGGCATATTTCCAACACCTTTTTCTTGATCTTAGGGCATATGTCTCCTTTCATCTTATCTCCTTCTATCTGCTTGGTGTAGTGCCTTTGCATCAATTGTTGTTTAATTCTTTCAAGCATTGATAATATTGGTAGCTCCCTAGCATCTAATATGTACATGTCCATGTAAATGACACATCACTAAATATTTCAATAGAGTAATAGCTAGCATATGAGAACATGAGAGCACTTGGTTCTTACTTGTTAAATACTTCACAATTGTTGTTGAGCAAGATATCACACTTGGGTAAATCACTTTGAAATGCCCTAACCCAAGTGTTAGGTTCAAGCTCATGCAACCATTTGTAGGCATCCAAGTTAATTTCCTTCATCTCAATCATGTACTGCTCATACTTCATAGTAGTGTTGCTTCTTGCTATCTTCCAAAGTTGATTCTTTAGTACATCACCTTTGAATAGCTACTGGAAGTTTTGCCACATGTGCCTCACACAGAACCTATGTTCTGACTGTGGAAACAGCTCATCTACAACATTTATTAGGCCCTGCAAAATAAGTAACAACTACTTTATATGGTGTTGAACTAAATGAAAGAAGGTCATCTACAGCAAGTTATGAAGATCAACATCATTTACCTTTTGTTTATCAGACATAATAGTCCATGGGGTGGTGTTGATGATGCCTAGATCATTCTTAAGCCTCTTAAGGAACCAACACCAGTTGGGCTTGTCCTCCACTTCAACCACAGCAACAATAATAGGGAAAATACAATCATTTGAGTCAATTCCCACAGCAGTCAGCAGTTGTCCTCTATACATTGTCTTAATATGACATCCATCAAGGAATATCATTGGCCTACACCCCTGAATAAAACCTCTTTTGCAAGCATCTAGGCACATATATGCTTTGCAGAACCTTCCTTAATCATCAAGTTGGACAAAAAAGGAGCTGTCTGGCTTACTTCTCCTAAGTTCATTTCCATAGTCCCACAGCAAATTGTATTGGGCATCTTCATCACCATATATAATCTTCATTGCTATCCTTCTAGCTCTTTGCAACTTGATCCTAGATGGTGTCATATGCCATTCCTTCTGAACTACTCTTGAAAAGTTCCTCAGATTCATATCTTGGTCAGCTCTAAAGCTCTCAAGGTACTTGTGTGCTAAGAAAGGAGCAGTGAAAGCCTTGATCTTCCACTTCTTGGTACATGTGTGTTCATGTACATATTTCTTGACCATGAAACACTTTGTCCTACTATCATAAGAGGCCCAAAGGTACCAAGTACAATCCTCATCACAAGTTGCCTTCACCCTTTTCTTGCCATTTATAGGGAGCTTCACATCAACTCTGTTCTTGCAACTGTATTCCTTGATTGCTTTCCTGAGTAACTCAACAGTCTGGAAGACTTGCCCAACATGAAATTTGGGGCAGTGTAGGTCCTCAGCTCTAAATGCCTTGAACTTCATGTAAATTTCTTCATCATCTAAGTCAGGGGCCCACAAGTCATCTCCTTCTGACTCATACAACTCATCTTTAGGATCATGTGCTACTGGCTCATGTGCTTCTTTCTCATTTCCTTTAACAGCCACTTTCTTTTTTTGTTCCTTCTGCTTCTCTTTCAACTTTCTGTCTTCAGGATCATCCATATCCACATTATCAGCATACAGATCATCATCACCATCACTAATATCACAATCATTGTCCACTATGGCCCCAGGATCAAAGTCAGAGTCATCCGAATCACTCTCATTTGTTTCCATTTCATAACTAACTGCTCCAGATGAGTTACATTGTATGTTTTTCCTTTTGAAGTATCTTCCTCTAACACCTTCACCTTGACCTTCAACATCATCATCATCACCATTTCTTGCTGTCTGAATCACAGCTGGCTCCTCCACACTAACATCTTCACTGACATAAGATGCTTTCCTTTTTGCAAACACATAGTTGCTTACACCATCATCTTCTGCATGCTCTGGAGGATACACTACCTGTATAGGAATTGGGTGTGGCACATTTGCATCTTCAGGCTCAACATGAATATCTGCAATTTCTGGCTCATTTGGTTTACTCTTGGAAGGACTAAACACTTGAGGTAGCTGCCTTATTGGGAAATTGACCACATCATCTTCTGTCAGGTTAGCATTCAAACTGTCCTCATGGTCAAGGTACAAACTAAATGAGTAATGCCCAATTGACACAAATGTGAGCATCTGATCTGTGTCACTATCTCCTCTGATTTTTCTCTCAACCCATTCCTATTGATTGACAACATGGGAATGCAGTAATATACCTTCAGCCTTCCTGCCATCTCCCATCCTATCTCTTCAACTAGGTTTTCAACCATGATTGGAGACCAAGTATCTGCATCTACTTCATCGTACCACAATTGATGACCATTGACATATGAACGATTACTACCTTGCCCAAGGAAATAACCACCATGGTTAAACTGAACTGAAAACTTCCTGCTGCGCTTGTCTGCATACATGAAAACAGAGCACAATAGAGTTTCAGAATTTCGGTTCCACATAAACTGCAAGAAATAGATGCAAGATACCAACTTTCAGTATGTAATTCACCTATACAACCAACATCTTCAACATGCACCAAAATATAGCACCTTTCAGCACCAAATAACCTACAAACAACCACCTTATCCTAACCCAAAACCCTATAGGCAGAAACCCCCAAATCATGGTCGAAAACCCTAGGCAAATCTCTCCAAAATACAGATGGGCATATCTGACTAACAAACACACCATTCACAATGCCCACCTCTAAATTTCGACCATGTAGCTTACAGCACAAGAACCATGGCGGGGCGATGTGAGGGCTTACTGTAGTTGTGTGGCAGAGCGCCATCATGGCGATGAACAGGCGACATTGCGATGAAACAGCTCCAGCGATGAGATGCGCCGCGCCTGCGCGGCGCCTCTCGCCCTTGTGCGGTGACTCCGGTGGTGGTGGTGCGGTGCGGTGCCGCCGACGATCGCCCTTCCCTGCTCCCCTTTCACCTCCTCCCCTTTCGTTATGATCGAAGCCGAATGGACAAGGAGCTGGAGGAATTACAGAGCCAGCTAAGGGTTTCCTTGTAAAAAGCCCAGGAGAACCCCTGCAAATGCCAGCTGTCGCCTCGGATTGGTCAACAAGTGGTCAAATGGAGCGGCGACGAGTGGCGTACGGTGAACAGTGACCGTATAATCACGTGTAGGCGTATTGAGTGACCATATTGGTCGTATTTTGAAGTATAGTGACCAAAGCGTGATTTCTTCTCAAGTTCAAGTACCGCCGGTGCATTTTACTCCCTCGCCTTAGGAAGTGCGCTAAGTTTTTCTTTGAGGCAAAAGAAATGCGCTAAGTGGGCTGGCCTGTAGAGTGAGGTCATCCATTTAATTCATATTATAGTTATATTTTACTTTAAAAAATATTGTCTTAGATTTTATTATATTTTGAGATATTCTAAATTAATATATTGCAAAAATAGTCTTATTAATACTTTAAAATTAAAAAAACACTACAAATATGAAAAACATTAATGCGGTGTAAAATTTTTGCTAGGATAATTTTTCAAAAGATTTACAGGATTAAGAAAATTGTCTGTGATATTAAAAATTCACATTTAATTCAGAAAAATGTACATGCAATTTTCTAAAAAAATGAAGAATGTAAACAAATGTCCATTTAATTCAAAAATGTACTCCCTCTGTCTCATAATATAAGATGTTATTAACATCTGGACAGGGGGAGTATGTTACATTAGAAAATATGTTCATGAACTTCAAAAATAAATTTTTGGAATTTTTAAAACATGTTTATAGGATGTAAAAAAATGTTTGCATACTTCAAAAAAAATAGAAACTTTAATCATGTACTTGAAATATACAATATAAATAAAATTATATGTATAAAATGTACAACGTGTGTGAAAAAATAGATATCCTCAAAACATACATTTGAAAAATATTAATATGTATTTGAAAAATGATAAACAAGTATAGAAAATATTTCTGATGTATTGGAAAAAATATAGACATCTGTTGAATAACAAGGGTAAAAGGTGAAAACAAACTGAAGAAATCATAGAAAACCTGTGAAACCCGAAGAAAAAACAAATAAACCCAAAGGGCAAACGAAGCAAACCGCTGCAAATAGTGATAAAACCGATAAGAAAACATTACAGAGAAAAAAAAACTTACTCGGCGTTTATAGTAGTGTGTCCCGAGTAGTGTCATGTCACCGAGGCGAGACATAGCTGTCGCGTGCGGAAACTAAAAAAATGCGTGTCTGTATTGACGAGTGGGAGGCAACTTGTTAGCTAGGCAGCAAAAGCGTAGATGCGATTTAAAAAAAAGCAAAAGCATAAATGCTATTTTGCACTTGTACCACCAAATAAGGGATCTCCGGGAGCAACTAGTTAACGAGCGCTCTTTCGGAAGGCTCGCAACGATCAGCTCTCAGCCGTTCGTCACGTGTCGCGCTCTAGACGCTCCCTTTAGATTTTTTTTATTTTTCCGCACGCGTTTTCGGCTTTTTAAACGGGTTCTTTTCCTGGTTTTTTCGACGTTTTGGTTTTCTCCCGATCTTCCTTAGTTTTTCGATCAAAAAAAAATTTCTTTGCGCCAAAAAATGCGTTTTTCTTTTTTTCCGCGAAAGTCACGGTTTTTTTTTCCGCGAGAGGCACGGTTGTGCTTTAACGAGAGTCACGGCCGTGCCTTTAGGAAACGGCAAAAGAATACGTTTTCTGTTTTTTTTTCTTTCGCGAGAGTCACGGTTTTGCTTCTGTGAGAAGCACGGTTGTGCTTTTCGCGAGAGTCACGGTTTTGCTTCCACGAGAGGAACGGGTGTGATTTCACGAGAGGCACGGGCGTGCCTCTTTCGGAAAGGAAAAAAACCGTGCTCCCGGTTCGGTTTTTTCGCCTGGTTTTTTTCATTCGATTTTTTCATGAAAAAAAAGTTCGTCAAAATTTATCAACATGGAATCTAGTTTTGAAAATCTCGACACGAGAAATCCAATGATTAAAACAGTTTGAGATTTGGACGCACTGTTTAAAAGATAAAATGTTTTGAATAAACGGGTCTACGGAAAAAAGGAAAACTCCCCGTTTGCGATAAGTGACGCGTTGTATGTGCGCCACTTGTCGCGACTTGAGAAAGTGAAGTGTTTTTTGCGACTTGAGTATTTCTTAATTAATGATTTCGAGGACCTCCTATCTGCCGCATTGTATGACGGGCTGGCGGGGGCTTCGCACAAGGGCCGAACAAACGAGCCCGCCCAAGTAGCCAACCCCGCAATGCGAAAAACAAAATCAGCGAAAATGATGCGCACCAGGTTGAATTCGAACTCGCAATGTATGACTTGTCATTTCGTGAACCAAGCCGTTGGAACTGATCACATTTTATGAACAATATGCAACGCAAACGTTTAAGTAGTTGGACTCACATAAAATTCCTAAAAGAGATGGACTCACGAACTTCGCACCTCCTCGTAGTAAGCAGTGGTACATAACCAGTGGAATACGTAATTCTGGTGCCTAAAAATTGCAGCATGGCTTATAAGAACTGTGAGCAGCGACATATTATAATATTATTTGGAAATTTTGAACATGTTTTTATTTAGGAAAGCGAATATTTATTAAAACAAAAGCATTTCAAATTGTGAACAAATTTTACAAATTGGAAAATTATTTGAAAAGACAGATATTTTGTGGAAAGGTCAACCATATTTCAATCTTGAACAACTGTTCGAAAAGGGGGGCATTTTTTTCTAACAAACTTGAAGTCGTCAACATTTTCCAGAAACATGAGCTTTTTTGAAAAAAAATGGAAGATTTATTGAAACTCTGGAAAACGTTGAACAACTAACAATTTTTGAATATATGAATAATTTTTGAAACTGTGGAAAATTCGGAAAATGCAATTTTTTACATATCATGAAATTTTTTTAATTTGTGAATTTTTTTGAGAAACGAGGAACATTTCTGAACTTTTGAAACCCTGAATGTTTTTGTAGAAGAATGAAAATATTTTTTTCAAGTTTGTGAACTTTTTTGTAAATTGCAAACATTTTTTTCCTTTAGGAACAAAATTCCAGAGACATCAACATTTTTTGAACTTGTGAGTATATGTTTGATACCAACTAACTAAATTTGAAAAGGAAAACATTTTTTCAAATATGTGAACAATTTTTGAACATCAAGAATACTTTTGAATTCTTTTTAAAATAAAAGGAAGAATTTTGAAATTCTGATCAATTTTCAAAAACAGTGAACATTTTTTTAATTGGGAAAAAAATTCAAAACGATAACATTTCTTGAAGTTTTGAATTATTTATGAGCAACACAAACATTTTTTGAAAAAATGAAAAAGAGAGAAAAAGAAACATGAAAAATGAAAAAAAAAGAGAGAGAAAAAATGTCCGGGAACCTCCTAGAAGGTTCCCAAAACCGGAGAAAACTGGTTGGGAACCACCTAGATAATTCCCAAAATGGAATCTCAGAAACCTTTAATGGGTCGGCCAATCCTAACGCTCGTTGATCTCCCCTGTGCGTCACTCCGACAACTTGCCGTATCGAGCGGATAATAGTAAAACAAGCCAAACATGGCTCTATTGCTACGTATTACCTTGGCCGGCTCATATGGTGTTCTTCTCTTATCGGCATTGGGAATCTTCAGAATGTTTCCTCCAATTTGGGTCGGGTTTGGGGGCTGGTTTCGTCCAATTTTTAGTTTTTCTTTCCTCCTTTCCTTTGGCTTTTTATGTTTTCATTTTTCATTACCTTTTTGTTTTTGTTTTTTGTTTATTTTTTTAATCCGATAGCTTTTTTTAAAATCCGTGAACTTTCTTCAAATCGACTAACTTTTTTCGATTGCGTGAACTTTTATAGATTCATTAATTTTTGAAAATCCATTTTTAATCAAAAAATAGTTTTGAAACTTGTGAAATGTTTTGAAATTGTAGAATTTTACAAAATTCGTGGAACATTTTTCAAATCCTTGAATGTTATTCAAATTAGTGTACTTTTTAAAAATATACTAATTATTTTTAAATTAGTGAACTTTTGACAATAGGCGAACAATTTTCAAATCCTGGACATTTTTAAAATTCTGAAGTTTTTCCAAAGTTGCGCCCTTTTTCCAAAATCCACATAGGTTTTCTGATTTCATCATAATTTCAAAAACAAAAAAAATGTATATGTTTTCCTGAAGAGTGGACCAACAACTTTCTAGAGAAAATCAAATCGACAACTAGAAAAACAAACGATCTACCATACGCTAGGGCGATCTAGAATGGCAAATCATTTTGTGCCAACCCATCACAGGGGACGCCTGTGCGCCATAGCGCCAACTTAACATGGAACACAACAGGGAGGAGCTCTCTTGTAATAGGCCATAGATTGGTCATTGTATAACCAGTTCTTTGAAGAGGAAGATTGAAGAATTCGACTCATCCCACATTTGTGAGAGCAAGTAGTTAGAGGACATCCTATAGGTTGGTTTCCAAAAGGTCACTTGTGTGAGCGCTCGAGAGCTCCATGAATTGTGCCTCAGCGTTGCTAAGTGTCATGTTGGACGCTTCCTTCATTGGGGTTGCTTTATTTTCAGGTTTTTTTAGCTTTGTCCCTAGTTTTTTACAATTTCTTTACACATACACACACATTGCAGTTTTCTGTTTCCTCGTTTTTTCCGTTTGTGTCTGTTAGGACCACACGTGTGTTGTGCTTCCGCGTGGAACATGCTACTCACGATGGAGTTGTTGGATTCCCACGAATAGGAAGGGCGATGCAGTATAGTAGCATATAATACCCCCTCCCCCTAGATAAGAACCAATGTTTATCGAACCAGAAGAAGACAACACACGAATGGCGCACCGGATGTTTATCGAACCATTAGCGTGGTAGACACTAATGGCGCACCAGACACACGGTGGGCCACTAGTAACAATTTTTTTTCCAAAAATACTAATGGCGCACCGGGACACAGTGCGCCATTACTAGTTTAACTAGTAATGGCGCACCTGCCACACAGTGCGCCACTACTATTTTTTTGCAAAACTACTAATGGCGCACCGCAAGCTGGTGCGCCATTAGTAACCAGGGTTACTAATGGCGCATTTGTGGGTGGTGCGCCATTAATAACCTGGGACCAGCTAGATATTTTGGACAGCCACACCTACACACTCACTTTCCCCACTTCATTCTTTCCACCTCCTCCTCCAAGCTTATGTCGGCTGCCTCCTCCTCCTCACCTCATTTGCACCATAGATTCATCAAAATTAAGTGGTTAAATTACCTTTTTGATAGGTAAGTAAGGGGAAAGCTATCTTTATGTTGTAGATCTACTTTTTTTCTCCCTCCAACAACATGCACACGCACTTTTTATGGCCTAGCTAGATCTATGTATGTTTGTGATGTTGCATATATGTTTGTGTTTGTAGGTACCGGTATTTGAAATGCGATAGTTGCCAATATTTTGCAGGAATGTTGATTCATTTCCGTTTCGGTGAGAATTTTGGCACTATGCATTCTTTTTGGCCCTATTTTTAGGGAAAGTCATGCCAAATTTTTTCTTGGTTCTAAAATATCGTTTTGCTCTACCCCGCAGGAGACCATGGTCCGCACGATGATCGAAGGCATCGTGAATAGGTTTTTGAGCTCCACGAAGGCCGAGATGCTTCAAAAGAACGAGACGGAGATAAGATGTCCGTGTCGAAGATGCAAGCTGAAGAGCCTTATTGCGGACCCGAATTCCGGGCAGGTGCGGGACCACCTGCTCTTGCGTGGTTTCATGGATGGCTATCGGTGGCAAGGTGATGAAGATGACTATGAAGTCGTCCATGGGGGCCGGGCAAGAAATGAAGAAGGGCAGCAAGACAACCACCGCGGCGAGGGCGGGCGAGAAGATGAAGAATCTCCAAGACATGATCACGACGGTGATGCTGTACACAGTCATCGTGTAGAAGATGCCGAACATGATGATGAGGAAGATCAAGACGAAGGGCATGATCATGAAGATGAAGATGCCGGAGCAGACGGCGACGGCGATGGAGGCTGGGTGCAGGACCCTCATATTCAAGAGCTGCTTCTCAAGCAGACGAATAATGCAAGAGCTGCCGCCCGAGAGAAAGCCAAGCTGGATCAACTGGAGATAGACGCGGTTACTCCATTGTATGAAGGATGCAGGCCCGAGGATACCCTCCTGAAAGTAACACTCATGGCCCTGGAGATGAAGGTAAAACACAAAATGACCGACGCATGCTTCGACGAGAACATGTCATTCTGGCATGAACGTCTTCCCAAGGGGAACAAGTGCCCGACCAGTTTCGAGGAGGCGAAGAAAATCGTGTGTCCTCTGGATTTACCGCACATGAAATACCATGTGTGCATGAACAATTGCATCATTTATCAGGATGAGCATGCGGAGTCTACCATATGTCCGGTGTGCGGCGTCACTCGATACAAGAAGAGGAAGAAAGCTCCTCGAAAAGTGGTGTGGTACTTTCCGATCACTCCTCGTCTGCAGCGGTATTTCGCGGACCCTAAGGTAGCAAAGCTCCTGCGTTGGCACGCGGATAGGGAGGAGAAGAAGCGAGAAGATGACGGAAATGATCCAGAGATAAATAAAAAAGACAAGATGCTGAGTCACCCTAAGGATGCGAGCCAGTGGCAAGCGTTGAACTTTGAAGACCCGGAATTTGGGAATGATCCAAGGAACATCGTGCTGGGCGCGAGCACCGATGGAGTCAATCCGTTTGGCAGCCAGAGAAGCACACATAGCACCTGGCCTGTGATTGTGTGGATGTACAACCTTCCCCCCTGGTTGTGCATGAAGAGGAAGTACATTCACATCAGTATGCTAATTGAAGGGCCGAAACAACCAGGGAACGACATCAATCTGTATCTGGGGCTGCTGAAAGAGGAGCTAGACACGCTGTGGAAAACGCCGGCCAATACATGGGACGCCGCAGAGAAAGAATATTTCCCTATGAGAGCTGCACTACTCACGACGGTGCATGACTATCTCGGTTACAGATATCTCGCGGGGCAGGTGGTCCACGGATTTTCTGGATGCGTCAGGTGCATGGATGACACAACGTATCGCCAGCTAGATAGAGATCCCGGGTCTTCGAAAACCGTGTTCATGGGACATCGAAGGTGGCTTCGCGACGATGACCCATGGAGAAAACACAAGGATCTGTTCGATGGTGAAACCGAACCCCGAAGACGCCCGCGTACGAGGAGCGACGAGGAAATAGATGAGCTGTTGAAAAATTGGAAAGATTGCCCACTGCCGGGAAAGAAGCAAAAGGCGCCAGAGCCGGGAAAGAAGCGAAAGGCGCCAGAGCCGCTGCTGAAGGTATGGAAAACGAGGTCTATTTTCTAGGACTTGCCGTACTTGAAGATCCACCGTGTGCCTCACAGCCTTGATGTCATGCATATCACTAAGAACGTGTGCGAGAGTCTGCTTGGTACCCTGCTCAACATGCCAGAGAGGACCAAAGATGAGCCAAAAGCAAGGGCAGACTTGAAATCAATGGGCATCAGGGAGGAGCTTCACGCTAATGATGATGATGATGAGGCGAAGCAGGACACAGAAAGTCGTCGCAAAGGCAAAAAGGCCAAGAAGACCAGAAATGACTATCCTCCCGCGTGCTTCACTCTAAGTCAGGAGGAGATCGAGCAGTTTTTCACCTGCCTCGTAGGAGTAAAACTTCCTTACTGTTACGCGGGGAAGATAAGCAGATATCTAGACCCAGCGAAGCAGATGTTCAGCGGGATGAAGTCTCACGACTGTCACGTGCTGATGACGCGGATACTTCCAGTTGCAATCCGTGGGATCATGGACGCGCACATCCGTAAAACGCTATTTGGCCTATGCAACTTTTTCGATGTTATCTCTCAGAAGTCGGTTGGCGTGAGGCAACTCAGAAGGCTATATGAAGAGATCGTGGTGATACTATGCGAGCTTGAGATGTACTTCCCGCTCGCATTCTTCGACGTTATGGTGCATCTTCTGGTCCATATCATGGAGGATATCATCCAACTTGGGCCGACGTTCCTGCACAACATGATGCCATTCAAAAGGATGAATGGTGTCATCAAAGGATATGTTCGCAACATGTCACGGTCAGAGGGAAGCATAGCCAGGGGCTTTCTGACCGAAGAGTGCATCTCCTACTGCACAAATTATCTAGGCATCGAGAACCCCGTTGGTCTACCCGTCAATAGGCACCTTGGCAGGCTCGCTGGATGGGGTCACCGCGAGGGTCGCCGCGAAATGCATGTCGACTTCGAGGGTCGACTCGCCGACTTTGAAAGAGCAAACCTAGTCGCGCTACAACACATAGACATGGTCGATCCTTGGGTGGTAGAGCACAAAACCTTTATTGAGAAGACGTACAATGAACGAGGCCAACAGAGGACGGACGGAGATATAATCAAAGAGCACAACTCATGTTTCACGCGTTGGTTCAAGCAGAAGCTTCTGTCGTACCCTTTACATGAGGATTCTTCTGTGGAAGAACAACTCATATTCACCTTGTCACAGGGCGCCGAGCACAACCTGATGACCTATGAGGCGTACGATATCAACGGCTACACATTCTACACCGAGGACAAGGACATGAAGAGCGATGGTTATCAGAACTCCGGGGTAACGATGGAATTCTACACCGGTAACGACAAGGACAGATACTATGGAAGGATCGAGGAGATCTGGGAGCTGAGCTACGCTGGAGAGAAGGTCCCGATGTTCCATGTCATATGGGCCAAGAGCATCCTAAAAGAAGACCGGTATTTCACCACCATGGTTATACCCGAAGCCAAATCCAAGACCGCGGGCGCAAACGTCACCGCAAAAAATGAGCCATGGGTACTGGCTTCCCAAGTGGACCAATGCTTCTTCATTACCGACCCATCAAAGCCTAGTCGTGTTGT
This sequence comes from Triticum urartu, assembly GCF_056163025.1. NCBI lineage: Eukaryota > Viridiplantae > Streptophyta > Magnoliopsida > Poales > Poaceae > Triticum > Triticum urartu. Next base: position 118,540,435 of record NC_141876.1, on the reverse strand, counting down.
TGTGAGGAGAGGCAAAAGGAAGATCATCGGAATGGATGGAGTCGCCAATGAGCAAGACTTTGACAAGTACGGTGACCCGAAGATGGAACATGACGACGACGATGAAGTAGCAGCATACACAACAAGAAGAAGCAGGACCACCCTACCTAAAGGACATCCATTCCACAGAAGAACTCCATTTGCGAAAAAGAAGGGCAAGAAGATTGTGAACAGATAGCTAGCTAGCTAAGATCGATTGTATTTAAATTGTAACCTTCATTTCTCGATTGTATTTCATGGGCACTTTTTGAACTCATGAATATTTTTAAATTGGGACAATTCCATTTCTCCCTCTAACTTGAGCCACCACCTGGCATTTGCCCCTAATTCTCAGGTATGCTCAAAAATACCCCTCTTCCGTTAAGTCACCTTACAGAAATGCCCTTTTCTGCCGTTACCGTCCGATCAAAGGGGTTTGACCGTCCGATGAACTGTAACATGGTGAACAGTAAATTCAAAAAAATAGCAAAAAAATCAAAAAAATCTAAAATTTTATGAGATCGAAGATACTCAAGGGAGCAAGGTGCGTACAAATTTTGGCACAGTTTGGACAATCCAGGAGCTCGTGTCAATGGAAAAACTTTAAAATGTATGCTGTAAATAGTAAATTCAAAAAAATAGTAAGAAAATTCAAAAAAATATGAAAAAATTTGGCATCAAAGAGGCTGGGGTGCGCAAGGTGCGTGCAAATTTTTGTTGTGTTTCGACACTGTAGGAGCTCGTGGAGAAAAAAACTATATTTAGCACAGAAAAAAACTCTGAAAAATGCACTATTTTGTTTTTTTTGCTAGAGCACCTCGCATGTCATTTGATCAAAAAAAATTGCAAGCGCCTTGCGCACCCAAGCATCTTTGATGCTAGAAAAATTCATACTTTTTAAATTTTTCTTGCTATTTTTTTGAATTTACTGTTCACAATGTATAGATTTACATTTTTTCCTTTCCCATGAGTTCCTGGAATGTCCAAATAGCGTGAAAATTTGCACGCACCTTGCACCCTTGAGTATCTTCGAGCCAACAAAATTTCAGATTTTTTTTTTTGATTTTTTTGCTATTTTTTAAAATTTAATGTTCACCATGTTACTATTCACTAGACGGTCAAAGCCCTTTGACCGGACGACAAGGGCATTTCTATAAGGTGACTTGACGGAAGAGGGGTATTTTTGAGCATACCTGAAAATTAGGGGCAAATGACAGGTGGTGGCTCAAGTTAGGGGGAGAAATGGAATTGTCCCTTTTAAATTTCATGGGCACTTTTTGAATTCATGAAAAAATATTGAATATTCATGAGGACACTCGATCTCGATCCCCCTCCATCTCGATCGCTATCCCCCCTCGCCAGACCCCCCTCGCCGCCGAGCACCCCCGCACCCTTCCCTACTCCACCACCGCCGACGACCCCCACACCCTCCCCCGCTCCACCGTCACAAATGAATGCAACTAAAAAAACAATTTTGATTATATTTTAAAATAACAAATTTGATGATATTTTTTATATTCATAAATATTTTCAAATACAAATCTGATGATATTTTTTAAAAAATATTACTTTTTTTATAAAAATTTATTACTGTTTCATATTCATATTCATTTTCTAAAAAATTATTAGATGGAACAAAAAAAATTACTTATGGCGCACCGCTGGCTGGTGCGCCATTGCTATCTAAAAAAAAGATTACTTATGGCGCCCGATCCCTTCGTCCCTCCCTCGCAAACCACCCTTTAACATGATGTTTCACATCAACTCCCACGTCCCCAAAACACCCTCCCAAACCACCAAACTAGGCGCCAGGGGGTGTTTTGCCCGGTTTAAGCAGGTTCAGGGGATTAAGTAGGCCGAAATCAAGTCTAGGGGGTGATGTGGTCTAAATGTGAGAGTTCAGGGGGCTATATACATTTAACTCAAAAATCAATCTATATGTGCCCATGTGTTACTGACAAAAATGCATTTTCTAAATTTTTGCTGTCAAAAACTGTATGTGCAATCTCCAGAACAATTATGCTTATGCTTTTCTCTAAAATTGTACTGAGTAAGACTGAATTTTTGCTGTGAAAACCTACATATAACATCTCCAGAACAAACTGATGCCTAATAGTGACGAAAACTGATTTTTTGTTGCCAAAACTGCATACACAAAAGATTGGGGGACTAGGATTCAAACCAATGATCTTATGGATTTGCAGTATCATGGATTTGCAGTATCATGGATTTGCAGTTCATGCCATATATGCTTATGGACTTATTGCCAAGATTATGATATACAAGTTGCTATTCTTGTAGTGGAATAAATAATTATATTGCCCATTTGCATATCAGTAGAACTAAATCCATGTTTTAATGCTTAGTTGCATTTAAGGAAGAAATCATTATCTGCCATCTTCTTGGAGAGTGGATCAGTTATTCTGAACATCAATATGAGTAGTCATTACCTTACAGTTAGTTAGCACGGCTAGATTTTCTTCTTCTTAAAAGCTTCAACTTCAAAGTATAGTTTTACAAGCTTCTGCAACTTTTTCTTAAAAGCTCCAGCTATACATTTGATCACTTGTTCTTTTCTCAGAATATGGAACCTATTTGTGTAATCTGACCTATCTCTCCTTCTTTTTGCCTGCATTGTTGTATGCTCCTATGAAGATCCAAATGTATCATAATAATGTAAGTGCTGTGTTGTGTGATTCTTCATGCTGAGAACTTCAGCTTTTTCAACTTGCTGGACTATATGTTCATTGGTACTACTTGTGATGCTGATGCTGTACTACTTGGGAATTTTGTCAACTTGTGATGCTGCTGCTGTACCCCGAGAGGCCCTTGAGTTTGCCGGAATGTCGATTAACTTCCGTTCCGGCAAATTCGGGTACTCCATATGTCCTATTTTCAGCAAACGTCATGCTGAAATTTTTCGTGAATTTTAGCATGACTTTGCTAAAAATCGGACATATGGGGTACTTGCTACTAATGCATGGGCCGGGGTATCTTAGTACTTAATTAAGTAGGATCAACTGCCTCTTGTGTTATGCATGGGCCTCAGCGTCGATAAACCCTAAATAATAAAACCTTGGCTTTTAGGGTGCCTCCGTGTCGATAAAAACCTAAATGATGAAAGCTTAGGCTTTTAGGGTGCCTTGGCGTCGACAAACCCTAAATGAAAAAAGCTTAGCTTTTAGGATGCCTCGGTGTCAACACAACCTAAATGATGAGACCATGATCTTGTTCCTTGACAATAACCAACTTTTTGACCAAACTTTTTTCCTATTTAGAGCGAAATATGGCCCACAACGATGAGGCCGGCGGTTCGGGCGGCAAGCAATTCTGGGAGCTGTCCCAGGAGATGGAGGAAGAACCTCACCGCTATGAGGACGCCGTGGAAGACACCGATCCTGACTACACAACCCCTAGTGCTGTCGGGGATGACACCACTGATGGTGCCGCCGAGGATGCCACCACTGATGATGGCAGCGCACGCACAGATGGCAGCCAACCGAAGAGGCAACGGGAGGACCAGCGCCCGAACATGCTATGCACCGTCAAGGAGGAATTTACTCAAGTGAACTCCGACGGGCATCCAACGGCGCCCAAAGAATTAGTCAAGGGGTACTCGCTTCAGCTCGGGTGCATTCTCCGGAGCACCGTCTCGATCAACATCGAGAACCTAAGGCATAAGGACCGAGGGAATTTGCGCAACCTCCTCTTCACAAAGCTGCACGAATGATACAAGTTCCCCGCTGACTTCGTAAACACACGCCTCTCAGGGAATAAAGTGAACAGTGCTGCCCTCACGATGATGAGCACGACCCTGTCTACTTGGAGAAGCGCGGTGAAGAGAATGATTGACAAAGGTGATAGTTATGAGAAGATCAAGGCGAAAAATCCTTCGATCAGCAAAGATGACTACAAGGAGTTCAAGATCAAGTGCGAGAGCAGCGCAAATTCCCTCGGTCCTTATGCCTTAGGCACAAGTGGCGCGGATTCCAGAGATTGTCCAAGAGCAAGTGCAACAACAACTGGGATCGATGCTCACCGGCATTATGCCTACCTTGATTCATGGGCCGACGACGTGGATTGCGGGCGGCCAACAGGGGCCGCCCCCGATTCCCAGCTTCACGGCCAGCAACTCGCACAACACGCAGGCGGCGCCATTGGTGTCTCTGGCGGAGGCGGAATTGGTGTCTCCGACGCCGGCACGGGCATTGGAGCTTAATGCACCCGGGTGTACGCCGGCCGGCACCTCGGCAGCAAGCGGCCCCTCCGTCAATTGCACGCCCGCCGTTGGCGGTGCCTTGACATTAGCCGAGCTCAACGCCATCATCATGGTAACTAATTAAGCCTCTCGGCCGAGGAATTCATCTCCTTGCCTTTGACTGGGCATCCCTTACGCCCTACATGTTTTCGCAGGGCGCCACCGACGTTCCGTGCACTCTCCTGCACTTCGTGAACGACGAGTTGGTCGATGTCGCCAAGGGCAGAATCGTTCAACGGGGCAACCCCGTGTTCCACGGTAATCCGATGCCACCCACCGTGTATAGGGTTCAACTGGTTCAGGTGCTGCCGGGCTGCGACGAGTTGTTACCTCCGATTCGACCCGCCGGGGCCAACGAAGATGATGTGATGACCCTCAGTGCCTGCCTAAGCTGGCCCTTGCTTTGGCCGAAGAGCCAGATTCGTTTGGGGGCGGGGGACACCACCCCAAAGACAACACCGCCAGTCGTGCCAGCGCCAAGCCATGGCAAGACCGCCGCAATGCTACCGGACATGCCGGACATCCCTATGGCACAGGATCCGAACATGCATATGGCACAGGATCCGGACGACAACGACAACGACGACGGTACATTTACCAACGTTGATAAGTACTTTGCCGAACATGGGTACGATGACGAATTCTTGGGGCCTCCTTCTCAAGAACCCAACCCTACAAAAGACGATTGCGATCTAGCTGGTACCGCGGAGAAACCCAATTGCAACAGGCGTCGTCTGGCGTTTAGTTCTCAGGGGACGCCTCTAGCTGCTGACTTCACCGCCGAGCCTCAGATAGCCAAGGTGCGAAATATTATCAGCCCCAACGCACTCAAGAAGGCGGTCTGTGAGCAGAACTCGGTCCCATTACAGCAGAAGAAGAAGGGATGGAAAAGAAAGAGTAACAAGGGTGCGAACCAGCCGGCACCGAGTATGATCCGTGCTCAGAACGGTCCACCTTCACCTAAGGATACCTCGAGGAGGGTGCATGTGGCGGGTAGGCCGATGCTACCGACTAATATGCTCAATGCTGCAACCGGTGCTATGCAGAGTCTACATGATAGTGTTGTTTCTTTGGAGAAGCGGCGTCTCAGGGAGAATGACATGGCATACCCGGTTTTCGTGGCCAAGGTGCCAGAGGGCAAGGGCTTTGTGGATAACTCCATCGGGGGTACGATCGTCCTGCGGTTTGATGACATCTTCGCTATGTTTAACCTTCATCCGCTGCACTACACCTTCGTTCGGCTATTTTCGCTGAGTATGGAGATGCGGATCATTAGAGACAAGACCCCGGACATCGTGATAGTCGACCCCTTCTACATACGTGCCAAGATCTTGGGCAGCGCTGGGGACCGGCAAGTTGTGAGTTCTTACCTCGAAGGCGTCATTCTGGCAAACCCAGATAATGATAACTTCCTCGTGCCTTACTTTCCCGAGTAAGTCGTCCCCTCAACCGCCCCGTAACATATGATTTCTTAGATTTCGATCGTTTTTTCTAACATTCCGTGTTTTGTGCAGTGACACACATTGCACACTCATCCTCTTAAGCCCGAAATATTCCATGGCCACGTATTTCGACTCCGACCGTCAATCGAAGAAAGACTACACAAATATCAAGAAAGTTCTTGATGATGTTCTCCTCGGCTACGCCAAATTTGGAGGCACCTTCACCAGGCCAGTTTGTAAGTACGGCAAGCACGTGTTCGCCCACAATACGACGTTCTGCTGCGTCAAGCAGCCGCCTAGCGGTCAGAAGGATGCCTACTACGCCCTCCATCACATGCGAGCGATCGTACGGGACCATAATCACCTTCTGCTACCAAATAATCTCAAAGATTGGGCCGCGAGCTTGTCGGCAGTCCAGGACACGGACATCAGACAAGAATTCTTTCGCATCTAGTAAGAGTTTGTGGAAATCATCCATCAAGATGTCCTTCGTACATCGGGGCAGTTCAACCTCAGAAATCAACCGTCCAACAGTGAGATAGACACAACGCTACAAATGCAGGCTAACAACGCCCGCGATTTCATGACCATCACGAGAGACGGCGGCTTCATCCATGCTCCGGTCCCTTGAGTCGAGTCGAAAGTAGTGATGCTATGTGTAGTTCTGAAACATCGATTGGCTCATGGTGTAATTAAACTTTAATGAACTTGTATGTCTCTTTGGTTTGGACAGTCGTTCAACTTAGATGTAATCAATGCTATTAATGTGTTGCTTTTCTCTTTTGATCCTTTTGTTGCATACTTATATATTGCTTATGTATTGTCTGTGAATTGTTACTAACATTTTGTTTGGCTAGTGCATAGAGATGCCGTCGTATGTCGTGTACAAGGGTAAGGTTCCTGGAGTCTACGACGACTGGGAGAGTGTCGGAGACAGGTTCACCGTTTCAGCGGTAATAGTTACAAAGGGTATACCACTAGGGCGGAGGCGGAAGTTAGATACGCACGCTATCTAGCAGGAGAGAGGAGGGAGCGTTGGAGGATCCGGATGAAGACCAATTTCATCGCGATTATGCTCATCGTGATGACCGCAGCTCTCTTCTATGTGATGGTAGTTTAGATGATCGATATTGACTTGTAATGTGAAGACAAACTCGCTACTCGCGGTTTCGAGACTTGTAATGTTCTAACTTTGTTCGGTATTTTAAATTCGGAGACTAATATGATGAATTGTATTCGGAGACTAATCTTCTATTGTATTCGATGAATCTGCTGTTACTATGTGGTGCTAGCTATATTCTGTCCAATAATATATTTTGTAACCTGTGAAAATATCAGAAAAGAAAAAAAATAATCCCTAATATTCATACTAGTGGCGCACCACCACATAGTGCGCCATTAGTAAGCCAGAGCACATTAATGACGCATCATCCACCAGTGCACCATTAGTATGCCAAAGCACATGGGTAAATATGGCCCCCTGAGAGGCATACTAATGGCGCACCGTGGGCTATACTAATGGCGCACCACAGGTGCGCTATTAGTAAAAAATACTAATGGCGTGATACTAGTGGCGCACCTGTAGTGCGCCATTAGTAGGCAAAATAGGTGCGCCACTAGTAGGCCTTTTCCTAGTAGTGCACCATATACCTTCCTCAAAACAGCCACCATACCTACCTATTATGGTATTTCCATAGCCATTTCGAGATATATTGCCATGCAACTTTCCATCGTTCCATTATTATGACACGCTTCATCATTGTCATATTGCTTGCATGATCATGTAGTTGACATCGTATTTGTGGAAAAGCCACCGTTCATAATTTTCATACATGTCACTCATGCATCATTGCACATCCCGTTACACTGCCGGAGGCATTCACATAGTCGTATCTAGTTCTAAGTATCGAGTTGTAATTTTTGAGTTGTAAGTAAATAAAGTGTGATGATCATCATTATTAGAGCATTGTCCCAGTGAGGAAAGGATGATGGAGACTATGATTCCCCCACAAGTCGGGATGAGACCCCGGACGAAAAAAGAGAAAATAGGCCAAAAAGAAAAAAAGAAAGAAGGCCCAAAGAAAAAAAGAAAATTAGAGAAAAAGAGAGAAGGGACAATGCTCTATCCTTTTTCCACACTTGTGCTTCAAAGTAGCACCATGATCTTCATGATAGAGAGTCTCCTATGATATCACTTTCATATACTAGTGGGAATTTTTCATTATAGAACTTGGCTTGTATATTCCAATGATGGGCTTCCTCAAATTGCCCTAGGTCTTCATGAGCAAGCAAGTTGGATGCACACCCACTTAGTTTCTTTTGTTGAGCTTTCATACACTTATAGCTCTAGTGCATCTGTTGCATGGCAATCCCTAATCACTCACATTGGTATCTATTAATGGGCATCTCCATAGCCCGTTGATACGCCTAATTGATGTGAGACTATCTTCTCATTTTGTCTTCTCCACAACCACCGTTCTATTCCACCATATAGTGCTATATCCATGGCTCACACTCATGTATTGCGTGAAGATTGAAAAAGTTTGAGAACATCAAAAGTATGAAACAATTGCTTGGCTTGTCATCGGGGTTGTGCATGATTTTAAATATTTTGTGTGGTGAAGATAGAGCATAGCCAGACTATATGATTTTGTAGGGATAACTTTCTTTGGCCATGTTATTTTGAGAAGACATGATTTCTTAGTTAGTATGCTTGAAGTATTATTATTTTTATGCCAATATTAAACTTTTGTCTTGAATCTTATTGATATGAACATTCATGCCACAATAAAGAAAAATTACATTGAGAAATATGTTAGAAAGCATTCCACATCAAAAGTTCTTCTTTTATCATTTACCTACTCGAGATGAGCAAGAATTAAGCTTGGGGATGCTTGATACGTCGCCAACGTATCTATAATTTTTGATTGCTCCATGCTATTATATTATCTATTTTGGATGTTAATGGGCTTTATTTTACACTTTTATATCATTTTTGGGACTAACCTACTAATCGGAGGCCCAGCCCAAATTGCTGTTTTGTTTGCCTATTTTAGGGTTTCGAAGAAAAGGAATATCGAACAGAGTCCAAAGGGAATGAAACCTTCGGGAACGTGATTTTCTCAACAAACGTGATCCAGGAGACTTGGTGCGGGCATCAAGAAACAACAGAGTTGGCCACGAGGCAGCGGGGCGCGCCTACCCCCTAGGCGCGCCCTCCACCCTCATGGGCCCCCCGTTGCTCCACCGATGTACTTCTTCCTCCTATATAAGTCCACGTACCCCCAAACATCCAGGAGCACCACGAAAACCTAATTCCACCACCGCAACCTTCTGTACCTGAGAGATCCCATCTTGGGGCCTTTTCCGGAGCTCCACCAGAGGGGGCATTGATCACGGAGGGCCTCTACATCAACTCCATGGCCTCTCCGGTGATGTGTGAGTAGTTTACTTCAGACCTACGGGTCCATAGTTATTAGCTAGATGGCTTCTTCTTTCTCTTTGGATCTCAATACAAAGTTCTCCTTGATCTTCTTGGAGATCTATTCGATGTAATCTTCTTTTGCAGTGTGTTTGTCGAGATCCGATGAATTGTGGGTTTATGATCCAGATTATCTATGAACAATATTTGAATCTCCTCTGAATTCTTTTATGTATGATTGGTTTATCTTTGCAAGTCTCTTCGAATTATTAGTTTGGTTTGGCCTACTAGATTGATCTTTCTTGCCATGGGAGAAGTGCTTAGCTTTGGGTTCAATCTTGCGGTGTTCGATCCGAGTGACAGAAAGGGAACGGACACGTATTGTATTGTTGCCATCGAGGATAAAAATATGGGGTTTATATCATATTGCATGAGTTTATCCCTCTACATCATGTCATCTTCCTTAAAGCATTACTTTGTTCTTATGAACTTAATACTCTAGATGCATGCTGGATAGCGGTCGATGTGTGGCGTAATAGTAGTAGATGCAGGATCGTTTCGGTCTATTTGTCTCAGACGTGATGCCTATGTACATGATCATACCTAGATGTTCTCATAACTATGCTCAATTCTATCAATTGCTCGACAGTAATTCATTTACCCATCGTAATACTTATGCTCTTGAGAGAAGCCACTAGTGAAACCTATGGCCCCCGGGTCTATCTTCCATCATATTAATCTTTCAATACTTAGTTATTTCCTTTGCCGTTTATTTTACTTTGCATCTTTATTTCTCTTTATCATAAAAATACCAAAAATATTATCTTATCATATCTATCAGATCTCACTCTCATAAGTGACCGTGAAGGGATTGACAACCCCTTTATCGCGTTGGTTGCGAGGTTCTTATTTGTTTGTGTAGGTGCGTGGGACTTGAGCATGATCACCTATTGGATTGATACCTTGGTTCTCAAAAACCAAGGGAAATAGTTACGCTACTTTACTACATCACCCTTTCCTCTTCAAGGGAAAACCAACGCAGTGCTCAAGAGGTAGCATTCTGCCGGGGAAACTTCCCTCCGGGCCCCCTGCCTCGTGGCCCCCCTGGCAGCCCTCTGATGCCCATCTTCTGCTGTATGAGGTCTTTTGTCCAGGAAAAAAATCATAAGCAAGCTTACGGGACAAAACTCCACCGCCACGAGGCGGAACCTTGGCAGAACCAATCTAGGGCTCCGGCAGAGCTGTTCTGCCGGGGAAACTTCCCTCCAGGAGGGGGAAATCATCACCATCGTCATCACCATCGATCCTCTCATCGGGAGGGGGTCAATCTCCATCAACATCTTCACCAGTACCATCTCATCTCAAACCCTAGTTCATCTCTTGTATTCAATCTTTGTCCCAAAGCCTCAGATTGGTACCTGTGGGTTGCTAGTAGTGTTGACTACTTCTTGCTATAAGTAGTCATGTGAATATGATATTCGTTCAATATTTTGATGAGATGTATGTTGTCTTTCCTCTAGTGGTGTCATGTGAACGTCGACTACATAACACTTCACCATTGTTTGTGAAGGAAATATGCCCTAGAGGCAATAATAAAGTTATTATTTATTTCCTTATTTGATGATAAATGTTTATTATTCATGCTAGAATTGTATTAACTGGAAACATAATACATGTGTGAATACATAGACAAACAGAGTGTCACTAGTATGCCTCTACTTGACTAGCTCGTTAATCAAAGATGGTTATGTTTCCTAACCATAGACATGAGTTGTCATTTGATTAACGGGGTCACATCATTAGGAGAATGATGTGATTGACATGACCCATTCCGTTATCTTAGCACTTGATCGTTCAGTTTGTTGCTATTGCTTTCTTCATGACTTATACATGTTCCTATAACTATGAGATTATGCAACTCCCGTTTATCGGAGGAACACTTTGTGTGCCACCAAACGTCACAACGTAACTGGGTGATTATAAAGGTGCTCTACAGGTGTCTCCGAAGGTACTTGTTGGGTTGGCGTATTTCGAGATTAGGATTTGTCACTCCAATTGTCGGAGAGGTATCTCTGGGCCCACTCGGTAATGCACACCACTATAAGCCTTGCAGGCATTGCAACTAACTATTACGGAACGAGTAAAGAGACTTGCCGGTAACGAGATTGAACTAGGTATTAAGATACCGACGATCGAATCTCGGGCAAGTAACATACCGATGAAAAGGGAACAACGTATGTTGTTATGCGGTTTGACCGATAAAGATCTTCGTAGAATATGTGGGAGCCAATATGAGCATCCAGGTCCCGCTATTGGTTATTGACCGGAGACGTGTCTCGGTCATGTCTACATTGTTCTCGAACCTGTAGGGTCCGCACGCTTAAGGTTTCGATGACAGTTATATTATGAGTTTATGAGTTTTGATGTACCGAAGGAGCTCAGAGTCCCGAATGAGATCGGGAACATGGCGAGGAGTCTCGAAATGGTCGAGACGTAAAGATCGATATATTGGACGACTATATTCAGACATCGGAAAGGTTCTGAGTGATTCGGGTATTTATCGGAGCACTGGAGAGTTACGGGAATTCGCCGGGGAGTATATGGGCCTTATTGGGCCATACGGGAATAGAGGAGAGAGGCCAAAAGGAAGGAGGTGCGCGGCCCCCCTCTGGTCCAAATTGGACAAGGGGTGCAGCCCACTTTTCCTTGTTCCTCCCCCTCTGGAACAATAGAGCAAGCAACTGGCATATTGGAAATAATACATACTGATGTATGCGTTCCAATGAGTGTTAAGGCTCGCGGCGGGTATCGTTATTTTCTGACCTTCACAGATGATTTGAGCAGATATGGGTATATCTACTTGATGAAACATAAATCTGAAACATTTGAACAGTTTAAAGAATTTTAGAGTGAAATGGAAAATCATCGTGACAAGAAAATAAGGTTTCTATGATCTGATCGCAGAGACGAATATTTGAGTTACGAGTTTGGTCTTCAATTAAAACAATGTGGAATAGTTTCACAAATTCGTGCCACCTGGAACACCATAGCATAATGGTGTGCCCGAACGTCATAACCGTACTTTATTAGATATGGTGTGATCTTTGATGTCTCTTACCGATCTACCACTATCGTTTTGGGGTTATGCATTAGAGACAGCTGCATTCACGTTAAATAGGGCACCATCTAAATCCGTTGAGACGACACCGTATGAACTATGGTTTGGAAAGAAACCTAAGCTGTCGTTTCTTAAAGTTTGAGGTTGCAATGCTTATGTGAAAAAATTTCAACCTGATAAGCTCAAACCCAAATCGGAGAAGTGCGTCTTCATAGGATACCCAAAGGAGACAATTGGTTACACCTTCTATCACGGATCCGAAGGCAAGACATTCGTTGCTAAGAATGGATCCTTTCTAGAGAAGGAGTTTCTCTCGAAAGAAGTGAGTGGGAGGAAAGTAGAACTTGATGAGGTAACTGTACCTGCTCCCTTATTGGAAAGTAGTTCATCACAGAAATCTGTTCCTGTGACTACTACACCAATTAGTGAGGAAGCTAATGATGATGATCATGTAACTTCAGATCAAGTTACTACCAAACCTCGTAGGTAAACCAGAGTGAGATCCGTACCAGAGTGGTACGATAATCCTGTTCTGGAGGTCATGTCACTTGACCATGATGAACCTACGAACTATGAAGAAGCAATGGTGAGCCCAGATTCCGCAAAATGGCTTGAGGCCATGAAATCTGAGATGAGATCCATGTATGAGAACAAAGTATGGACTTTGATTGACTTGCCCAATGATCGGCGAGCCATTGAGATTAAATGGATCTTCAAGAGGAAGACGGACGCTGATAGTAGTGTTACTATCTACAAAGCTAGAATTGTCGCAAAAGGTTTTCGACAAGTTCAAGGTGTTGACTACGATGAGAGTTTCTCACTTGTATCTATGCTTAAGTCTGTCTAAATCATGTTAGCAATTGCCGCATTTTAAGAAATCTGGCAAATGGATAACATAACTGCAATCCTTAATGGGTTTATTAAAGAAGAGTTGTATATGATGCAACCAAAAGGTTTTGTCAATCCTAAAGGTGCTAACAAAATTTGCAAGCTCCAGCGATCCATCTGTGGACTGGTGCAAGCATCTCAGAGTTGGAATATACGCAGCATATAGTTTTATACAGACTTGCGGTGAAGCCTGTATTTACAAGGAAGTGAGTGGGAGCACTACAACATTTCTGATAAGTATATGTGAATACATATTGTTGATCGGAAATAATGTAGAATTATTCTGCAAAGCATAAAGGAGTGTTTGAAAGGAGTTTTTCAAAGAAAGACCTCGGTGAAGCTGATTACATATTGAGCATCAAGATCTATAGAGATAGTCCAAGACGCTTGATAAGTTTTTTCAATGAGTACATACCTTGACAAGATTTTGAAGTAGTTCAAAATGGAACAGTCAAAGAAAGAGTTCTTGCCTGTGTTACAAGGTGTGAAATTGAGTAAGACTCAAAGCCCGACCACGACAGAAGATAGAGAGAGAATGAAAGTCATTCCCTATGCCTCATCCATAGGTTCTATAAAGTATGCCATGCTGTGTACCAGACCTATTGTATACCCTGGCCTGAATTTGGCAAGGGAGTACAATAGTGATCTAGGAGTAGATCACTGGACATTGGTTAAAATTATCCTTAGTGGAATAAGGATATGTTTCTCGATTATGGAGGTGACAAAAGGTTCGTTGTAAAGGGTTACGTCAATGCAAGTTTTGACACTAATCCAGATGACTCTAAGTCTCAATCTGGATACATATTGAAAGTGGGAGCAATTAGCTAGAGTAGCTCCGTGCAGAGCATTGTTGAGATAGAAATTTGCAAAATACGTACGGATCTGAATGTGAAAGACCCGTTGACTAAAATTATCTCACAAGCAAAACATGATCACACCTTAGTACTCTTTGGGTGTTAATCACATAGCGATGTGAACTAGATTACTGACTCTAGTAAACCCTTTGGGTGTTGGTTACATATCGATGTGAACTATGGGTGTTAACCACATAAAGATGTGAACTATTGATGTTAAATCACATGGCGATGTGAACTAGATTATTGACTCTAGTGCAAGTGGGAGACTGAAGGAAATATGCCCTAGAGGCAATAATAAAGTTATTATTTATTTCCTTATTTCATGATAAATGTTTATTATTCATGCTAGAATTGTATTAACTGGAAACATAATACATGTGTGAATACATAGACAAACAGAGTGTCACTAGTATGCCTCTACTTGACTAGCTCGTTAATCAAAGATGGTTATGTTTCCTAACCATAGACATGAGTTGTCATTTGATTAACGGGGTCACATCATTAGGAGAATGATGTGATTGACATGACCCATTCCGTTAGCTTAGCACTTGATCGTTCAGTTTGTTGCTATTGCTTTCTTCATGACTTATACATGTTCCTATGACTCTGAGATTATGCAACTCCCGTTTACCGGAGGAACACTTTGTGTGCCACCAAACGTCACAACGTAACTGGGTGATTATAAAGGTGCTCTACCGGTGTCTCCGAAGGTACTTGTTGGGTTGGCGTATTTCGAGATTGGGATTTGTCACTCCAATTGTCGGAGAGGTATCTCTGGGCCCACTCGGTAATGCACATCACTATAAGCCTTGCAAGCATTGCAACTAATGAGTTAGTTGCGAGATGATGTATTACGAAACGAGTAAAGAGACTTGCCGGTAACGAGATTGAACTAGGTATTAAGATACCGACGATCGAATCTCGGGCAAGTAACATACCGATGACAAAGGGAACAACGTATGTTGTTATGCGGTTTGACCGATAAAGATCTTCATAGAATATGTGGGAGCCAATATGAGCATCCAGGTTCCGCTATTGGTTATTGACCGGAGACGTGTCTCGTCATGTCTACATTGTTCTCGAACCTGTAGGGTCCGCACGCTTAAGGTTTGGATGACAGTTATATTATGAGTTTATGAGTTTTGATGTACCGAAGGAGTTCGGAGTCCCGGATGAGATCGGGGACATGACAAGGAGTCTCGAAATTGTCGAGACGTAAATATCAATATATTGGACGACTATATTCGGACATCGGAAAGGTTCCGAGTGATTCGGGTATTTATCGGAGTACCGGAGAGTTACGAGAATTCGCCGGGGAGTATATGGGCCTTATTGGGCCATACGGGAATAGAGGAGAGAGGCCAAAAGGAAGGAGGCGTGCGCCCCCCCTCTGGTCCGAATTGGACAAGGGGTGCAGCCCACTTTTCCTTGTTCCTCTCCCCCTCTTTCCTTCTCTCCAACTCCAACAAGGGAAGGAGGAGTCCTACTTCCGGTGGGAGTAGGACTCCCCCCTTGGCGCGCCCTCCTCCTAGGCCGACCACCTCTCCCCTTGCTCCTTTATATATAGGGGCAGGGGGCACCCCATGGACACAACAATTGATCATTGATCTCTTAGCCGTGTGCGGTGCCCCCCTCCACCATAGTCCTTGATAATATTGTAGTGGTGCTTAGGCGAAGCCCTGCGATAGTAGAACATCAAGATCGTCACCACGTCGTCGTGCTGACGGAACTCTTCCCCGACATTCTGCTGGATTGGAGTCCGGGGATCATCATCGAGCTGAACGTGTGCTAGAACTCGGAGGTGCCGTAGTTTCGGTGCTTGATCGGTCGGGCCGTGAAGGCATACGACTACATCAACCGCGTTGTGCTAACGCTTCCGCTTTCGGTCTACGAGGGTACGTAGACAACACTCTCCCCTCTCGTTGCTTTGCATCACCATGATCTTGCGTGTGCGTAGGAATTTTTTTGAAATTACTACGTTCCCCAACAGTTTGGCCCTAGGGGAAGACATTGGGAAGTAATAAGTAGATGATGGGTTGCTAGAGTGACAGAAGCTTAAACCCTAGTTATGAGTTGCTTCGTAAGGGGCTGATTTGGATCCATATGTTTCATGCTATGGTTAGGTTTACCTTAATACTTCTTTTGTAGTTGTGGATGCTTGCAATAGGGGTTAATCATTAGTGGGATGCTTGTCCAAGGAAGGGCAGTACCCAAACACCAGTCCACCCACATATCAAATTATCAAAGTACCAAACGCGAATCATATGAACGTGATGAAAACTAGCTTGACGATAATTCCCATGTGTCCTCGGGAGCATTTTCCTTTATATAAGAGTTTGTCCAGGCTTGTACTTTGCTACAAAAAGGATTGGGCCATCTTGCTTCACCTTATTTACTTTTATTACTTGTTACCCGTTACAAATTAACTTATCACAAAACTATCTGTTACTGATAATTTCAGTGCTTGCAGAGAATACCTTACTAAAAACTGCTTATCATTTCCTTCTGCTCCTCGTTGGGTTCGACACTCTTACTTATAGAAAGGACTATGATAGATCCCCTACACTTGTGGGTTATCAAGACTCTTTTCTGGCGCCGTTGCCGGGGAGTGAAGCGCCTTTGGTAGGAAAAATTTATATAGTGTGCTGAAATTTACTGTCACTTGTTACTATGGAACATAATCCTTTGAGGGGCTTGTTCGGGGTATCTTCGGCCCGACCAGTAGAGAAAATAGTTGCTCCTCAACCTATTGAACCTACTGAAAATGTTTATTTTGAAATTCCTTCGGGTATGATAGAGAAACTGCTACCTAATTCTTTTACAGGAGATGGAACATTACATCCCGACTTGCACCTAATCTATGTGGATGAAGTTTGTGGATTATTTAAGCTTGCAGGTATGCCTAAGGATGTTATCAAGAAGAAGAAATTCCCTTTATCTTTGTAGGGAAAGGCATTGATCATGGAACTACAACCGATTGAAATTGGAATTTCATCAGAAGTTTTATCCTATGCATCTTGTTCATCATGATTGTAATTATATATATAATTTTTGGCCTCGCGAAGGAGAAAGCATCGCTCAAGCTTGGGGGAGGCTTAAGTCAATGTTATATTCATGCCCCAATCATGAGATTTCAAGAGAAATTATTATTCAAAAATTTTATGCTCGGCTTTCTCTCAATAATCGCTCCATGCTCGATACTTGTACTTGTTCTTTTATGATGAAGACTATTGAATTAAAATGGGATTTATTGGAAAGAATTAAACGCAACTCTGAAGATTGGGATCTTGATGAAGCTAAGGAGTCAGGTATAACCCCAAAGTTTGATTGTGTTAAATCTTTTATGGATACCGATGCCTTTCATGAATTTAGCACTAAATATGGACTTGACTCTGAGATAGTAGCTTCTTTCTCTAAATCCTTTACTACTCATGTTGATCTCCCTAAGGAGAAGTGGTTTAAATATAATCCTCCCATTGAAGTAAAAGTAGTTGCACCTATTAAAGTTGAAGAAAATACTATCACTTATAATGATTCTGTTGTTCCTACTGCTTATTGTAGCGACCAGACCTCAAACAGTCTGATCTCTGTGCTCCGGTGTCATCCCTGGATCAGTAATGCTGACACCACACAGTACTCGGAGGATTTATAGCAGAGTAGCAATCACACACTTATTACATCGAGTGTCTCATAAGAGAACATATTACAATAAATATGGCTTAAGGCCATCTAATAACGATAATAGCGGAAGGCTTGGAAGATAAGTGAGTCCATCAACTCCAACGGCATCACTGAGTATAGAACCACGACCTAAAAACTCCTTAATCATCGTCTGAAAAGTCTGCAACATTAACATTGTAGCCCGAAACGGGTCAGCACATGGAATATGCTGGCAAGGTAACACATAGAGAGTAATGGAATGAAACAGCTATACTATATGCATATTTGGCTGGTGGAAAGCTCTATGGTTACAGTTTTGCGTAAAGCCAATTTTCCCTACTTCAAAGGAATAAATTATTTATCTATCATGGTAGTTGTTAAACATTGAGAATGGTCGACAGCATTCTCAATCCCAATTAAACATCATCATTAAACATAACCCAACAAAATTAATTTAGAGTAACATGTTGAGATTCACATGATAATCCAGGTACTAGATACTCAAGATGTCCATAACCGGGGACACGACTAATCATGATTAGTTTATTACACTCTGCAGAGGTTTGCGCACTTTTCCCCACAAGACTCGATCGCCTCCGTTTGGTTTCTCGCACTACATGGTGTTTGAGAAGAAGGATGACCGAGACATAGTCTTTCAGAAGCGCTAGCACCTTACGACCGGGTAGACTGTACCACCTACATCCCCTACATCTGCTAATCTACCACTGTAAGAGTTCGCACGACTTAGTCAACTATGCTAGAGCCCATAATAGCTTGTGGCTGCACACGGAAGTTTCTAGTATGAATAGTCTCATGATCCCTTTGAGCCTGGGTGGCGGTCCAAAAGAAAACAGGCAAGTCCTGAAATACCCAGGTGCCTCAATCCACCCAGATGTGTGTTTAAGTTGCCACCTTAGATAAACCACTAATTAACAAACTCACATCTGTCATGGATATCACTCACCCAATCCACGTCTACTATCATAGCATGGCATAATAAGCAAACGTAGAAGTAACTCCCAAAGGTTTGATAATAAACAGGTAGGTACTACCTCAACTACTTCCCATCCCACAATTTAATTAGATCCTAATCATGCAATGTGTGAGGATTGATCTAATGCAATAAAACTGGGTAGTAGGAAAGGTATGATCAAAGTGTTACTTGCCTTGCTGATGATCCGCGAAACCTAGAGATTCGAAGTAACAGGCGGCGCACTCCGGGTATTCTATCGCAGACAAACAAACAAGCATACAATAAGTACTCATCTAATGCACGGGTAAAACGCAAATAAGAGATCTAACCAGAAGGTTCAACTTAAGAACTCTGGTTGGCAAAAAGAATCAAATCGAACGAAGCAACAAAAGTCAAACGGCGAAAGAAAACAACTTCGTTCTACTAATCTGGATCTAGGGCAAATTTTACAGTAGCAGAATCTTGTTTAAGTTGGTTAAACGGATAGAGGGTTTCGAGGCGAAACTCCAGGCGCTTGAATCGCCTGATTCCGATAAACGAGCGAAAAGTTATACTAAAACGAAAATCGGATCAGGAATCGCGATCAGAAAAATCGCGGATTTAATCCGAGAAAAAGAAAAATGACGAACGCTCGCTAAATTAAATAAACTGGAAAAACCGAGCTATTTTAAAAAAACCGAAACTAGAAAAAAAACCGGTGGAAAAACCGAACGATTTAAAAAAAAAACCTGATGGCGCGGATTACGAGGTGAGGCGAACCTCGGGCGGCGTGCGGGCGAGGCGGCGGCGGCGGTGGTGGCACGCGGGTGCGGGGCTGAGGCGGCGGTGGGCTAGGGTTTGCCCCGGGTGGGCTGCCCCGGCTTATAAAGCCCTGGCGGGCCGGAGTCCTTGTCGGACACGGCCCGTAGGTCAGTTCGTTTTTTTAAATATTACGCGTAGAAGAAAAATAAAAATAAATACTAAACGGACTCCAAAAATTCCGAAATAAATTTTCACGGGCTTCTAAAATCAAGCCGCACAAGGTGAACATTTATTTGGGACCTAAATGCAATTTTGAAGAACGCACATTTTTCCTAAATTCAAATAAAACACCGAAAAACTCCGAAATAAAATATTATTTGATTTTATTATTTGATCCTCAATATTTGTTTATTTTGGGAAAGTCATTTTATTCCCTCTCTCATATTTTTGGTAATAGAAATAACTGATGATAAAATAAATAAAATCAAATGATCCTATTCTCAAAATTTGAGAAAACTCAAATATGAAAATAATGAAATCCCTAACTCTCTACGTGGGTCCTTGAGTTGCTTAGGATTTCTAGGATCAACAAAATGCAGAATAAAATATGGTATGCAATGATGATCTAATGTATAACATTCCAAATTGGAAATTTGGGATGTTACAAACCTACCCCCCTTAAGATGAATCTCGCCCTCGAGATTCGGGTTGGCTAGAAAATAGGTGAGGGTGGTCCTTGAGCAAATCTTCCTCTCGTTCCCAGGTGGCTTCATCCTCTGTGTGGTGGCTCCACTGAACTTTGCAAAGCTTGATAACCTTGCTGCGGGTAACTCGGCTGGCAAACTCGAGGATCTTAATTGGTTTCTCCTCGTAGGTCGAATTGTTATCCAACTGAATAGTTTCCAGAGGCACCGTGTCTCTCAAAACGTATGTCAGCCATCTCCGCATGACACTTCTTCAACTGGGAAATGTGGAACACATCATGAACTCCTGACAATCCTTCGGGCAATTCCAACCTGTAGGCCACTTCTCCCATACGCTCCAAAACTCGATATGGTCCTACAAATCGTGGCGCTAACTTCCCTTTAACTCCAAAACGCTTTGTTCCCCGAAGTGGAGATACTCGAAGATAAGCTCTATCTCCGACTTCGTAAACTGTCTCCTTGCGTTTAGAATCTGCATAACTTTTCTGTCTGGATTGAGCTACCTTGAGCCTATAGCGAATCAACTTCACCTTCTGTTCAGACTCTTTAATCAAGTCAGGTCCAAACAACTGGCGGTGTCCAACTTCGTCCCACGACAACGGTGTCCTGCACCTCCTTCTGTACAAAGCTTTGAAAGGGGCCATCTTTAAACTGGCTTGGTAACTATTGTTGTAAGAGAACTCTGCATACGGTAAATTGTCGTCCCAACTAGATCCATAATCTAGCGCACAAGCTCTCAGCATATCCTCCAAAATCTGATTGACTCTCTCGGTCTGTCCATCTGTCTGTGGATGAAAAGCTGTACTGAATTCTAGCCTGGTTCCCAACGTCTCATGCAACTGCTTCCAGAACTTTGAGGTAAACTGGGTTCCTCTATCTGATACGATACTCCTCGGAACTCCATGCAAACATACGATCCTGGTCATGTATATCTTTGCCAACTTAGCACTGGTGTAAGTGGTCTTTACCGAGATGAAATGAGCTACCTTCGTCAATCGATCAACTACAACCCAAATTGAGTCATAGCCTGAACGAGTCCTGGGTAATCCCGTGATAAAATCCATGCCTAACTTATCCCACTTCCATTCGGGTATCGGCAATGGTTGTAACAGTCCTGCTGGCTTCTGATGCTTCGCCTTTACTCTCTGACATACATCACAAACTGCTACATATTCCGCAATATCCTTCTTCATTCCGGTCCACCAGAAAATATCCTTCAAATCCAAATACATTTTGGTATTTCCTGGGTGAATCGAATATGGTGAATCGTGTGCCTCTTGCAATATCAACTTCCTGATCTCCGGGTCATTAGGCACGTAAACGCGGTCTTCAAACCATAGGGTATCGTGTTCATCCTCACGAAATCCCTTAGCTTTTCCTTTGCTAAGTTTCTCCTTTATAGCGGCAATCTCTTTGTCGGTCTTCTGAGCTTCCCTGATTCTATCCGTCAAGGTTGACTGAATCTCCAATGCTGCTACATAGCCTCTCGGAACTATTTCCAAACATAGTTCACGAAGATTTACTGCTAACTCACTTGGTATTTCTCCCGTCATTAATGTATTGACATGGCTCTTACGGCTTAATGTGTCAGCTACTACATTAGCTTTTCCGGGGTGATAATGCAATCTCATATCATAATCCTTGATGAGCTCCAACCATCTCCTTTGTCTGAGATTCATCTCCTTCTGTGTGAAAATGTACTTCAAACTCTTATGATCCGTGTACACCTCACAATGATTTCCAATGAGGAAATGCCTCCATGTTTTCAAAGCATGCACTACGGCTGCTAACTCCAAATCATGCGTGGCATAATTCAACTCATGAGGTTTTAGTTGTCTTGAGGCATATGAAACAACTCTCCCTTCCTGCATAAGCACTGCTCCAAGTCCTCGACGTGAAGCGTCGCAATACACCTCATAATCTTTGGTCTGGTCTGGCAAAATCAACACTAGTGAGGTAACCAAACGTTTCTTCAACTCCTGGAAACTAGCCTCACATTCCTCTGTCCATATGAACTTGGTATCTTTCTTCAACAACTCAGTCATAGGCTTCGCAATCTTTGAGAAATTCTCAATAAATCTCCGGTAGTATCCCGCGAGTCCAAGAAAACTCTGGATCTCTCCAACTGTTGTTGGGGCTTCCCACTTGGTCACGGTATCAACTTTAGTGGGATCAACTGCTATACCTTCTCCAGATATAACGTGTCCGAGGAATCCTACTTCCTTCAACCAAAACTCACATTTGCTGAACTTGGCATATAATTGATGTTCTCTGAGCTTTCCAAGTACCAAACGCAAATGCTCCTTATGCTCCTCTTCATTCTTCGAATAAACCAGGATATCATCAATGAACACCACAACGAACTTATCCAAAAATTCCATAAACACTTTGTTCATCATGTTCATAAAATAGGCAGGTGCAATAGTCAGACCAAATGACATAACGGTATACTCGTACAGCCCATACCTGGTGGTAAAAGCTGTCTTAGGTATATCCTGTTCTCGAATCTTCAACTGGTGGTATCCTGATCGCAGATCGATCTTGGAAAATACCTTAGCTCCTTGCAATCGATCAAACAGATCATTAATCATTGGTAGTGGGTACTTGTTCTTGATTGTTACTTCATTCAATCCTCGATAATCAACAACCGTCCTTAACGATCCATCCTTCTTCTCCACTAGAAGTACTGGCGATCCCCAAGGCGAAGAACTTGGGCGGATATATCCCTTATCCAGTAACTCCTTAATCTGCTTCTTAATTTCCACCAAATCCTTTGCTGGCATCCTATATGGTCTCTTTGATATTGGCCCTGTGCCTGGCAATAGCTCAATCAAAAACTCAATATCTCTATCCGGTGGCATGCCTGGCAACTCCTCTGGAAATACTTCAGGGAAATCCCTTACCACTGGTACTTCCTCCTGCACAACTCCTGTTAGGCAATTTACTTGAGTCCTCTTTGGCACATGTCGGGATACATACTTGATCCTTCTCCCTTCTGGGGTGGTAAGCAAAATTGACTTACTAGCACATTCAATATTCCCTTCATACTTTGATAACCAATCCATGCCTAATATCACATCCAATCCTTGGGATTCCAATACTATTAGGTCTGAGGGAAAAACATAGTTACCAATCCTTAATGGTAACCGATCACACCATAGACTAGCCACATACTCTGCTCCAGGCGAGGTTACTAACATGGGTGACCTAAGGGCTTAGGTTGATAGGTTATACTTATCCACAAATCCCCTTGAGATGTATGAATGCGATGCACCAGTGTCAAAAAGAACGAGTGCAGTAAATGACTTAACCAAAAACTTACCTATTACTGCATCAGGCTGAGCTTCAACCTCCTCTACGCTAACGTGGTTCACCTGTCCCCTGTTGAAAGGGTTCGGCTTCTTCCCAGAACTTCCATTGCCATTTTGGCCTTCAGGACATTCATTGGCATAATGTACGGTCTTCTAACACTTTAAGAAAGTGACTTGTCTCAGGTCCTTCTTGGCTGGGGTTGATGGGTTGGTGCGATTCTGGACGTTGCTTCCTCCATTGCCATTACCATTCTTGGTGCCATTGTGATTGTGCGAGCTACCTCCTCCATGGGTATGCTGAAAATGTCCTCCCGGTCTAGGGGTAAAACGTGGCTTCTGCTGAGCTCCTGAATTGTACTTCCCTTGTCCATACTTCCTCTTGCGATTCTCAATTTGCTGCTGCTTCCCTTCAATCATAAGAGCACGATCTACCAACTCCTGGTAGTTGTTGAAGGTTGCTACCATCAACTGCATGCTCAACTCATCATTCAATCCTTCCAGAAACTTCTCTTGCTTAGCTGCATCCGTAGCGACGTCATCTGGTGCATAACGTGCTAACTTACTAAAATCCTCCACATACTGGCCAACTGTTCGTCCCCCTTGGCGCAAGTTGCGAAACTCACGCTTCTTCATGGCCATAGCTCAGCTGAAACATGTGCAGTACGAAAAGCCTGCTGAAACTGGCCCCATGTGACAGTGTCGACTGGGAAAGTGGCTGTGAAATTCTCCCACCATGATGCTGCGGGTCCTTCTAGCTGATGTGTGGCAAACTTCACCTTCTCCGCATCTGTGCATCCTGCTGTGGTCAATTCCCTAGCTGTCTTGCGGAGCCAATCATCTGCTACTATCGGCTCGGTGCTACTGGAAAACACCGGCAGGTTCAGCCTAAGAAAACGGGCTAAGTGGTCAACAGGTGGTGGTGGGTTGTTGTTGTTCTTCCCCTGATTCTGATTCTGAACTAGTAACTACATCAATGTGTTCTGCTGCTGGATCGGGTGAGCTCCGGTGGAAAGGCAAATCCAGGGTCACGTCTCGAAGGCATCTGAGGGGTTTAGAAAAGATGAGATGTAAGAATAGAGGGGGTCTAAAGAGAAAACACTACCCATATGCACATGAGGCAAAAGCAAACAATTCACTTCATTCAATCAAACAAGGGCATACAATCGATCTATCTATCGCAACAAGTGCTCGGACTACTATATTTACATGGTGGACTACTACTACTGATGAGGTGGTCTACTAGAAATATTCTTCGGTGGCAGACTCCATGATATCTGCTCCAGCTTCATCAACATAGTCATCATCTCTACTATCTGGATACGAGTCGGTGCCGTCGATGATGATGTAGTCTTCCGGGCTAATCTCCTTGGGTTCTTTGTCTTCATCTACTGGCGTAGGGCCTCCCATAAATATTCCAATCTTCTTGATCAGGTCGTCATTCTTCTCCACCAATACTTCAATTTCCTCTTCATAATCTTCATGTGTAGCCTTGAGTTCTTCCTCCAGTTCCTTGATTCTAGTCTTAGCCTTCTTCAGATCTATCATGTCGGCGCACATCTGGTTCTCCTGTCGTCGAATGTGCTGCTTTAACTCCTGGATAAAAGCTGCGATTGATCTATCCTTCCTGGTGCTGATCATCTCCCAGTGTTCATCTCGGCGCCCACAAATCTGGTAGAGAGTATCCTTGAGATCCTTGCGGTAGACTTCTCCAATGCGTCCCATGGCGATGTGAGCTGCCATGCTCTTTCCGAGACTCCAAGTTGGTGCATCAAAAGAAAACTCTATGGGCTCAGTGACTGGCATGAACGTCCTTCCTGGAACTTGAACTTGAATCATCCAGCGCTCTTCTTCAGGTAAAGTGGCGTTGTAGGTTCTGGTGAAACTTGGTACTCCTATATTCAGGTATCTAGTGACTTCCTTCAAGTGACGTCCAAAGGGTGTATCTTCATCCGGTTGCATGAACTTGTTCCTTGCATCCTCCATCCTAAAGAGTAGAAAAGATGAGAAGTCAGAAGAGAAGAGAGTGAAAAGTGATCTAGGTCTTTTAGCTTAGTGGTCGTGTCCTACAGTCAGCGTGTGCTCTGATACCATCTCTGTAGCGACCAGACCTCA
The DNA here is from genome assembly GCF_056163025.1 of Triticum urartu. Lineage (NCBI taxonomy): Eukaryota > Viridiplantae > Streptophyta > Magnoliopsida > Poales > Poaceae > Triticum > Triticum urartu. The sequence goes on along the minus strand of NC_141876.1, from coordinate 118,514,932 downwards.
AACAGTCTGATCTCTGTGCTCCGGTGTCATCCCTGGATCAGTAATGTTGACACCACACAATACTCGGAGGATTTATAGCAGAGTAGCAATCACACACTTATTACATCGAGTGTCTCATAAGAGAACTTATTACAATAAATATGGCTTAAGGCCATCTAATAATGATAACAGCGAAAGGCTTGGAAGATAAGTGAGTCCATCAACTCCAACGGCATCACTGAGTATAGAACCACGACCTAAAAACTCCTTAATCATCGTCTGAAAAGTCTGCAACATTAACGTTGCAGCCCGAAACGGGTCAGCACATGGAATATGCTGGCAAGGTAACACATAGAGAGTAATGGAATGAAACAACTATACTATATGCATATTTGGCTGGTGGAAAGCTCTATGGTTATAGTTTTGCGTAAAGCCAATTTTTCCCTACTTCAAAGGAATAAAATTTATTTATCTATCATGGTAGTTGTTAAACATTGAGAATGGTTGACAGCATTCTCAATCCCAATTAAACATCATCATTAAACATAACCCAACAAAATTAATTTAGAGTAACATGTTGAGATTCACATGATAATCTAGGTACTAGATACTCAAGATGTCCATAACCGGGGACACGGCTAATCATGATTAGTTTATTACACTCTGCAGAGGTTTGCGCACTTTTCCCCACAAGACTCGATCGCCTCCGTTTGGTTTCTCGCACTACATGGTGTTTGAGAAGACGGATGACCGAGACATAGTCTTTCAGAAGCGCTAGCACCTTACGATCGGGTAGACTGTACCACCTACATCCCCTACATCTGCTAGTCTACCACTGTAAGAGTTCGCACAACTTAGTCAACTATGCTAGAGCCCATAATAGCTTGTGGCTGCACACAGAAGTTTCTAGTATGAATAGTCTCATGATCCCTTTGAGCCTGAGTGGCGGTCCAAAAGAAAACAGGCAAGTCCTGGAATACCCAGGTGCCTCAATCCACCCAGATGTGTGTTTAAGTTGCCACCTTAGATAAACTATTAATTAACAAACTCACATCTGTCATGGATATCACTCACCCAATCCAGGTCTACTAGCATAGCATGGCATAATAAGCAAACGTAGAAGTAACTCCCAAAAGTTTGATAATAAACAGGTAATAGGTACTACCTCAACTACTTCCCATCCCACAATTTAATTATATCCTAATCATGCAATGTGTGAGGATTAATCTAATGCAATAAAACTGGGTAGTAGGAAAGGTATGATCAAAGTGTTACTTGCCTTGCTGATGATCCGCGAAACTTAGAGATTCGAAGTAACAGGCAGCGCACTCCGAGTATTCTATCGCAGACAAACAAACAAGCATACAATAAGTACTCATCTAATGCATGGGTAAAACGCAAATAAGAGATCTAACCAGAAGGTTCAACTTAAGAACTCCGGTTGGCAAAAAGAATCAAATCGAACGAAGCAACGAAAGTCAAACGGCAAAAGAAAACAACTTCGTTCTACTAATCTGGATCCAGGGTAAATTTTACAGTAGCAAAATCTTGTTTAAGTTGATTAAGCGGATAGAGGGTTTCGAGACAAAACTCTAGGCGCTTGAATCGCCTGATTCCGATAAACGAGCGAAAAGTTATACTAAAACGAAAATCGGATCAGGAATCGCGATCAGAAAAATCGCGGATTTAATCCAAGAAAAAGAAAAACGATGAACGCTCGCTAAATTAAGTAAACCGGAAAAAACCGATCTATTAAAAAAAACCGAAACTAGAAAAAAAACCGGCGGAAAAACCGACGGAAAAACCGAACGATTTTTTTTAAAAAAAACCGACGGCACGGATTACGAGGTGAGGCGAACCTCGGGCGGCGTGCGGGCGAGGCGGCGGCGGTGGCTCCGGCGACGGCGTGCGGGCGAGGCGGCGTCGGCGGTGGCGGCGGCGCGCGGGTGCGGGGCTGAGGCGGCGACGGGCTAGGGTTTGCCCCGGGTGGGCTGCCCCGGCTTATAAAGCCCTGGCGGGCCGAAGTCCTAGTCGGACACGGCCCGTAGGTCGGTTCGTTTTTTTTTTCAATATTACGCGCAGAAGAAAAATAAAAATAAATACTAAACGGACTACAAAAAATCCGAAATAAATTTTCACGGGTTTCTAAAATCAAGCCGCACAAGGTGAACATTTATTTGGGACCTAAATGCAATTTGGAAAAACGCACATTTTTCCTAAATTCAAATAAAACACCGAAAAACTCCGAAATAAAATCTTATTTGATTTTATTATTTGATCCTCAATATTTCTTTATTTTGGGAAAGTCATTTTATTCCCTCTCTCATATTTTTGGTAATAGAAATAATTGATGATAAAATAAATAAAATCAAATGATCCTATTCTCAAAATTTGAGAAAACTCAAATATGAAAATAACGAAATCCCCAACTCTCTCCGTGGGTCCTTGAGTATGGTATGCAATGATGATCTAATGTATAACATTCCAAATTGGAAATTTGGGATGTTACACTTATATTGAGACACCCCCTTTCCCTCTTAGAATAAAGGATCATGCTAGAGCTTCAACTACGGTTCGTAAGAGTAATACTAGAACACCTACTCCCCCTGAGCAAATTAAAGTTGAACCTAGTGTTGCTATGGTTAAAGATCTCTTGGCCGATAATATTGATGGGCATGTCATTTATTTCTGTGATGAAGCTGCTAGAATTGCTAGACCCGATACTAAAAATAAACATAGACCTGTTGTAGGCATGCCTATTATTTCTGTTAAAATAGGAGATCATTGCCATCATGGCTTATGTGATATGAGTGCTAGTGCAAGTGCAATACCTCATTCCTTATATAAAGAAATTATGCATGATATTGCACCTGCTGAAATAGAGGAGATAGATATTACAATTTAGCTTGCCAGTAGAGATACTATTTCACCTATTGGGATCGTTAGAGATGTTGAAGTCTTGTGTGGGAAAGTCAAATATACTGCTGATTTTCTTGTTCTTGAATACTGTTAATGCTAAGATAGATTGCAAAAAGGATGTTGTTACTGTTGGTTTGGGGGATATGTCTCATGAGTTTAATTTTGCTAAATTTCGTAGACAACCCCATGGTAAAGAATTGCCTAGTAAAGATGAAATTATTGGTCTTGCTTCTATTAGGGATGGCAGTTTTGCCCATGGGTATGGGTACCCGCGGGTACCCTACCCGAAAATAATGGGTATGGGCAAGACTTGAAGAGATTTTATACCCACGGGTAATGGGTACCATACCCGCAAAATATATGGGTAGGGCATGGGTAAGAAATTTTGCCCATGGGTAACCCAATGGATACCCAGAAAAAATAATAATAAATGAAAATAACTCCTATAACATGTGAGGTTAACATCCAACTCATATGGTCCAACCCTAAATCTTGTATTCCTTAAACAAGTCATAGCTCATAGGCTCATAATCACCTGCTCGCCACTTCTCATATGTCCTATGTAACTCCTCAAAAGATGAAATATCGACTCTTAGCTACCAGACTCTTGTCGAACACTCGATCCAGCGATCCCAAATTCCCACCACCGCCTTCCACTATGTCGGCCTTCCACCAACCGCTGCTCATACTCCCCTGATGCCTCCAAGAGGCCACCCACTGGAGGAGGCCACACACGTGCTATATATTGTACCCAATGGATACCCATTAGGTATAGGATACCCGATGGGTATGGGTATGGGTGTCAGTTTATACCCATGGGTATTGAAGTGGATGGGTATAGAAAGTTTCTATGGGTATGGGTTTGGGTAGAAGGAGGTTGTACCCGCCCATACGCTACCCATTGCCATCCCTAGCTTCTATTGTCGTGCCTCCTAACGATCCTTTAGAACAATATTTGCTCGACCATGAAAATGATATGTTTATGAATGAAAGAAGGGAAATAGATGAAGTACTCTTTAAACAGGGACCTATTTTGAAACAAAACTTGCCTGTTGAAATTCTAGGGGATCCTCCTCCACCCAAGGATGATCCCGTGTTTGAGCTTAAACCTTTACCTGATACTCTTAAATATGCTTATCTTGATGAGAAAGAGATATATCCTGTTATTATTAGTGCTAACCTTTCAGAGCATGAAGAAAAGAAATTATTGAAAACTCTGAAGAAGCACCGTGCTGCTATTGGATATACTCTTGATGATCTTAAGGGCATTAGTCCCACTCTATGCCAGCACAAAATAAAATTGGATAAAGAAGCAAAACCGGTTGTTGATCACCAACGACGGTTAAATCCTAAGATGAAAGAAGTGGTAAGAAAAGAAATACTAAAGCTTCTGGAGGCAGGTATAATTTATCCCGTTGCTGATAGTCAGTGGGTAAGTCATGTCCATTGTGTCCCTAAGAAGGGAGGTATTACTGTTGTTCCTAATGATAAAGATGAATTGATTCCACAAAGAATTGTTACATGTTATAGAATGGTAATTGATTTCCACAAATTGAATAAATCTACTAAAAAGGATCATTACCTGTTACCTTTTATTGATCAAATGCTAGAAAGATTATCCAAACATACACATTTTTGCTTTCTGGATGGTTATTCTGGTTTCTCTCAAATACCTGTGTCAAAATAGGATCAAGAAAAGACAACTTTTACTTGCCCTTTTGATACCTTTGCTTATAGACGTATGCCTTTTGGTTTATGCAATGCACCTACTACTTTTCAAAGATGTATGCCTGCTATATTCTCTAACTTTTGTGAAAAGATTGTTGAGGTATTCATGGATGATTTTTCTGTTTATGGAACTTCTTTTGATGATTGCTTAAGCAACCTTGATCGAGTTTTGCAGAGATGTGAAGAAACTAATCTCGTCTTGAATTGGGAGAAGTGTCACTTTATGGTCAATGAAGGTATTGTCTTGGGGCATAAAATTTCTGAAAGAGGTATCGAAGTTGATAAAGCTAAGGTTGATGCTATTGAAAAGATGTCGTGTCCTAAGGACATTAAAGGTATAAGAAGTTTCCTTGGTCATGCCGGTTTTTATAGGAGGTTCATTAAGGACTTCTCTAAAATGTCTAGGTCTCTGACTAATCTCTTACAAAAATATGTTCCATTTGTCTTTGTTGATGATTGTGTAGAAGCATTTGAAATACTTAAGAAAACCTTGATTTCTGCACCTATTGTTCAACTTCCTGATTGGAATTTACCATTTGAAATTATGTGTGATGCTAGCAATTATGCTGTAGGGGCTGTTCTAGGACAAAGAGTTGATAAGAAATTAAATGTTATTCAATATGCTAGTAAAACTCTAGACAGTGCTCAAAGAAATTATGCTACTACTGAAAAATAGTTTTTAGCAGTTGTATTTGCTTGTGATAAGTTCAGACCTTATATAGTTGATTCTAATGTAACTATTCACACTGATCATGCTGCTATTAAATATCTTATGGAAAAGAAAGATGCTAAACCTAGACTTATTAGATGGGTTCTCTTGCTACAAGAATTTGATTTGCATATTATTGATAGAAAGGGAGCTGAGAACCCCGTTGCAGACAACTTGTCTAGGTTACAGAATGTTCTTGATGACCCACTACCTATTGATGATAGCTTTCCCGATGAACAATTAGCTGTCATAAATTCCTCTCGTATTGCTCCATGGTATGCTGATTATGCTAATTACGTTGTTGCTAAATTTATACCACCTAGTTTCACATACCAGCAAAATAAAAAGTTCTTCTATGATTTAAGACATTACTTTTGGGATGACCCACACCTTTATAAAGAAGGACTAGATGGTGTTATTAGACGTCATGTACCTGAGCATGAACAGGAATAGATCCTACGCAAGTGTCACTCTGAGGCTTATGGAGGACACCATGCTGGAGATAGAACTGCACATAAGGTATTGCAATCTGGTTTTTATTGGCTTACTCTCTTCAAGGATGCCCGTAAGTTTGTTTTGTCTTGTGATGAACGTCAAAGAATTGGTAATATTAGTAGACGCCAAGAAATGCCTATGAATTATTCACTTGTTATTGAACCACTTGATGTTTGGGGCTTTGATTATATGGGACCGTTTCCTTCCTCTAATGGGTATACACATATTTTAGTTGTTGTTGATTATGTTACTAAGTGGGTAGAAGCTATTCCAACTAGTAGTGCTGATCATAACACCTCTATTAAGATGCTTAAAGAAGTTATTTTTCCGAGGTTTGGAGTCCCTAGATATTTAATGATTGATGGTGGTTCACATTTTATTCATGGTGCTTTTCGTAAAATGCTTGCTAAGTATGATGTTAATCATAGAATTGCATCTCCGTATCACCCATAGTCTAGTGGTCAAGTAGAATTGAGTAATAGAGAGCTTAAATTAATTTAGCAAAAGACTGTTAATAGATCTAGAAAGAATTGGTCCAAGAAACTTGATGATGCATTATGGGCTTATAGAACTGCATACAAAAATCCTATGGGTATGTCTCCATATAAAATGATTTATGGAAAAGCATGTCACTTACCTCTTGAACTAGAACATAAGGCATATTGGGCCATTAAAGAGCTCAATTATGATTTCAAACTTGTCGGTGAGAAGACGCTTTTTGACATTAGCTCACTTGATGAATGGAGAACCCAGGCTTATGAGAATGCCAAACTGTTTACAGAAAAAGTTAAAAGATGGCACGACAAAAGGATAAAAAAATGTGAGTTTAATGTAGGTGATTATGTATTGTTATACAACTCTCGTTTAAGATTTTTTTTCAGGCAAACTCCTTTCTAAATGGGAAGGCCCTTACGTCATTGAGGAGATCTATTGTTCCGGTGCTATAAAAATCAACAACTTCGAAGGCACGAATCCGAGGGTGGTGAACGGTCAAAGAATCAAACATTTTATCTCAGGTAATCCTATAAATGTTGAAACTAATGTTATTGAAACCGTAACTCCGGAGGAATACATAAGGGACACTTTCCAGAATGTTTCAGACTCCGAAAAGGAATAGGTACATGGTACGGTAAGTAAACCGACTCCAAAACAATTCTAATAGCAATTTTTCTCTGTTTTGGAATATTTAAGAAAATAGGAAAATAAGAAGCAGTCCGGGAAGGACACGAGGCGTCCATGAGGGTGGAGGGCACGCCCCCTACCTCGTGGGCACCTCGTGTGCTCTCCGGACTCCGTTTTCTTGCATGATACTTCTTTTGGTGGGTAAAAATTCATTATATAATCTCCCGAAGGTTTTGACCATTGTACCACGTAAACATCCTCTGTTTTTGTTTCAAGCTGTTTTTCTGACAGATCTAGATCGTCATGGCATCTTCAAGTTCCCCCAAGGACAAGTTCTTCGAGAAGTTCATCAACCCCTACCTCGCGGAGGTGCTACAACACCCTCAAACCATTGAGATCCATGAGGGGTTGCTGTACATCCGCGATGTTGAGGGACCAAGGAGGACCGGAAGCGTGGAGACAAGACTCGAAGCAATGGAGCAACAAGTTTTCAAGTGTCAGGAGATGGTGGAACGTGGACTCAACACCAATCAGATAATGATCATGGAGTTCACCAATACCACCAAGCAAGAGGCCAGGAACATCGGGGAGACCATCTTCAAGCTTCACGAGAAAATCGAGCATCTCCAAGCCCATATCTATGACCTATAAAACCAAAACTGTGAGTATGAATATAGATTCAAGAGGATGAGTTTGGCTGCCGATTCGAGGATCCCGGAGACTCGATCATCCTTCTATGATGGTGAGCCTATGCCTTGGAAGATGGACGACAAGACTACATCATCAACAACTCCATCATCACTACATCCGAGGAAGGAGACATAACACATGGGTATGGGCACTCCCCTTGGCAACTGCCAAGCTTGGGGGAGTGCCCCGCTATCGTATCACCATCACACTTTTATCTTTACCGTTTGTCTTAGTTTGATCCTTTTGGTAATATTTTGATCTAGTAGAATAAAGTTTTAGTATGATCTAGTTTTGAGTTTTACTTTATGATCCTTCTATGTAATCGAGTCCATGAGCTATATATAATAAAGATTAGTGTTGACTCAAGGGCTTGATTATCTTGCTATGATCTTGAGGGAATAAAATAAAAGAGAAAGAATAAAAAGAAATAAAGAGGTCATATGGATCTTATGAAGAGTAACGACTTCACATATAAAGAGTATGATGAATAAAAGTTGTTGAAAGTCGACAAACATAATTTTGGTCATCGTTGAAATTAATAAGAAGTAATAAGGAAAGAGAGGTTTTCACATATAAATATACTATCCACTCATTAAAATATGACATGCTAAAGAGTTGACGTTGGACAAGGAAGGCAACATAATGGGTTATGTTTTCTTACATCTGAAATAAATTATATTGTCATGGATCATCCAACATGTTGAGCTTTCCTTTCCCTCTCATGCTAGTCAAATTCTTTGCACCAAGTAGAGATACTACTTGTGCTTCCAAATATCCGTAAACCCAGTTTTGCCATGAGAGTCCACCATATATACCTATGGATTGAGTAAGATCCTTCAAGTCAGTTGTCATTGTTGCAAGCAAAAAAAATTGCTCTCTAAATATGTATGATTTATTAGTGTGGAGAAAATAAGCTTTATACGATCTTGTGATGTGGAAGAAATAAAAGCGACAGACTACGTAATAAAGGTCCATATCACAAGTGGCAATATAAAGTGACGTTCTTTCGCATTAAGATTCTATGCATCCAACCATAAAAGCACATGACAACCTCCGCTTCCCTCTGCGAAGGGCCTATCTTTTATTCTTGTCTATTACTTCATACAAGTGTCATGGTGATATTCACCTTTCCTTTTTACATTTTATCCTTTAGCAAGCACAATGTGTTGGAAAGATCCAGATATATATAGCTAATTGGATGTAATTTTTCATGAACTATTATTGTTGACATTGCCCTTGAGGTAAAAGGTTGGGAGGCAAAACTATAAGCCCCTATCTTTCTCTATGTCCGACTAAAACTTCATACCCATAAATATTGCGTGAGTGTTAGAAATTGTGAAAGACTAAATGATAGTTGAGTATGCGGACTTGCTGAAAAGCTCTTATATTGACTCTTTCCTATGTTATGATAAATTGCAATTGCTACAATGACTGGGATTATAGTTTGTTAGTTTTCAATGGAGTTTCTGATTCATACTTGAAATTGTGAATGAATTGTTACTCTAGCATAAGAAATCATATGACAATATATATATGTTGCTGTTAAAAGAATGATCATGATGCCCTCATGTCCATATTTTATTTTATCGACACCTCTATCTCTAAATATGTAGACATATTTTTTGATATCGGCTTTCGCTTGAGGACAAGCGAGGTCTAAGCTTGGGGGAGTTGATACGTCCATTTTGCATCATGCTTTTATATTGATATTTATTGCATTATGGGCTGTTATTACACATTATGTCACAATACTTATGCCTATTCTCTCTTATTTTACAAGGTTTACATGAAGAGGGAGAATGCCGGTAGCTGGAATTCTGTGCTGGAAAAGGAGCAAAATATTAGAGACCTATTCTGCACAACTCCAAAAGTCCTAAAACATCATGGGAGCATGTTTCAGAATATATAAAAAATATTGGGCGAAGGAAGTACCAGATGGGGGCCACCCACCATCCACGAGGGTGGGGGCGCGCCTACCCCCTGCGCGTGCCCCCTGCATCGTGGGCCCCCTGGCAGCCCTCTGATGCCCATCTTCTGCTATATGAGGTCTTTCGTCTAGGAAAAAATCATAAGCAAGCTTACGGGATGAAACTCCGCCGCCACGAGGCGGAACCTTGGCAGGACCAATCTAGGGCTCCAGCAGAGCTGTTCTGCCGGGGAAACTTCCCTCCGGGAGGGGGAAATCATCACCATCGTCATCACCATCGATCCTCTCTTCGGGAGGGGGTCAATCTCCATCAACATCTTCACCAGTACCATCTCATCTCAAAACCTAGTTCATCTCTTGTATTCAATCTTTGTCCCAAAGCCTCAAATTGGTACATGTGGGTTGCTAGTAGTGTTGATTACTCCTTGTAGTTGATGCTAGTTGGTTTATTCGGTGGAAGATCATATGTTCAGATCCTTTATGAATATTAATACCCCCCTGATTATGAAAATAAATATGATTTATGAGTAGTTACGTTTGTTCTTGAGGACATGGGAGAAGTCTTGCTATAAGTAGTCATGTGAATTTGGTATTCGTTTCATATTTTGATGAGATGTATGTTGTCTTTCCTCTAGTGGTGTCATCTGAACGTAAACTACATGACACTTCACCATTGTTTGGGCCTTGGGTAAGTCACTGGGAAGTAATAAGTAGATGATGGGTTGCTAGAGTGACAGAAGCTTAAACCCTAGTTATGAGTTGCTTCGTAAGGGGCTGATTTGGATCCATATGTTTCATGCTATGGTTAGGTTTACCTTAATACTTCTTTTGTAGTTGTGGATGCTTGCAATAGGCGTAAATCATAAGTGGGATGCTTGTCCAAGGAAGGGCAGTACCCAAGCACCGGTCCACCCACATATCAAATTATCAAAGTACCGAACGCGAATCATATGAACGTGATGAAAACTAGCTTTACAATAATTCCCATGTGTCCTCGGGAGCGTTTTCCTTTATATAAGAGTTTGTCCAGGCTTGTCCTTGGCTATAAAAGGATTGGGCCATCTTGCTGCACCTTATTTACTTTTATTACTTGTTACCCGTTACAAATTACCTTATCACAAAACTATCTGTTACCGATAATTTCAGTGCTTGCAGAGAATACCTTACTGAAAACTGCTTATCATTTCCTTCTGCTCCTCATTGGCTTCGACACTCTTACTTATCAAAAGGACTACGATAGATCCCCTACACTTGTGGGTCATCAATCTTCATGATAGAGAGTCTCCTATGATATCACTTTCATATACTAGTGGGAATTTTCATTATAGAACTTGGCTTGTATACTCCAATGATGGGCTTCCTCAAATTGACCTAGGTCTTTGTGAGCAAGCGAGTTGGATGCACACCCACTTAGTTTTCATTTTGAGCTTTCATAAACTTATAGCTCTAGTGCATCCATTGCATGGCAATCCCTACTCACTCACATTGATATCTATTGATGGGCATCTCCATAGCCCGTTGATACGCCTAGTTGATGTGAGACCATATCCTTATTTTTGTCTTCTCCACAACCATCGTCTATTCCACCTATAGTGCTATGTCCATGGCTCACGCTCATGTATTGCGTGAAAGTTAAAAAAGTTTGAGAACGTTAAAAGTATGAAACAATTGCTTGGCTTGTCATCGGGGTTGTGCATGATTTAAATATTTTGTGTGATGAATATGGAGCATAGCCAAACTATATGATTTTGTAGGGATAAGCTTTCTTTGGCCATGTTATTTTGAGAAGACATAATTATTTTGTTAGTATGCTTGAAGTATTATTGTTTTTATGTTAATATTAAACTTTTATTTTGAATCATAAGGATCCGAACATTCATGCCACAATAAAGAGAATTACATGGATAAATATGTTAGGTAGTATTCCACATCAAAAATTATTATTTTTATCATTTACCTACTCGAGGAGGAGCAAGAATTAAGTTTGGGGATGCTTGATACGCCTCTAACGTATCTATAATTTTTGACTGTTTCATGCTATTATATTATTTGTTTTGGATGTTTTATATGCACTACTGGAATCAAGATCTTTGCCGTCGGCCAGCTAATGGCAAAGAAGTTCTTTGCCATCAGCTTAAATAAAGCTGATGGCAAAGAAAGAGCGGACGACAAAGAAGGTGTTTGCCGTCAGCCTGCTCTTTGTCGTCTGCTAGCTGATGGCATAGAATCTTTGCCGTCTGCTAGCAGACGGCAAAGATGGTGGGTGGCGGACTATAGGGACGACCTAACGGCCAGTTTCTTTGCTGTTCGCTAGCTGTCTTAACGGTTGTTTCCCCCGGCCCCATCCCACTAAGTGTCGGCGCCCCACCTCACCTCACTCTCCCCTCTCTCTCTCTCTCCCAGCCCTCACTTCACCCGCGCCACCGCCCCACCCCGACCCCCGCGCCGCCCCGACCCCCCGCCCCCGTCGCCCCGAGCTCCGCCCCACCCTGTCACCGCCTCCTCCTCGCCTCACCCGTCGCCTCCTCGCCCCTCCTTCGCCCCCATGCCGACGTCCCCTCCCCCGACCAACCGCCCCCGCCGCCTCGAGCTCCGCCCCACCCCGTCACCGCCTCCTCCTCGCCTCGCCCGTCGCCTCCTCACCCCTCCTTGGCCCCCGCGCCATCGCCACCACCCCCGCCCCCGCCGCCGCCCCAACCCCCCGACCCCACCGTCCCCGCCACCCCGAGCTCCGCCCCGCCCCGTCACTGCCTCCTCCTCGCCTTGCCCGTTGCCGCCCGACGCCTCTGCCTCGCCTCTCCGACGTTGTCGCCAATGCGGCCACCTCAACGCGTTGTCGCCGCCCTATCGTCGACCACCGCCGCCCCGAGCTCAGGCCCCTCTGATGCCGCACCAGACCCCGACGCCGTCACCGTCGACCCCCCCGGCCCAGCCCCTCCCCCGACCCCGGCCGTCCCCAACACCGAGGTGTGCCACCCCTCCCTCTTCCCCCCCTCTTCACTCTCTCTCTGTTTAGGTTTAGGTTTAGGTTCTTCAGTTAGTTTCTTGGTGAGGTGATGGATGCTCGTAGTTAGGTCATGGGTTTTTCCGTTACCAAATCATTGAATGCACAACTTAGAATATGCTCATAGTTAGGTCATGGGATCAGGTGGAGGGGAATGAGGGGATTCGGCAGGCGCGGTGTTGCCTGCGTGCATCTTCATTGTTGGCCTACAGATGGGAGAGTGGAGTGGAGCGGTGCGAGTCGCAGTGAACCGCCAGGTGTGGGTGCGCCAAACCAACCCAAACCTTTGGTTCGTTCAGCCGGGTCACACTCCACTCATGGTGCTGTGCTGTGCTGCCTGCTGCTTCGACTGTGTGTGTTTTGGGACCGACCCAACCCATCCATGACCATTTCATTTCTTTTTCACCCGGACGGAATACATAGATAGATTTACACAAAATCTTCTCAATTTACAATCAACTAACATAAGTTTTGGAGCCGACTGACTTATTTCTATTTTATTTTTTTGCTCTCTAAGGTTTAGATCTAGGTTTTCTGCACTGCTGGTAATTGAAATCCATAGTTTTCACATCTGATGTTTTGCCAAAAAAACAAACAAAAGAGGGGTTTTAGCACAGATAAAACGGTTTAGGGTTTGGTCATGTGTGCTTGGTTTTTTCTCTTTTTTTGCTAGATTCAATGAAGATTTTCCTAAAAAGATAACAAGTTAGGAAAGATCAAATTTTGGGTTTAGGTTTTAAGCACGAAATAGCAGTTAGGTTTGGGTTACTGTAAGAACCCTTGATGCGCTTCTCTTGTGTTTTGTCCGGATGCTCTTACCGTTAGACTGGGGGGTGATTCTGATGTTGGCTTTTTTACAAGTTGATGTGGAGTCATTGCGTTTGTTTGTTAACACTGATCTCTGAGGAAGAGTGTTGTGCTCCTGAGTGTAGTGTATTATTATTTGGGGCTTTTAGGATCCTATCATTTTTAGGGTTTTAGATGGTAGGGTTATTTCTTATAAGTTGTTGTTTTATGTTAAGTTGTGTTCTTGTGGTCCAAAAACCCACTAATTTGGAAATTAATTAAGTGTTGTTGATGTTGTTGATTATCAGAGTTGGGGGGAGGCTGCCACCGCAGGCTACGCTCTGCCACACCGGAGTACGAGTTGGAAGGTTTCGAGTTCTTCACGATCATACTTGAGAATTCCTCCAAGAGGCATGTATATAAAAGGAGAGATCTCCACTTCACCCATCTCTTTATCATAACTCTGTTGTTTGCTAGATCACTCCTTGGCCCATGTTGCAGAGGCTGCCTGACACTTTTATGGAGATGCTGGACGACCATCGGCCAAAGAATGTGAAGCTGTGATAGGCCGGCAGCGGGCTTCGCAGGCTTTGGGACGTGGAGGTGGTGATCACGAATGAGCACATGTACCTATGTCGTGGCTGGGAGCAGTTCGCCCGTGCCTACAACCTGAGGCAGGGGTACTGCCTTGTCTTCAGGTATGACTGTGATGCCATGCTCACCGTGAAGGTGTTCAACAC